>NC_058156.1:5371762-5971762 GCF_011075055.1 Mangifera indica
AATCAAATTTAAATTTATTTAAGTTTAAATTTAATTTAATTTACATAAAATTAAATTTGAATTCAAATTCAGACTCATCGAGCTTGTTTTAAATGAGTTTGAGTTTGACTTATTTTAAAAAAGTCAAACTCAAATTCGATTTGAACTTAAGTTTGAATCGAGTTTTTAATTAACTCGTTATTAAAACAATATCGTTTAATACATATTGATCAAAATAACGTCATTTTGTATCAAAACTTTTAGTTTACAAGCTTGACGAACTAAACACCTTAATGCTCGAGTTCAACAATATTAAATTTTTAGATTCGAACTTATTTGAGCTTAGCTCATTTCAGACTTATTTAAATCAAATTTAAATTTAAACTCAAACAAATTCGATTCAAATCCACCTTTATTCACTATTAGATGCTCCTCGAGTTCTCCAATGTTGTTCCTCACATAAATTCTTGTCATCATTCTTGTTGTCCTTTTTGTCGCTTGTCTTAAATTTTAAGTCATTTTCAATTAGCAAAATTTTAAGTCATTTTTTTAAAGAACCTATTCACTTTCCCTCTAGGTTCATATTAGTTATTACCAAAGGGTTTCACAATTGGTATCAGAGTTTGTACTCCGGTTTTATTAAAATTTAACGATTTTTTGAGTAAATAATCTTCTTTCTTAATGGCTAGTGCATCTACTCCTATTTTCGCTAAAAGAAAATGGACCACTAAACCATCTTTATTTTGTGGAACAAATTATACCCAATGAAAAATTAGAATGATGTTTCATGTTAGGTCTATTAACTTCAAATTATGGAGAATTATTGAACCTGATAATTTAGTGCCAATAGACCCTAAGATCAATAAACCGAAAAATGAAATGGACTTTAATGATGAGGATGAAAATGTGATAAGCTTAAATGCCAAAGTTATACATCATGCTTTGTCCTCTTGATGGTACAAAATTCAATAGGGTATTGGCTTGTGAGTTTGTTAAAGCAATTTGGGCCATACTCCAAACCACACATGAAAGAATAAGTCAAGTTAAAAATCAAAGATCAAACTTCTCTTCTAGGAATACGAATGATTCAAAATGAAGTCCAGAGATAACATAACCGATATTTACAAGTAGTTCTCCAACTTAGTGAACGATCTCAAATGTCTTGGAGAGAAATTTGAGAGAACTAAATTGGTAAAGAAGATTTTGAGATCATTACTAGATTTGTGAACCATGAAGGTAATAATTATTAAGGAGTCCAAAGATCTTAGTAAGATAGGAATGGATAAGCTTATAGGAAGTCTCTTTACCTATGAGATGAACAAGAAACTAAAGCTAAAAGAGATATTGCATTGAAGGTTATGGACGAAAATGAAAAGGAAAAAAACTCTTCCACAGATAAAGATGACGTAAGTCTCTTAGCTAAAATGTTTAATGAATTCCTATCAAGATCAAAAAAGAACAAAGGAAAGAAGTTTTTTAGACAAAGAGGAACATAAGAGGATGGCGAAAAGAGCATTGTTAAGAATGCAAGAAACCAAGCCATATTCACCAAAATTTCCCTTTGAGAAAGAAGAAGAAGGATAAGAAGAAAAAAAGATTCAAGGAGAAAGTGTTTGTCGTTACTTGAAGTGGAAGTGATGACTTAAGTGATGAAAGTGAATTGGAGAAAGAAAAGGCCAACATATGCTTTTATGGCTAAGAGTGATTTGGAGGATGAGGTATATGATTCAAACTCATACTTTTTGCATGAATGATAAGATGCATTTGAAACCTTGATGTATGAGTATGAAAAAATAAAAGCAAAATATAAATTATTAAAGAAACAATCAATTTGCATTAAAAAGAAGCATGATATACTCTTGCATGATTATGATGAATTGGCTAAGAAATAAGATGTTGTTAGAAATGAAAAGGATTCATGTCTAAAAGAATTAACATGCATGAAAGAGGAACATAAAGACTTAAAGGAAAAAGTATCTAATTCAAATGAATTATTTGAAAAATTCAAAATAGGTACTAAGAGGTTGGATGAGATGCTTGCATCTCAAATAAGTTATCTTAATAAATAAGGACTAGACTATAATAAAAGTAATATTTTTTCAAACTTATATAGGTCTTTAAATAAACCTCTTGCATTACATATGAAATACAAATTTTGTTCATTCATTAGGCATACTATTAGACATTGTCCAATTAGAAATGGCAAACCTTTTAAAGTGAAGAAGGTTTGAGTTCCTAAAGGGGCACTTAAAATTAACATTGTTGGACCCAAGACCATTTGGATATCAAAAAGTGAATACATGAATTTATCTTGTAGGCTTGCTTGCAATCTTCCTTGAAGCCCTCTAGCAAGTGGTACTTGGATAGTGGATGCTCAAGAAACATGATAGGAGATAAAAGTCTATTCTCCTTATTGAAGGCTAAAGATAGAGATAATGTCAACTTTGGAGACAACTCCAAAGGAAAGGTAATTGGCATCAATGCCATAGGTTACTCTTTATTCTCTATTAATGATGTTTTGCTAGTTGAAGGTTTTAAACATAATTTACTTAGTATAAGTCAATTGTGTGATAAGGCCTTTAAGATTAGTTTTTATTCTTTATGTTGTGAAATTGTTAATGCTAGCACAAATGCAAGTGCATTCATTGGTCATAGGCATTCAAATGTGTACATTATAGACCTGTATGACATTGCATCTAAAGACCTATGTCTTATGTAAACCAAAGAGGAAGACGTGTGATTATGACATAAAAGCTTAGGACCTGCAAGAATTGATGTTCTTTAAAAGCTTCCAAAAAGAAACTTAGTAAAAGGTTTGCCAAAATTAGTTTTTCAAAAGGGATCATGTGTGTGATGCTTGCATGAAAGGCAAACATACAAAAATTTGCTTTAAATTTAAAAAATATGTTTCAACCTTAAGACTCTTTCTAATTTTTCATATGAATTTGTATGGACTATCTAGAACTACAAGTCTAGATAGAAAGCATTATTGTTTTGTAATTGTTGATAATTTTTCAAGATTTACTTTGGTCTTACTTCTTGCAAATAAAAGTAATGCATTTCATACATTTATTCCATTTGTTAGGAAATTACAAAACCAAGTAGGTTATGCAATTACATGTATTAGAAGTGACCATGGAAAAGAGTTTGAAAATTCATTTTTTGAATTGTTTTGTAATGAATATGGCATTGAACACAATTTTTTGGCACCTAGGACCCCCTCAATGAAATGGAGTTTTTGAGAGAAGAAATAGGACACATATAGAAATGGCTAGGACCATGTTGTATGAAAATGATCTGCCTAAGTATTTTTTGGGTGAAGTCATTAATACTTCATGTTACATTATAAATAAGGTCATGATTAGCTCAATCCTCAATAAACTCCTTATGAGTTATTCAAAGGGAAAAAGTCAAATATTGCATATTTTTATCCCTTTGGGTACAAACGTTTTGTGTTAAATAATGGTAAGGATAACTTAAGAAAATTCAATGCCAAGTCGAATGAAGCAATTTTCCTAGATTTCTCTTCCTCATCCAAAGCATATAAAGTCTTCAACAAGAGAACTCTCTTAGTTGAAGAATTCATTCATGTGGTATTTAATGAATCTTCCAAGTGTGTAGAAAATAGAAATGAAGATGAAGTCGTTAAGCTTATGGAAGATCTACAAATCAAGGACTCATCTCAACCAAAAGAAAAGAAAAAAGATCATCAATTTGAGATTGAAGATCAAAAGGATAAACTCATGCAATCTCAAGGACCACGAAGAGAAATCTCAAATCCAAGGGTGAAATGAAAGAAGGAAGAATTATTGGAAACTCTACCAAATTAGTAAAAACTAGAGCTTCATTGAGGAACACATGCCAATTTGTGGCATTCTTGTCACAAATAAAGCCTAAGAAGGTAGAAGAAGCTCTTGAAGATGAAAGTTGGGTGCTTACAATGCAAGAAGAGTTGGATCAATTTAAGACAAGTAATGTTTGGGAACTAGTTCAAAGGCCAATGAATCATCCCATCATTGAAACAAAATGGGTATATTGAAAAAAGGTGAATAAGTCTGATACTGTTATTCGAAACAAGGCAAGACTAGATGCTCAAAGGTATTCTCAAGAGGAAGGTATTGATTTCGATAAAACTTACACACCCATAGCTAGATTAGAAGCAATTAGGATGTTATTTGCATATGCATATCATTTTGATTTCAAATTATTTCAAATGGATGCCAAAAGTACTTTTTAAAATGGTTTTATTCAAAAAAAGGCTTATGTTGAACAACCTCTCGGTTTCAAAAATCATGAATTTCCAAATCATGTTTTTAGATTGAGAAAAATTTTGTATAGTTTAAAACAAGCTCTAAGAGCTTGGTATGAAAGATTAAATTTTTTCTTAATTGAAAATGGTTTTTCAAAAGAAAAGGTGGATACCACGTTATTTATAAAAAAAGCATATGCAAGACATTTTGATTGTTCAAATTTATATTGATGGCATCATCTTTGGTGCTATTAATGAGTGTCTTTGTAGATATTGTTTTAAGATTATGCAAGGTGAGTTTGAAATAATCATGATAGGGGAGCTTAATTACTTCCTAGGACTTTAAATCAAATAAACAAAGGAATGGATTTTGCTTAACCAAGTCAAATATGTCAAAGACCTTTTCAAGAGGTTCAACATGCAAAATGCTAGGGAGCAACCAACTCCTATGAGAATTTCTCTAAAACTGGATGCAAATGAGGGAATTAAAAGTGTTGAAACCAAAACATATAGAAGCATGATAAGTACATTGTTATAGTTAACCGCATTTAGGTTCGATATCATATTTAGTGTATACGTGTGTGCAAGTTTTCAAGTGAATCCTAAGGAATCGCATCTAAATATTGTGAAACAAATCTTGATAGACCTCCTAAACATTGGTTTATGGTACCCTAAAGGATCCTCATTTGAATTATGAGCATTTTTGGATGTCGATTTTAGAAAATGTCTAATAGATAGGAAAAGCACAAGTGGTACTAGTCAATTTTTAGGTAAAATGCTTGTCTCATGGTTTTCAAAGAAACAAAATTTGGTGGCAAAATTTACTACAGAAGTTGAATATGTTTTCACAGCTAGTTGTTGTGCATAACTCTTATGGATGAGACAACAACTTATAGATTTTGGTTTTGAAATGAAAAACATTCCAATCTTTTATGACAATACAAGTGTCATTCAACTTTCCAAACATCCTATCTTGTGTTCTAGGACAAAGCACATAAACATTAGACATCATTTCTTACATGATCATATTAATAAAGGTGACATTTGGATTGAATTTATTGACCTAACCATCAACTTGCTGACATTTTTATTACGTCTTTTGATAAGGATCGCTTTGGATTTATTCGAAGAGAGTTTAGCATGATCAATGTAAATCAAGTAAGTACTTAATATTCTCATTGATATAAGCCTTGATTATGTTGGCTTTATAAGTTATTTTGATTGATTGTGTGATATTTGTGTCTGTTATATGCCACTTAAGTTGAATATGAATGTTTATGATAATATGAAAATGCTTTTACATTTACATAGCATAAACGTTTAATACGAATTTGAGTTGAATCAATTCAGACTTGTGTTCAAAGTTGATCGAATCTCGAATTATATCAAATGTCTTTGATTTGGTCAAAATATCCAAGATTTATGTTTTTAAGATATTTTGATTAGTGCAAACCTGAACCTTTCACTACTAAATTTGGTCTCTGTAAAACTTTATCTACGCCAATGGTTGTTCTATAAATTTTTGGAAAACTTTGATCTGAAGATTTTTTTAGGCCTGCATGGTTGTGCTATTCATGGTCTAGACGTGACAAAAATTGGCTCGACTGAATTTCTGAAAAATGCATTCGAATAGTCATCCAAATTGATTGACTAGTGCATGTCTAGTAAAAATAATTCTTGGTATAGTCGATAGTCTATGGCATATGTGTGTGCATACACACACACACACATATATATAATTATATTATTTTATATATTTTATATATAAGTTATGTGAACCCTTTAAAATAAAAAAAATATTATGTGTATATGTATTTTTTGTCTTTTTGCGTCACACGTAGCAATTTCCCCTTTCTTTTTCAATCTAAATCCTTAAGCTCATTTATTATTATTATTATTATTTTTGCTAACAATTGTCCTCCCAAAATTTCCTCCATTTTGTCAGCTCAAAATCTCACAAATACAACATTCAAATCATATTCATGTCATCTTGCATCTACTCACCAAAGCTTCTACTAATGAGTTCATTAAGTTCTTGCCTGGTTTCCTCATGGTTTTCATAGTTTTTTCCCAACAGGACTTCAAGTTATTGTTGTGCTTTAACTTCATGGCTCCAAGAACTAAGCAACCTAGGTCAACAAAAGATACATGTACTTCCCGACCATATTACAATATTATTGTTGAAAATGATAAACAGATGTAGTACTTAAATAAAATTAGAAATAGAAAAATTCTTGTAGGAATTAGTGTGTACTTGCCTATCTTAGAGAAGATCAATTTTGCAAATGAGTTTATGGAAATTATGAATAGGATGAAATGGAGGAACCTATTTTTCATGCTACTTGATGTCTATAAAAATTTGGTATATGAGTTTACAATTCTTTAAAGTTAGGAATGGATGCTCAAAATAATATTGTGGATTTTACCATGAAATTTAGACTACATGGTCAGGATCATATAGTTACTTCAAAAATGTTTGCTCAGTGGTTAGAATGTGATTGTGATAGGATGTTGTATGTTCCAAAAAATTTCAATCACTCTATTGCTTAGATTGAAATAGAATGACGAGAAACTTATAATTCACTTCTTTCTAAGTCAATAAAGTTGGATAACCCAATCTACAAGGTACTTCATATGATAATTACCTACACTTTAAATGCTTAAACAAATTCGAATGGATCTATTTTGATTCAAGATTTAAAATTGATGTTTCTACTCAGCATGAAATTCAAGTTGATACTACTAATTGGCTTACCCACTGATTGTATCTCATTAAGATTGATGATCACCCTATTCAATTTGGTATAATCGTATTAGCAAATGAAACCTTTGAATATCAAATCCTATTTAAGAATCCGAACTTCCTTTCTACTCAATCATTAATTAAGATGGAATTAATTGAATGAACTGATAAAGATGGCTACCGATTCAAAGAATACCATCTAAAGAAGAATTATTTCCTGACCAACAAGTTCATGCTCCTCCTACACCAATAGATGCTCTCGGATCAAGCTTTTATTTTGCCAAACATCTAAAAAGGGAGGATGAAGCTGTTATAAATCCATTTCAAGTGCAATTAGATCACATGATGGACTTCATGATCAAAAGTTTTCAAGATATCTAGCTTAGTATTCATGAACTTCATAAGCACTACGATAAAATTATAGAAAAGCAACACAACGTTCGTCAAGAATTCTACAATTGGATTAATTGTCCCCTGAGCATGCGTTTCATATCATGACATTTTGTATTTTATAAACTTTGTTTCTTCATTTTTTTTTTTTTTTTTGTGTTTTAATGATGAACTCTTGATTATTATATATGATTGATATTGAATGTTGATGATTCTACTTGATTTTAATTCAACATTAATCTTGTTTGAAATTAGTGATTGCTTGGTATTGTTGTTTGATACTCGCATTTGATTGTTAACAAAAAAAGGGATAAATGAGTAAAATAAATATAAGACAAATTCTATCAAATTTGTTTTTGCACAATCTTTTATAATTTTTTATACAAAGACTACTAAACTCATGGGGAGTTTTAAAGGTTCAAAATGAGAGGGAGTAAGTGTGATACAAAATTAAATTTCTCACTTTGTATTATATTTTTTTTTAACATAGTTTTTGTCATCAATAAAAAAAAATGAGACTATTGGACCTTAATGTTTTGATAATGATGAAAATATAAGTTTAATATGCTAACATGTTCAAGGAATGCATAAAAACTTTACAAGATAGACAAAGTGTGACATTTGCAGATTAATCCTAAAGTAAAGAAAATATAGTCATGCCTTTCCTGTGAGCAAGTCATTCTTTAACCATATAACTTCTGGAAAAGTTATCCAACCGTACCATGCCATCATTCTAGTCATGCTCAATAAAAACATTCTAGTTGTGCTTAGCAAAGATGTTTCAGTCGTGCTCAGCAAAATCATCCCAACTATGCCATTAAGAATGTCCCAACAGTGCCATTTGCAACATGTCCCAGTCGTGCAACATCCAGCTTATGCCACTTGTAAAATCTTCCCAATCGTGTCATTCTCTCTTCCAACCGTGCATTCTTTATTTTATGTAAAACACTTCAACTATGCACAAATCGGCATACAAGTTGTTCAAGCTTCAAGAATTTCTTTGTAATAAAGAAAGACAAATTTACTGCCCGTGACAAAAATCTACCACATGTGCTAAGTGTATTTAAAGCTATCTATTGTAACTTTAATTGAGGTTATCTTCATCAAAATTTTTAGTTGTTTTTGGATGACAACTCAATCCTAACGAAACCCTATAAGCTAGCTTTATAAATTGAGCTTCATTTGAAAAAGAAAAGGTTAAAGAAACAACAACAAAAAAAGATTATAATTTTTCATCTTCGTTCATTGCTTTCTCTCTCAAGAAAATCTCTCTCTAAGCTTTCATTCAACTCTATTAAGAGAACCAGTCCACTAATCTTGTATTTACAGTCTTTGAGAGGTATTTAATACTTTTATCTTTTTGTAATCAAATCTTTTGGGTACAATCCCATAACAACTAGTGTAGTAGGCATAATCTCGGACAAACTATGTGTAAAACGTTTTCCAAGAGATAGTAGAACTCTAAGGTGATTTGCTTGGAGAAGTAGATGTAAAAGGCTTGCAAGGGAAAGCTTTGAACTACTCTAAATTGAGCTTTTTTAAAACTCAACTCTTTAATTCTTGTCTAGTGTTTGTTGATTAATTGCTTAAGTTGTCTATTTGCTCTACACTAGTTATTCTCACTTACTTTCTATTAATTTTTACTATGTTATTTATTACAACTGTGTATAAATTTGGTTGCTATGAAAGAATTTGTTTGACATTTTTTCAAGATCCTATTCACCCTTCACCTCCTTCTAGGTTCATATTAGCCATTACAAAAGGATTTCACATGTATATTTCCAATATTTTAGATTTAAAATCCAAATATTATCTTGTCTTAATTAAATTAAATATATCTTAATCAAACCAAATATCCTACCATAATTAAGGGAATTATCCATTTTTTTGGGGCAATAAAAAATTTACCTCAAATTTTGGGGTTTAAACAAAAATACCCTTATATTAAAGTATTTAAACAAAAATGTCCCAAATATCCCCTTAAATACCAAAACTACCCTTCTTAATTAAATTATTTTTTTTAACGGTAAGAAACAAATTTATCTCTAATGTTGGGGTTTAAACAAAAATACCCTTAATTTAAGACATTTAAACAAAAATGTCTCAAAATAATACCAAAACTACCCTTCCTTTATTTCTATATAAACCACATATCTTCCTTTATTTTTAACATATCTGAGAGAGATTTCTGAAAAAGAAAAGAAGTTCATGTTCAGGATTTCAAACAAGAAGAGAAAAGTTCATTATTTCGAGGTATTTATCCCTGCTATTACTTCAATCGTTATTATTTTATTAATAATATAATTATATGTGATATTTTATATAATAAATTATAGTTGTGTGTAATAAGTAAAATAATAAAAATTACATGGTAAATATTATAGTAGTATAAGATAAAATGATATTTGATAATAAAGGGTGTTAGAGGATAATTTTGAATAGATAATATTAGAGAGTAAAATGATATTTTATATTGAAGGGTGTTAGAGATATGTTAGATAATATTTGGGAAAACATGATATTATACAATATAAAGGTAAAGTGATATTTTCACAAATTAGTATAACATTAATCAAAATATTTAAATAGTCACAATATATAATTGAATTATGGAATAGGTATGATTGTGCAATAGAAATCTATAAATAGTATTTTCAATCATATTATTTATGTTGATTATATATTTTATTGTAGGATTAATTTAAATGGTTGGATATGTTCCAATTAGATAAGGGGGAAATGGATAGAAAAACGTGACAATGTTATAAAATATGTTGGAGGTAATAAGAAGTTGATTAAAATTCCAGAACACACATCATTCGAAGAATTAATCCAAATAGCGAGCGACAAGTGTAATATAGATAGAAGGATATTTAAAATTCAATTAAGCATGAAACCAAACCATCTTGACGACGACATTCCCATAGAAATTTCGAATGATGAAGATGTTGAGGTTCTTAACGGTCCATCTAACCTCTTCAAAGAATGTGTTTTAGTTTTTGTTATATCTACAATTAATGATGATAGTTATGAGACTCAACAAGTAGATGGGGATTTACAAGGTGGTGAGCCAAGTAGTTATCCAAAAAATCAAACTATTGGTATAAAAGAGATTCAAAATATCGGGATCAATCCAAAACAAGAATTTTTAGAGGAAGATTTTGAGTATATAAATGATGTTAATGTTGATGCATTGTATTATGCAGAAGAATTTCTTAATGGCTACAAAGAAAAATTTCCAGAGTAGGGTGAATTTGATGGAAAAGTTGTACTTGATATTTCAATCAAGGAATCAGAGGTTGAAGAGAAAACCTACGTTAATAAATATATCAGAGGTACAAGTAGTTTTCTGAAAATAAATCCTGATGGTAAGAATGTTCATACTGATGCATTTTATTGGTTACCACCTTTTCCTGATCAACCATCTACATCTAGAAACTCAAAAGTTTCGACCGATAGTGATTCTCCAAAAGTTGGTACATTATTTTCAAGTAAACAACATGTTATTGATGCGATATATCAAGATACGCTTCAAAAGGGATATCAATTTTCAGTGAACAAATCAGACATGCGTAGATGGGTGGTTAAATGTTGTAATGAAGAATGTAAGTGGAGTGCATAGGCAGTTAGGGTGGAAGAAAGTGATAGTTTTGAATTGCATCATTTGGATAGCTGTCACACATGTTCCAAAGACCAGATATTACCTCAATATAGGTAAGTAGGTGCCTGAGCTTTAGGACAAATTTTAAAGACCAAATTTATAATAGTTGATCATGTTTATCGACCAAAAAAGATCATTGTGGATATCGCTGACTGATATAAAATTGATATATCATACGCACAAGCATGGCGAGCGAGAAATTAGGCACTTCAATCATTGAGGGGGACACTAGAAGAGTCGTTTATGTTGCTGTCAAAGTATTGCTACAATTTAGTACGTTGCAATCTGGGAACTGTGACACGTACACTAATGGATGAGCAGGATCGATTTAAATACTTTTACATGGCAATCGGTTCCAGTATCCATACATTCCAACAACATATTCGACCAATTTTTGTATTGACGCTGCCTTCTTAAAGGGTAGATATTTGGGTCAACTATTTATCACTATTGCATTGGATGAGAATAATCAGATATATCCACTTACTTTTGACATCGGTCCTAAGGAAGACCATCACACATGGTGTTAGTTTTTAACAAAGTTGAGGATTGTTTTGGTGAGGTACCTCATTTAGCCATCATTTCAGATCGATATGTCAGTATATTCCTTAGTGTGTACCACAGTTATTGTTGTCATCACTTCCATTGTAACATGCGATCCAAGTACAAGAAGAATGCAAAAGTCGCATAGATGTATTAGAAAGTAGTTAAGACATACACAAAGTATGAATTTTGAGAGGTAATGAAGTCATTGGCCTATATGTACCCTGACGCAGTTGCATACCTATGTGAGGTAGGTTTCGATCGTGGGTACAGTCATATTTTCTAGGACATAGATATAATGTAATGACTACCAATATTGCTAAGTCATTTAATGCCCTTGTGAAACACGTTCGAGGTTTACCTATTATGATACTAATCGAGTTCATTAAAGGTACATTGCAGTAATAGTTTTATGAAAGAAGAAATCATGCAAGTAAGTTCATATTCAATAAATAACATGTTATAAATATGTGTAAGTAAACTTATACTTGATTACTTACCTTTTCTATTTGTATTAATTCCATTTGTAGATACTTGTACTAGCCCAGTAATGTCTTGGGTTGAAGAAAAGATTGCCAAATATGTGCGAAAGTTTTCAAACTTGGAGCTGGGTCCTACAACATCTGAATGATACCAAGTTCTTGGTAGTGGCCAATATAATGCCCTAGGTGACCTGACGGAGCGAACATGTACTTGTAGAAAATTTTAACTATCACAAATTCCTTGTATGCATGTTATTGCTGTAGCTAAATATATAAAGCTCACCATCTGCATTCAATGGGTGCATCCATACTACAACACTGTTTTTTATCGTACAATCTATGTGGAGGTGGTCAATCCATTAGGAGATCAATCAGAGTGGATCTATCCAAAGGAGACAAATGTTATCCACCCTCCATTCGTGCATCGTCATCGTGTAGGTCATTCAACAAATAAAAACAGACGTCCTTTATAAGGAAAGATTATTGAACAACTTATTTGTAACCGATGTCACAAACCTAGACATACAAGATAGAATTGCAAGAGTCCTATTCCAATACTTAGTTCGATACTATCAAGTTTAGGAAAAAAAAAAAGGATGAAAGATAAATGCACTTGTAATTGTACTAGTTAATTTTAACATGCAGGTTGTTATTATACTTTCCCCTAAAACTATAATGTTTGTGATTGTAAAATAGACAGTTGCTGATTGTAATATGTTATCTTTTTCATTCGTTTTTTATTCATTATACTTTTCGCTTATGGTAATTATATAAAAGAGAAATGCGTATAAATGAATCAATATATAGATATACATATATATATAAATAAATAACCATATATACATATACAAATGAAATATAATATAATCGTCAATCAATATTCTAGAAAAATAGTTACGTGCCTAAACGTGTGCGTAGGGATACCGAGTCCTTCCTCTCAAAAGATAACGATTGGCGAAGTGTCAAGCACTCAATGTATCGTAACATGAACATACCACAACACTTGATAGGGTGTCTACTGTAGTATATCCACCACCCTATGCAATGCAAATGGATTGTCGTGTGAACTCTGACCCGTGTGAGACCAAAATGATGTCGCAGCTAGCGAATGTGGTATCATTGACGTATATCCCAACATCTTTCACCTAAATAGCTCCCGATCAACAGTAAAACTCTATAAGGAGTCATACACTGTAATATTCCATTCCCTCAAATTCAACACCCCTGCTACCCAATGCGTATTATTGAAGTTTATCGGGATATAAACCTATACACATTGATATAATATATATATTAGACCTTAATTCAGTATTCCTGGAAAAATACTTAAGATTCGAATACTAACCTCATCGATCACACCCCAAGGTTGCAAATGTAACTCAGGTGGATAATCTGCATCCACCATGCATGTAAAGAGTAGAAGGAACTGGTAGTTATACTAATCTGTCATCCATACAGCATACTCATGAGGGATGTATCCAACAAAGCAACTCAAAACTGTCATCCAGTTCTGACGAACATTCGTAGTATCATTATACTGTCATCGGCATAATAATTCTAAAAATGAATCTACATGCTAAAAAAATAGAAAATATAATGTTATCATGCCCCAAAACGATCTTCTAAGGTAATTCTTAAAAATTAATTAATCAAGTGAACTCACCTCGTCAAACAACCATCCGGATGCATCCATAAGTGTATCCAAAAATGTAATTTTGGTCCTTTCACCTATGTCGTATACATGATGTTTCTAAAAAAGATTCAGCTCTGCATACTATTTCTTGAAAATTTCCTCCCGCTCGGTTATCGATAACTACACAATCAGTCTCATTCATTGGCTCTACAGTTTCAAGGGATTTGTGTATGGGCTACGAATGAGTAGCCCCTTCTTGACAATCCTACCATGAAGTGTGCAAAAATACTACACCAAAACAAATAATATGTGAGTTAAAATGAATAATAAATTATTTCAATCGTTCTTATTAAAATTTTTGAAAATTTAAACTTTATAATACCTTCTATAATGTTAGAGTCATAGCCAGAGAATCCACAAGTGAAGTTATATCGACTAAATTATCTTTCGAGATCGACTGTAGTCAAATACACGAATTCACTAGATGAATAATAAATTATTTCAATCGTACTTATTAAATCTTTTGAAAATTTAATTACCTACACTAGGTCCTCAAGTGCAGGGAGCTTACAACATCATCTGTGACCTCATTATCTTGGGAGACAATATCGATCACCTATTTTCCTTTGCTTGGAGTGTTAAGATAGACCAAATGGAGATTTTATTGTAACAACAGAGCAAGGGTAAATGATAATTGATATTAACAAAAGTAACAATTAACGATGGGTATTCCGATAGTTCACCTCAACCTCCTCCCAAAGCGATACTGGAACATCTTTATGTGGTGATCCATCATCGTCGACGATATCTTTTGACAACATTAACATTTCATATTAGTAAATCACACCCCGTTAACAAAAATTATAAAGTATATAATGAACAATATACTTACCTCTAATGTCGAAACATAAGTCACAATGGGATCTACCCTCGATGTAGGCTCCTCAACACCGGGACATTATCACAATATCGACAGTAATGAGTTAACAAAAAATCACAATATCATAATAGTATAATGGTACACTCGATAGTATACATACATATAGTTTTGGAGCCAAACTCATCTCTGGATCCCTTATCGATGTAGTCTCAAAAACATTAGGCTATTGTCACAATATCGATAGTAACGAGTTTAGAGAAAATGAAAAATTGAATGTGTGATACATCCATAATATTGTATATCAATGTTATACTTATCGGAATCATCACAGAAGGTGTCGATGGAGAAGCTGTGTGAGGTGATCCATCATCGCCAACATTCTGTAATAGTAGTAGCAATTAATATTGATTCATCGACTAGTTATATATATCGGGATTAACAGATGTATAATCGATGGTGAACATACATCTACTTTTGTCATTGACGTCATCTTTGTATCTCCTATTGGTACAACCTCAGAATCATTAGGCCTTTGTGACAATGTCGATGAAAACTCGTTAATAGGTACTCAATCAATGACTGATGAATTCAGATATAACATTTATAAAAGACGTTATAATTACCTGAACCATCATAGAAGGTGTCATTAGAAAGACCTCATGCGATGATATGTCATTGCCCATATCAAAAGTCAATATAGGATTTTCTCGGGATAGTCCCTCATCAAACAACTGACGTTCTAATAATTTCAACATTCACAAGTTAATAAAAGATAAAAGGTATTTCTAAAGTATCATTCCTAATATACTCGAAGCAGTTAGTACTCACATCGACAACAGGTGGAGACAAAAATGTCAGACCTCCTGTCAATAGTCTGTCACCATCGTCACGAGAAGATTGTAACAACATATACAACTACTATAAGATTTATATGATTACATATATAAATAAATGAAAATCTAGTAAATTATTAACTTTTTTTACTTATAGGACAATATCTGCATGGTGATGAGATCGTCTCTCATCCCTACGAGTCATCGTTTCTCTATACGACTCAGTCTATCCTCTATAAGAGTCATCCTATCCTCAATCTAACTAAACTTATCCTCCATTTTAGCCTCCAAACTAGTGAGCTGATCTAAGATAAGATTTTCCCATCGAGCCAATGTAGCATCAAATTAATTAATAGAGAAATTTGGTCCACTGATAGGAGGATCATCTGACATGTGCTCAATGGTAGGGGCATAGGCACGGGCTCTGGTGATAAGTGCTCCTCGATAAGGGTTGCAATAGAGTCACTGATCAGACAAGGCTAAGTGGAAGGAGGTTGAACAGAAGCCTCAATAGGAAGAGGAGCAACGATTGGAGAACTAACGTCAGGAGGCCTCGATGATGCATCTTCTGAAGACGACAAATGTGATGTTGATGAAGAAGATCGACTATCCGACATCCCTATGTATCGGACGATATCCTCATACCATTCTATATCTTTCTCAACCGGAGATAAAACTAGTGAAAAATTAACATCATCCTACAAAATATTTTTTTTCAGTGCATTTTATTGTTATACATTATACATATGTTAATATTTAACAAATTAGTACTTACTGCATCTCTAGTGAAGATAGTTGACATAGAATCCCATCCCGGAATGTCTTTTGTGTGCCATCTCAATGTCTGGGTGGCTCCTATAACCGACGACATATCTACCCATCGATATAGTAAGTCCAACGTCTTATATATCCAAAACTGTAATATCAACATAAATCGATTATTGCATATGTTTACAATCTTATTAAATTAATTTTATTTTAAATAGAAATTTTTTTTTAAATTAATAAATACTATAACTACCTGAAACGCTAATGAAAATCCTATGATCCTATACTGTTTAAGTTGGTTTTCCTTCTTCTTTTTCTGGCCAAAATCTACAGAAATTTGAGAGATATTATCACATATAGAGTGATATGTCATCTGCCACACTCGTACTCCCCATGGGTATGCATTGAACCCATCAAGATGATTAGCTAATTGTAATATCTTTTGGGAAAATTTTTTCCTCAAATCACTCTCTAATAATCCTATGTGAAGATAAAACAATAGAGCTAACTTTACTGCATCAGTGTCGTCCTCCTCCCATGACCTCTACTAGAAAACATGACTTAGATCAACATATGTAACTAACTTACACCTGTGAAAATATGTTTGAAGGATCTGATCTGTGACCTTCGATGGAATATAGATGTCAATATCTACCATATGACTGAATCGAAAGTCTGTCATAATGGCAAACTCATACGGACTGAATCTTATATTGACATCATTAACTCGAAACCATAACTCTTCTCTTGAGGTCACCTTATTTACTGCTCGAAGGATGAAAGAATGTATTAGAACCCCACTAAATTGACTATCCTTTAAGTCTAAGAAATGTCTGAAACAGGTACATCGAAAAATTTGTAATTGCCTCTCTATTAATATTTTTTTGATCATAACCCCCACATCTCTATATCCACGTGTAGTAACTTGAGTCTTAAAGTGTTTTTTAGAAAGAAATCGCATTTCATCCTCGCCTTCATCCTTTTTTTTGTTTTGTCCAGCTCCTGTATCAAAATTAAATTACAATTATATTAAATTTATATCATTTTTATATTATAAATGATTCAATTCTATACATAGAGGCCTTATTCAAAAAAATAGATATCAAATTCGAATTCTACACGTAAAAAAACCTTAAGATGGATAAATTTTAATTTGCCCCTCTGTAATACCCTTAGGTATATTCCAGGGGTAATTATGTCTTTTGATACTGTTTTGAGATTTTTCCCATTTTAAATATATATATGTATGAGTGTGCTTTATATATATATATATATATATATATATATATATATATATATATAAATACAAAAAAAAAAAAGTCAAAAAAGAAAAGGAAAAAGACAAAGAGAAAAAGATAAAGAGATAAGGCTTTATATAAAAAAGAGAAAAAGAAGACAAAAGAAGGAAACTTCAAGAATTTCCATCTTCTCCCGTAAAAACTCCAGCAGCCAGCCCTTACCTACTTGTTTTCTTCATTTTTAGAAAGAAAGTGGATGATTTGAAGAGTTTGAAAGAAGAGTAAGGAAAGAAAAGAAGAATAAACACCTTGGAAGCTTTGGTAACCAAAGATCTCCTTCCTTTCATCTATGTTTATATGCATGTTATGTGAATATGTTAGTGTGTTTTGGTATTGATTTAAAGTTGTCTTGGTGATAAAGGAAGCAAAACAAAGAGGAGGAAGCCAACTTGCAAAGATTTGGCTTGAAACAAGGTAAGGGATATCATCCTTGATATGTGACATGTTTTAGGCTTTTGGTTCCTTGGATCTATGTTATAAATGATGATTTTGATGTTGAGGAATATTGTTTTGCCATTTGGGATGTCTATGTATGTGATTTTGTTCATGGCAGAAAGTTGCATAATATTTACAGTTTTTGCCACTGAGTTCGTCCCATGTTTTGGCTACTTTATTTGATGAATTATGAGTGCCATTATATCTTTTTGGAAAGCTCTTTGAATCTTATTTCCAATTATATATAGCTTGTATGAAGTAGAGATCATTTGGACTATTAACGATTTGTATGAACCGAAAGGACTGATTTACTAAATAAACAGAGGAGGCAGTTTTGTCACTGAGTTTATCTCACGTTTTGACTGCCTTACCTATAGAATTATGAGTGCTATTATATCTCGTTAGAAAGTTATTTGAATTATATTTTCAGTGATATATAGCTTGCATGAATTGGGAATCATTGGGATTGTTAAATATTGCATGAACCATAAGGACTGCTTTCTCAAATAAACAGAGGAGGTAGTTTTTGCCACTGACTTTATCTGCTGTTTTGACTGCCTGATTGAATGAATTATGAGTGCTATTATAGCTTGTTAGAAAGATCTTTGAATGATCTTTTCAACGATATATAGCTTGTATGAATTATGAACCGTTTGGACTGTGAAATGGTATGAAAAAGAAAGCTGCCCTGTCAAATGAATAGGGTTATGAATAGTATTTCACAGTTTTGGAAAGGAAAAGAAAGAAAAGAAAGGAAAAGAAAGGAAAGGAAAGGAGAAAAAAAAAAGAAGAGAAAAAGAAAAGAAAGAAAAGCAAGAAAAGGTTGGGACTCAAGATTTAGGGGTTGTCCCAAGAGTAATGTCTGGTGAGTTATGAATAAATTTAAATAGAAGAAAAATTAGTAAGATATAAGACTCGCATGCATGTTATAAACTATGAGGGGGCACTTTACACTACACCGCCTGTAGTAGGGCATGTCCGTAGTAGGGCACGTCCACAGTAGGACACGTCCGTAATAGGACATAGACTCCCAATAGGGTCCACTCGCAGTAGAGCTCAATTCAGATTCAAAAATAATGTAGTGAAAGAAAAAAAAGCTTGAGCTTAGAAAAGTGCCAAATCTCTATAGTTAGCTTCCAGAAAGTATTAAATAGACACCAGATAGGACAAAGTATGACCCAAATAGTAAAGAGTGAACTAAATTACCCCCTCAATCTCTTATAGAGGTTAGGATGTGAGGTTGAGTCCCAAAAGTGAGTTAGAACAGGAAAAAAAAGATAGTTTACTTGATTCTTTCCCCTTACTCAGTGTTCTTATCACTCACTCCCTTTTCTTTCCTGATTGCAGGTACAGGTGATCGAGGTAGCTGCGAGGCAGGGTTAGGTCAGCGTAGGTAGATCCGGCTGGAGCAGGTTATCTCTGGTTTATATTACATGTATACAGTGGCATGTTCTTATCGACTTTTGACTTTTTGAGATTATGGTACGGTTGCATATGATTACTCTTTGTTTTCAGATACTTTCAGATGAGTCTTCATATGAGTCTATACATCTTTTGTTCGCTTCCAGATTTTCAATTTTCTTGGAATACTTCCTAAACACTTTTAATGATATGTTTATTTTAAAGTATTTTTAAAAAGAAAAAAAATAGACGCTCTGAATATTGATTCGTAACATTTCTCCTTCGGTAGGTAGTACTTCTAGGGAGGGATGTTACACCCTCATTTGAAAAATATCAAAAAAGCCTAAAATTTTATATAATCTCATTTTGCCCCCTAATTCCAACCACGCGAATTCGCATGGCAGATAATTTTGGAAAAGCGCATTTTGCCCCCACTATGCAAATTCGCTTGTCAACCACACGAATTCGCATGTCAACCGCATGAATTCGTGGGGTTTACTGTAAATTCGTGTGTCAACGAACTTTTCCAATTTATATTTTGCCCCACCATATGATTAAAACTCGCATTTTCACCCCCAACCACACGATATCGTGTAGTCTAAGAAGTTTGAAAAATGCACAAAACAAACTCATCTTCAACAAATCTCACCACACGAATTCGTATGGTCAGTGCGCCATTCGCGTAGTCACTGTCGAATTCGTGTGGTTACATTTCACCTCCCAAACTTCGTTTTTCAATCTCTATTTTAACAACAATCAACTCTACACCTAATCTAACACAAAATCCCTAAAAAGATTTATCAAAATCACAAACAAATCAAACATTTTCATCGAAAATTTCAAATCAGAACCTAAGCGCTAAACACCTAAATTTCACATGAAATTGCTCAAATCGTGAACTGAAATGCCTAAAGAGATGACAAGGGTTGTTTTAATAACCTTTTTGTCCATTTTTGTGGCCGGAAACATCACAAAAATCATCATAGAAAATCGAAGTTCCCAGTGCACACAATTTTGGGGCATTTTCGCCTCTGCACAATTTTAGGGCATTTTTGTTTAATATTTAAATTCAGGGACAATTTCGTTTTGCCCCTTTATCTTTAGGGAAATTTAATTAATTTCCCAATATTTAATTCAAATGTACTATCCTAATGTAAATATATTTTATTTATCATTATTATTATTATTAAGTCTTAACATATTGAAGAGGGAATGAATGTATTCTCATAAGATTGAATCAATTATAAAGTGAATTGGGCAATATTAACAACAAGATTGACCACAACTCTAGCTCTAGCACTACTAGAGGATAGTGTAAAGTATAATGGTTATGTAGATGTTTCCCATAATGGCATTAAGGTAGTATTAATACAATGAGCTAAGGTGATAACATATGTCTTGAGACAACTCAAAGAGTATGAGAGTTTATACTCTACTCATGATTTGGAGCTAGTAGTAATTGTATTTGCTTTAAAGATTTGGGGGCATTACTTATATGACATAAAATATAATTTTTACATCAATCATAAGAGTTGGCACAAAGAGTTAAACATGAGGCAATAAAGGTGTTTATAACTAGCGAAAGACTGATTGTGATATTAGATACCATCTAAGGAAAACCAATGTAATAGCAGATGCTATAAGTAGAAAAGTCTCCATGTCATATATTTTAACCCATAGAGAGTTATAACAAAAGATTTTCAAGGAACAAATTGAGATAGTAAAGAGAGCAATGATGAGATTGAAGATTAAATCTTTTTTGTTAAAAGAGATAAGGATTTAACAGTTATCTAATGATTAATATAAAAAGACTAGTAGACAAGTGACAGATAGCCTCAAGATAAAATTTCATAGGATAAATGGTATTTTGAGGTTAAGAGGCTGAGTATGTATCCATAAAGATGATGAGTTAAAAGAAAGGTTTTTAGTAGAGGTTTATAGTAGACTTTACACCATCTATTCTAAGAGCATAAAAATGTATCGACACTTAAAAAGAGTTTTTGGTGGTCTAGTATAAAAAGAGTTGTGGGTGAATATACACTTAAATTTCTCACCTATTAGTAGTTTAGGTACAACACTAGCCCATTAGAAATGTTATAATCTCTCATATTCCAAAGTAGAAATAGAAGCATATTTCTATGGATTTTGTAATAGGGCTTCTACGGTTTCTAATAGAATATAATGCAGTATAGGTCATAGTAAACAGACTAATGAAGTCAACATATTTTTTGTCAATTAAGAAAATTGCCACTACATATCAACTAGATCAAATTTATGTTAAGAAAGTAGTGAAATTGTATAAAGTACCTCAGACTATTGTTTTAGAGAGGGATACAAGCTTTCTATTTATATTTTGGAGGAGTTTTTAGAGATCTTTAGGTACAAGTTTATCTTTTAGAGCTACTTATCATATTTATACAGTCAAGTAAATAGACCTAATTAGGTGGTAAAAAAAATGTTAAGATCTTGTGGCATGGATTATAAGTTAATTAGGTAGAGATAATCCTTTTGATAGAGTTCACCTAAAATAATAACAAATAAACGAGTGTTAAGATAACATCTTATAAGGCATTTTATGGTCATAAGTGTTGATCACCTCATCATTGATATTACATAGGCAATATATACTCACTAACATTAGCTATAAGGTTGAAGATGACCTATAAGATGATTAAGAATATAAGACAGATCTGAATAGAGAATGAAACAAGCCTAAGACAAACATAATAGCTATGTCGAACTAAAGTTTCAATTAGGTGACAAGGTGTTTATTAAAGTGGCTGATAGAGGCATTATAGAAGCATCGAGCCATCAAAGAGATCTGCTATATATTCCAATTGGGCCAATTACGAGGAGCAGAGCTAAAAAGATGCAACATGCCTTAGTTAGACTTGTGGAGGGCTTAAAGACTAAAACCAGCTCACTCAAGGATGATTGGATGCTTGAAGGAGCCAACCGAGAGGTCAACTTGATTTAAGCCTGAACTTATGCACAAATAAACTTTAAATAGTCATAACTTTTGATTCGGGAGGAGTTACAAGACTTGTAATATATCAACACAAAGCTCGTTTTGAGCTCTATAACAATAACTAGCTTTACTAGTTGTATCCAATTTGGAGGTCCAACTAAATCTGTTTCAGTCTATAATACGTAGTTTTATTTTACCCAAATTTAGGGTTTTTGGTTTTTATGATTTTAATCTTGTTTGTGATCAGGCTAGACTTTATTGAGTCTAACTAATATATTTTCTTTTAATTTAATTAGTGTTTTGGGTAGTTATTTAGGTAATGGGCTTGGTAAGTTTGGAAGTCCATTAGGTCATGGGTAGTTTAGGGTTAAGTTGACATTGTACTATATAACCTCACATTTTCATGATGAATGCATCATTTTGCTGACCTGCATAATTTTGCTTACTCTTGAACTATCAAACCTTTAAACTTATCAAGTTTTGGTCTTATGGCATTCACCACTACGATTCCATATCGATTTAGGTCAAGGGTTATTCAATGACAAAACTGATTCAATATTGGGAAAACTATCTTCTTAGGCGTTGGGTCTTATGTCAAATCGTCAAGGTTTGTGTTAGTTGGTATCAAAGTTAAGTCGAATCAGGTTCCGTATCTATCTTTTCTTATGCTTATGATTTGGGGTTCCTTTTTCTTGAATAGCCATGTATCTTAAAAATCTTTGAGTGTGTTCTTGATTTCGTTTTCTTAATGAGTCTTAGTTCTTTATTTCCTTGCTTTGTGGTCTAACGTCTTGGTGTCTTTCTATCTATGAAATTCTTGATTTCTTGTTGAACCCTAGTGTAGTTGAATTCTAGGTTGTGTGAGTGTCTAATTTGTCTTCTTCATTGATCTAAAAAAAAAAACTTGTTTAAGGCCAAAATTAATTTAAGTTAGGGGTGGAGTGATCTTTTGATTTAGATTCAAACAAACCTGTGGGGAGTGAATTTTGGTTAGTTATGTGGTTTTTCTTGAATTCTTAAGGAACATCTTGTTATTGCCGAAATTGAAGGGTAGTTCTTGATTGAAATTATTATTGAATTCATCAAACCTTTGAAAGATTCTTGTTAAAAAGAAAAACGAAAAAAAAACCCTTTGAATTTGAGAAATCTGAGAGGGAAGTAGTACAACTAAAGGTAGGAGAAAAACACCAGCAGTGAGGGATAAAGATAAGATAGTTACTGAAAGTGAGGATGATGAAATAAGTGATAAGCTGAATAATATAAAGAGTAAGGGAGGACATCGCAGTCATAGAAACAGTATATATAGAGAAAGTAGGCAGACTGATAGTAACCTCAGTATTATTAAGATGAAAATTCCACCTTTTCAAGGTGGAAACGATCCGGAGGCATACTTAGATTGGGAGCGAAAGGTAGATTAGATTTTTGATAGACATAAGGATTCTAAGGAGAGAAAAGTGAAGTTGGTTGTTATAGAATTCACTGATTATGCTAGTATTTGATGGGACCAGTTGTTGAAAAATAGACGTAAGAACTTAGGTAGACCTATAGATACTTGGGATGATATGAAGAGTGTAATTAGACAGTGTTTTGTTCCTAGTCATTACCATAGCGATTTACTTCAAAAGTTATAGGGGTTTAGGCAAGGGACCAAAAGTGTGGAAGATTATCACAAGGAGATGAAGATAATTATGATTAGGGCTAATACAGAGGAAGATAGGGAAACCACTATGGCTAGGTTTTTAAATGGGTTGAATAAGGAAATAACAAATGTGGTAGAGCTCCAACACTATGTAGAGCTGAAGGATTTGGTCCATATGGCAATGAAGGTAGAGAGACAATTACAATGAAAGGGTAAAAGGGATGAAGACTTTTATTCTAGTTCTTTGAAGCCGAGTGTGTCAAAAAGAGATGATAAGCTACCTTTTAAGCCAAAAACTGAGTACTCTAAACCTAAGGGAGATAAGTCTACTCGAGAGAAGCCTAGTATCAAACCCGAACCATAAAGGAGAAACAGTGAGATAAAATATTTTAACTGTTTGGGTAGGGGTCACAAAGCTTCCTAATGGCCTAACAAAAGATCCATGGTATTGAGAAAAGATGGTGAATATGGGACAAAGGAAGAATCTAGTGATGAGTCTATTATAGGATGTTAGTGATATAAAGTTGGAGCATGCAGTAGAGGGTGAGACATTAGTGAGGCTTTAAGTTTGCAATATAAGGAAGAAAATGACAAGTAGAGAGAGAATATTTTCTATGCTAGATGTCATTTGAAGGGTAAGGTGTGTACTTTAATTATAGATGGGGGTAGTTACACGAATAGAGCCAATACCGAACTTATAGAAAAACTTAGTTTACCCACAACCAAACACCCTAGGCTTTATAAGCTTCAATGGTTGAATAACTGTGCATAAATTAGGGTGAATAAACAAGTGGTGGTGGTCTTGTCCGTGGGTAGATATCAAGATGAGGTGTTGTATGATATAATACCTATACATGTTGGACACATCTTGTTAGGGAGACCATGACAGTATGATAGAAAGGTGACACTCGACGAATTCAAGAATAGGTACTCTTTCATGATGAGTAACAAACTCATCACGCTTGTACCACTGTCACCAAAGCAGGTTTATAAGGATCAAATGAAGAGAAGAAAGATAAGTGAAGAGAGAAAAGAAAGTGAGAGTGAAAACAGAAAAAGAGATAATGTGAATAAGGATGAGCGAAGAAAAAGTAAGGCCGAAAAGAGGGGAGAAGAAAAGTAGGGTAAACAATTCGACCATGAGAAAAAAAACAAGAGAGAAAACAAGGAGAAAAAAAAAGAGTTTTTATGGAAAGATGAGTGATGTGAGGACTACCCTTGTGACTAAACATATCTATTATTGTTAGTTTACAAGGAAAATTTTTTATGCTGACAATTCTCTTTCTAGTATGTTTGTTTCTTTTTTACAAGAGTTTGAAGACATATTCCCTGAGAAGATTCCTAACGGACTACCTTCAATTTGTGGGATCGAGCACTAGATTGACTTCATACTTAGAGCAATGATACCCAACCGACCAGCCTATAGAAGTAATCCCAAAGAGACAAAGAAGCTTTGAAAGTAAGTGGAGGAGTTGATGAAGAAAGGATATGTGAGAGAGAGCATGAGTCCGTATGTCGTACTAGTGATTCTAGTGCCTAAGAAAGATGGGACATGGAGAATGTGTGTTGACTATCGAGCCATCAATAAAATCACTGTAAAGTATCGCTATCCCATACCTAGGTTAGATGATATGCTTGATAAGTTGCATGGATCATTTATCTTTTCAAAAATTGATTTGAAAAGTGGGTATCATCAGATTAGGATGAAAGAGGGTGATGAATGGAAAACTACATTTAAAACCAAGCATGGATTATATGAATGGTTGGTAATGCCATTTGGGCTTACTAACACGTCTAGTACGTTTATGAGATTAATAAACCATGTCTTGCATGCGTTTATAGGCAAGTTTGTAGTAATCTATTTTGATGATATTCTCATTTATAATCATAGTTTAGATGAGTATACACGTGCGTGATGTTTTGTTAGTGCTTAAGAAAGAGAGGTTATTTGGTAATCTTAAGAAATGTTCCTTTTGCACTAACTAAGTTGCGTTCCTAGAATTTGTGGTTTCATCTAAAGGTATTAAGGTAAATGAGCAGAAGGTTAAAGTTATCTGAGATTGGCCAAAACCTACTTCTGTGACTGAGGTTAAGAGTTTCCATGGTTTAGCTAGTTTTTATAGGAGATTTGTATGAGACTTTAGTATACTAGCAGCACCACTAATTGAAGTTATTAAAAAGAATGTAGGATTTAGGTGCAGTGAGGAACAAAAGCGTGCATTTGCATTAATTAAGGATAAGTTAAGTTCTGCATATTTACTTGTTTTACCTAATTTTTCTAAACCATTTGAGCTTGAGTGTGATGCTTCAGGTATAGGTATTGGAGTTGTTTTTATGCAAGAAAATAAACCCATAATGTATTTCAATGAGAAGTTCAACAGACCCACTTTAAAGTACCCACCCTACTTATGACAAAGAGTTGTATGCTTTGGTGAGAGTGTTGGAGACATGGCAGCATTACTTTTGGCCACGCGAGTTCATCATCAAGACAGATCATGAATCCCTAAAACATTTAAAGGGACAAGGTAAGTTAAACAAACGACATGCAAGGTGGGTCGAATATATCGAAACTTTTCCTTATGTCATTCATTACAAACAAGGTAAGGAAAATGTTGTGACAGATGCTTTATCTCACAGGTATACTCTAATCTCGACTTTAGATACT
This sequence comes from Mangifera indica, assembly GCF_011075055.1. NCBI lineage: Eukaryota > Viridiplantae > Streptophyta > Magnoliopsida > Sapindales > Anacardiaceae > Mangifera > Mangifera indica. The sequence goes on from NC_058156.1 coordinate 5,398,330, forward strand.
AAGTTACTTGGTTTTGAGTATATAAAGGATTTATATGTGAATGATTCTGACTTTTCCAGTATTTATGAAACATGTGAGAAAACTGCATTTGGTAAGTTTTATAGGCATGATGGTTACTTATTTCAAGAAAATAGATTGTGTGTGCCTATGAGTTCCTTGCGTGAATTATTTATAGGAGAAACCCATGAGGGTGGATTAATGGGTCATTTTGGTATAGCTAAGATTTTATATGTACTACAAGAGCATTTCTTTTGGCCATATATGAAACGAGATGTAAAACGCATTTGTACTCGTTGCATTAAGTGTAAACAGGCCAATTCTAGAGTCTTACCCTATGGTTTATATACACTTTTACCTATTCCTACTGTACCTTAAAAAGATATCTCTATGAACTTTGTTTTAGGGTTACCTAGGTCTAGGAAAGGTAGTGATTCAATTTTTGTCATGGTTGATAGGTTTTCAAAGATGGCACACTTTATTCCATCTCATAAAACTGATGATGCAACTTACATTGTTGATTTGCTTTTTCAGGGAGATTGTGCGTTTGCATAGAGTTCTAAGGAGTATTGTATCTGATCATGATGTGAAGCTCTTAAACTACTTTTAAAAGGTATTATGGGGTAAATTAGGTACTAAACTACTATTTTCTACAACGCATGACCCACAGATGGGTAGACAAACAGAGGTAGTCAACAGAACTTTATCTCAATTATTACGTGTTGTATTAGAAAAGAACTTGAAAACTTGGGAGGATAGTTTGCCACATGCAGAATTTGCATATAATAGGGTTGTGCATACATCCACTGGTTATTCACCTTTTGAAGTTGTTAATGGTTTTAGTCCACTCACACCTTTGGATTTGTTACCTTTACCCATTGAGGAACGTACCAATTTAGATGGTAAAAGGAAGGCAAAGTTAGTTCGATAGCTTCATAAGAAAGTTAGGCAAAATATTGAGAGGAGAACTGAACAATATGTCAAACAAGCTAACAAAGGAAGGCACAAGGTGGTCTTTCAACTTAGTGATTGGGTTTGGGTGCACAAGTGGAAGGAATGATTACCATCCCAATGTAAATTAAAGTTACGTTCGAGGGGTAATAGTCATTTCAAGTACTCGAGCAGATCAATGATAATGCCTACAGATTGGATCTTCGAGGTGAGTATAATATAAGTGCTACTTTTAATGTTTGTAACCTATCTCCTTTTAATGATGTAGATTTAAGGACAAATCTTTCTCAAGAGGAAAGGAATGATGGGGCATCATAGAAGCATCGAGCCATCAAAGAGATTTGCTACACATTCTGATTAGGCCAATTATGAAGAGCAAAACTAAGAAGATGCAACAGGCCTTAGTTGGGCTCATGGAGGGCTTAGAGACTAAAACTAGCTCACTCAAGGACGATTAGATGCTTGAAGGAGCCAACCGAGGGGTCAACTTGATTCAAACCCGAGCTTATGTACAAATAGATTTTAAATATCCATAACGTAAAGCTCGTTTTGAGTTCTATAATAAAAACTAGCTTTACTAGTTATACCCAATTTTGAGGCCCAATTAAATCTGTTTCAGTCTGTATTACATAGTTTTAGTTTACCCAAATTTAGGGTTTTTGGTTTTTATGATTTTAATCTTGTTTGTGACCAAGCTAGACTTTATTAAGCCTAACTGACATATTTACTTTTAATTTAATTATTGTTTTGGGTAGTTATTTAGGTAATGGGCTTGGTAAGTTTGGAAGTCCATTGGGTCATGGGTAGTTTAAGGTTAAGTTGGCATTGTACTATATAAACTCATATTTTCATGGTGAATGCATCTTTTTGCTGACTTGTATAATTTTGCTTACTCTTGAACTATCAAACCTTTGAACTTATCAAGCTTTGGTCTTGTGGCGTTCACCATTACGATTCCAAGGTTTATTAGATTTCATATCGATTCAGGTCAAGGGTCATTCAGTGACAAAACCGATTCAGTCTTGGGAAAAATATCTTCTTAGGCGTTGGGTCTTATGTCAAATCATCAAAGTTCACCTCAGTGGCTCACTACAAGCATATGATAAGGTTTTAAAGAGAATGATTAATAAGGTAGCATACAAACTTATACTATCGAAAACATGGACTATATCTATTATATGTAACACATTTCTTAAGAAGTCGTAACCTCTGGAGAAAAATGCTACTTTCACTTGACTTGATATTTATACTTAGGCCTATGCTACTCTATTAGGCGTAATATCCTCACCTAGGTTAAAGATAACATGAGTTAAGTAAAAGAACTAAGCCCAATAGAATTTTATGTTTTAACCCTATTTTCTTTTGTATTTTGTTTAATCTTGATTATGTTATTTTGTAAAGTGGAAAATCAAGTCAAACACCAAAAAACATTAATAGAAGAGACAAAAAGGTAGCTCAAGAGCATTAATGGAGGAAATAGGAAAACGAATCAAGTCATCCCATTTTTGGCCAAGAAAAGCTTGTTAACGTAGGTGGTTTTTCGTCTATTATCTTTTTGGAAAAGTTTCATAATCTGAAGTTATCTTATCTATATTTTGAATTCAAAATTTGTAATATTTTATTGCTTGTTCAAACTTATACAAAGGGTCTAATTTTCATTGTAACACTTAGACTTGATTAATGATATTATAAGTGACTTTTTTCTTTGAAAACTTTATTCTTCCTTTATCCTTTGTCTCTTAATCGAAGATTGGTGGTGGTTTTTGTCTTTGGCTGGTGGTTTCCCTTCAAGCCTTGGATTGCTCTTGGTTAAATTACATTTTTTTAAGTATAGTTTATCTCTTTTCATCATATTAAAAAGTAATCATTAACACTTTATGTAACACCTATTGGTACGTCTTAGAGGTAAAACAGTTTTTATGTATGGTTAATATGATTTGAAAAAGAAAATATGAGTTCTAGATGACACAAGCCATGTATAGAGAGGTCATGTCTGTGTGTTGTGCCAAGTTAATCGCATAAGATGATTTCGCATAAAATTTAAATTTAAATGACACACGCCTATGTGTGCATTGAATAATGTTTCAATTTATATAAGACACATTGTTGTGTTTTAGAGATCATTATCTCAATCCCTAAATGCATGAATTTTCTAAAAAAAAAAAAGAGCGTGTGAGCTGAGTCAACAGGCTCATTGTTTGTAGTTTTGGTGGTCATTTTTCAATGACTTGGAGAAAGTAAAACTAGAGAGACGAGGGCTTGTTTGTGTAAGTAATTCATGCAATAAACTTAGAAGTGGTAAATGAAATTTTTGGCCTTGGTAAATTCTATGAATTTAATGATTCTTCAGTTCTTTTAGTATTGATTGAATGAATGAATTTTAAAGAGAATTGATATGATATGAGGATTGGTTAATGAGCGAATTGCATCTTGAGTGAATAAATAATAAAATCATGTATGTGTTGGTTATAACATGGATTGAGATTATGATAATGCGATTAGGATGTTGTTATATTATGGTATATGTAGGGATATAATTGATTAGAGAGTGAGAAGTGATTGATTATGCATGTTATTGTAATGAAATTAATCCATGAGTTTTTATGATGTCGAGCATCATGGATAATGGTTTGATATGTTACGTATACATGTTCATTTTATGATTTCAATATTTTGTTCTAGGTTTCCTATGATATTCGATGTTTTCTTTAGGCTTGAAATCATGTTATAGAGGAAAAAACCAAACTAGGGTTCCTTGGAAACACATAGAAACTAGCCTAGGCACAATATTAGACTTGATTTCTAGGCTCGCCATTCGACCGTGTGGTATGGGACACATGCTTGTGTCTTCGACACCTAAGAATTTGATTGAGTTTTTTAGTGACTCAGTGATCACTGAACAATGTTGATCAGTTAATGGTCAAGTAGAACACATGGATGTCTTATGTGTAACTTTAGCATGACTGTTGTGGGGTGAATTGACCAAAATACCCTTAAGAAGTAGTATGGTTGAGAAAGGAATTAAAAAGGAAAGTGAAGTAAATAGTTGAAAAGGCACACACTCATATTAGTAAAGGCACACGCTTGTGTGTGTAGGAAAATTAACACAAAGGGAAATGTCATAAGAAGTAACTATATGCCTAGAAATAAAAAGACACACCCTTGTGCGCCTATAGACATATACCCGTGTATGTAGAGTTGAGTAAAGAAAAGGAAAAAGGAATTAGGTTGAGAATTTATAGGTCATCTTAAATGACAATACAAATATTTTGGGTATATAGTTGTACCCTACATGCCTAAAAGTTCATAGAATAACACGAAATACATTTTCAAGTGGAAGCAAGAATGAGCCAAAGTTAATTAAGGCTTAAGATACATGCATACTAGACATGATAGGTTAGTTACAAGAAGGACTCGTAAGTATGCATTTACTACCCTGCCCGTAATAGGACATTAGACCCATATGAGGTATTTGTTTACAATAGAGCCCAGTTGAGATACAATTTGGTGTAGTGAAATAGAGAGATATCTCACATGGCTAAGGTTCCAAATCATTGTATTCAATCTAGACCAATCAACCTAATATACAGTTACAATTATAGCTTATAGATTCATATGTTTCCACTAAGTTTAGTAGGTCACACCATATAGAAATCTGAGGGAGTGGTTCTTTAGTAATTGAGTAAGACATAGTTCGATCTGAAAGTAATGATATACAACTTAGATAGTCCCTAAAATACAGTATGAGTATAAAGACAGTATATAGGACCGGTCATCATCCACGGAGGAGTTTAATGTTGACTTCTATTGAATCTTAATGTTTTGATGATAATAAAAATCTAAGTTTAATTTACTAATATATCCAAAGAATGTTGGAATACATTACAAGATGGACAAAGTGTGAAATTTACAGATAAATCTGAAGTAAGAAAATATTGGTGAAAATATTAGTCGTATTTATCCTATGACCAAAACGTGCATTAACCGTTCAAACTTCTGGAAATAAAATGATATGAAAAGAGTAAAATTATCCAACTATGACCCAAATTAAATATTAATTTTTTTAATTAGTTGACCTAAATCAACTAATGCATTTAATATTAATTATTTTAAACTCATGCATTAAATGTCCTAGTTGGGACATTTGAAAATGGGAAATTAAATTAAATATCCATTTTACCCTTTTATTAAGCAAAAATACCCATTTTTCCTATTCCTAAACAAAAATGCCCTAAATATTTTTTAAAATACTAAAACTACCCTTCACTACATCTATATAAACCTTCTTACTCTCACTCTTATTATATATACTTCTCATATCACTCAAACACTCTTTCTCACTCTTATTTTTACTCAATATTAATTATTGTCGGTTCGTTCGGAAGGAAGAAGTTCGTATTTCTGAATTCGAATAAAAAAAAGTCAATTCATGAGAAAAAGGTATTTATATGATCTTAACTCAAAACTTAATTTTATTTATTAAATCTAATTCATATGATATGTAAAGGGGGCATTTAGATATTTAATAACAATTTAGGGGTTAAATGAAATGTTAAAAAAATATGGGGGCATTTTGATAGTCACAATATATGAAAGATTTAAATAACATGTTAAAAATAGATAGATGTATTTGTAAATAAGACAACATACAAGGGTGTTAAATGAAATGTTAGATAATTACGGGGTAAATGAAATGTTAGAAAAATATGAAGATATTTTGATATTAAACATTGTAAGAACGTTTTTAAAAAAATGTTAGAAATAAATAAATGCATTTTGATACAAGATAACATACAAAAGTATTAAATAAAATGTTAGATAATTATAGAGGGTTAAATAAAATTTTAGAAAAATATAACGGTTTTTTCATATTAAACATTGTAAAACGGTTTTAAATAATATTTTAAAAGTTAATAGATGCATTTCCATAGAAAACAACATGTGGGGGTGTTATAGAAATATTAGATAATTATAGGGGGTTAATAAAATATTAAAAAAATATGAGGGTATTTTGATTTTAAACATTGTAAGACGATTTTAAATGATATGTTAAGAGATGATAGATGTATTTCCATAAAAAACAACATGTGAAGGTGTTATATGAAATGTCACATAGTTATGGGGGTAAAAAAATGTTAGAAAAATATGGGGGTCTTTTGATATTAAACAATATAAGATCCTTTTAAATGAAATGTTATAAATAAATAGATACATTTTGATACAAGACAATATGTAAATGTGTTAAATAAAATATTAGATAATTATGGGGTTTAAACGAAATGTTAACAAAATATGGAGGTTTTTTAATATTAAACATTGTAAACTTATTTTAAATGATATGTTATGAGTAGATAGATACATTTCCATACAAGATAATATGTGAGGGTGTTATATGAAATGTTAGATAATTATAGAGGGTTAATTGGAATGTTAGAAAAATCTAGGGGTATTTTGATATTAAACATTCTAAGACGGTTTTAAATAATATGCTATGAGTAGGTTGAGATATTTTGAGAAATTACAAGTGGCATAAATATCAATAAATGGTTATTGTGGATTTTTTCTTATAAATGTTTAATTTTTCCCAAAAAATTTATCATTGTAGGATTTATAATTAAAATAGTTAGTTATGCGTCGGTTTATTTCCAAGGATAGTGGATTCAACATGATGACAACACAATGAAATATGTTGGAAGGTGTAAACATTTAAGGGATTTATTCAACTTTTGAAGGAGCATTGCGGTCTTGATCCAATCAAAAACTATCTCCGACTATTTATGAAGCCAAGAAAAATTGAGTTTGACTGCCCCGTACAGATCCAAAATGATGAAGATGTCCAAGGGCTTATTGATATATCTCAATACCTGAAGGAATGTATTCCCATTTTTGTTACATATACCCCGATCAAAGGATAAAAAGAAGAAGAAAAAAAAAATTAGTTAAGTGAAAAAAGAATATGATTTGGAAGACTTCATTGATTTTAGCAACGATGTTTTCTATATTGCAAACTCATGGGCTCATGGAAAGAAAGATAGAGATCCAAACTGGGGTGATATTAAGGGGAATGACATGACTGATATTTCTCTTGATAAGATAGAGTCTGAGCATATGTCACTTGTTATCGGGGGTATTAATAGGTTGCAGCTTGAAGATCCTATTTTGGGTGGTGGAAATTATTCTGGGCTATTTTTTGACAATGTCCCCACTGATCCATTTAGGTGGCTTCTTGATTTTCCTCCATAGCCATCAACATCATCAAGTGGTATAGGATCGATCCAAGAGGGGAATGCTGTAAAGTTCGGTGATATTTTTCATAACAAACACACTTAAAAGATGTTGTGAATCAATTTGCTCTAAAGAAAGAATTTCAATATAAGGTAAAGAAGTCTGACATGGGGTGATAGAAGATTAAGTTTGATGATGAAAAATGCAGCTGGTATATATCTACAACGAAAGCCAAAGTCAGTGAAATCTTCGAAATTATTCAAATGAATCCACCCCACATATATTCAGTTCATCAAATAATGTCACATCACCGACAAGTTGGGGCCTGAGCTTTAGATCAATTAATGAGGTCAAAGTTTGTGTTGATTGATCGAATTTATTGACTAAAGAAATAATTGTTGACATTGTCGACTAGTATAAAATTGACATTTCATATTCACTAGCTTGTTTGGGCAAGAAATTGAGCTTTAAATTTACTAAGGAGTTTACCGGAAGAATCATTTATGCTCTTACTAGAGTATTGCTATATTTTATAGCGTACTAATCTGGGAATCGTGACTGCTATTGAAATGGACGATGATCATCGATTTAATTATTTTTTTATGGCGTTAGGATATTCTATCTATGCATTTAGACAATATCTTCGACTTATTGTTTGCATTAACGTTGTTTTCCTTAAAGGTCAATATCTTGGTCATTTGTTCCTTACAGTAGACATCGATGGTAATAACTAGATATACCCTATTGGTTTTGGTGTCGATAAAAAAAAATCACAACATGTGGTGTTAGTTTCTCATGAAGGTTAAAGAATGCATCTATGACATCCTCGAGTTAGCGGTAATCTCGAATCGACATCATGTTATATACTCTGCAATGGCTAAAGTCTTTCCAAATGTCCACCATGGGTGTTGTTGCCATCATCTTTTATGTAACATGCGAGCAAAGTATAAACGTGACTTAATGGTAACGTGTTTAAACATGTATAAAATTTTTGTTCTGTTTAACATTTCATAAATTTTGATCATAAAATTCTTATATTATTTATTACCTTGCAGGTTGCGGATGCATATTGAAAAGCCACAAAATCATATACAGAAGCAGATTTTAAGGCTATGATGTGATCTCTTGATGCAATGAATCCTCAAACTGGGGCTTATTTATGTAAGGTCAGATTTTAGCGATAGAACAGGACACATTTTCCAGGGCATCAATACAACATAATGACAACTAATATTACAGGGTCATTTAATGCCCTTGTCAGACATGCACGAGATTTGCCTATCACGATGCTCACCGAGTTCATTCGAAGCACATTACAGTAATGGTTTTACTAGCAGAGAAACCATGCAAGTGCGTACCTGATTATTAATAATTATTTATTTTAGCATGCCTTCCTTCCCTTATGATGGTTATTAACAGATATGTTATTGTTTTTTCCAAATTGCAAATGAATGCCCAAACTATGTTAACCCGCGAACGGAGGAGAAGATCAACCATCATGTGTCAAAATTTGCGCACTTGGAAGTTCAGCCAATTACACCTCGTTAGTTTTAGGTTATTGGTTTTGGTGGATACATGAGCACTGTGGACTTTAATGAAATGCCTTGTACATGTAGAAAGTTTTAGCTTTCACGTATTCTGTGTAAGTATGTCGTTGTTATTGCAAGACACATCAGGCTTACAAATGTCAATGCATGGATTCATCTATTCTTTCGCACCAAGTTCTAATGTGCAATATATACGAAACTTGTCAACCCTCTTGGAAACTAATCAGAATGGTGGTATGTACCAGAAGAAAAAGTTATCTTGCCTCCTATTCTCGATCATCATAGACCAAATCACCTTTCAATAGGAATCAATGTCCTTCATAAGGGAAAATGTTACACCTAGAATTTGTAGTCATTGTAAGCAACCAAGACATGTCCGAACCTAATGTAAAAGCCAAATACCGGTTTTAGGCTTCGTCCCACAGGGTTATCCAGAAAAGATAAAGGATTGAAATCTTGACAAACGTCAATTTAGTTGTATTAATTATATGATTTATGATTGTTGTTCAAATAATATGTAATCGATATATTTTTTATTAATGTTTCAAATGAGTAATTGTGTTCATATGTGATGTAATAGATTTATTGTGAATATTTTCTTCATTTCATTTTTGTTAGAATGAACATTATTATTGTAATTATTGGAATTAACTTTTTTTTATTTGATTCAATATTATTCGTAAACTAATAATATGATTAAGTTCATACAATTAATTAAAACTATCGTTCCAAAATGATATCTTAATTTATTAATTCACTTGAAAATTCAATTGAAATAATGCTATATCAATAATTTTCATATCTAAAAAATTTCATATGTAATAATGATATTAATATTGAAAATATTTTAGTATTTCACTAATACCATAATAATGAAATCAAATGCACAACCATATATAATGATAGATAATGTATATCATACACATAAACATATACAATAAATATATAAATAACAACTCCCGAATCAGTAAACTTATAAACAATGATCAAACTACATATACATCTGTGACATACTCAATACAGTGAAAATACAACTACGAGGCTAAACACCAACGCATAGAGGTGGACGATTCTCGAAGAAAATCCATACTCCGTGGCAATGTCAAACACTCTATAAAGCGTAACTTATAAACGCTGCAATTACCAGAGCCATCGCCCTGTTGGGGGACACCCTTCGCTTGATGTAACATCAGGGGATCGCCTCGGGTTGTACACCCAGAAACTGTCCAAAAATCTATTGCCTCTAATAATGCTGGTATAAATGTCATATACGGTCACATCCATCATGCGAGTGTCTCTAAACTCTCTGAGTATGATACCTTAGAGTCGTATACCGTAATCGACCAATCATAAAAATCTATAACTCTGATTACCCAATGTGTGCAGTCGAAGTTTATATAGATGAAAACCTATAAACATTGAAAAATTAGAATGGATACATATGTAGTATATAAATTAATTCAAAGTAAATTATAATGGAAAAATTATTGTACTATACCATGTCGACCTTCCCCTATGGTATGTAAAACAAACAGGGAGTATAATCTGCATCAACTATTTTCATGAACATCTCAAAAAATCGATACTCTTCTATCGGTGTGGTAAGCCAACAATCTAATGCCATTTTGATATGTCTTACGAAGAAAGTGTGGGTCGTCGTTTAACACTGTGAAATAATCGTCTGATGATCATTCTGGTGCCAACGTAATATGACCGAGAAATAATCAACGTGTTAAAATGGATATAAAAAAGTTGAATTGTGTTAGTTATTGACAAATATATAAAACTTTTAACCAAATTATATAGTGAGCATAACTTACATCGTTAGTCAGCCACTCACGCGGCTCCACTACAATTCTCCAAAAATGTCTCAAGATTTTGGTCTGATAAAATAAACTTCATGCTTGTCAGATGTTGTAGCTCTGATATACCATGCGAGAAAAGATTCCTCATACTCTACAGTAGAGGATAAAATAGTATAGAGTTGTCGTTTCACCCTCAGTTTGATTGGATTTGTATACGGGGTATGAACGAGCAGACTCTTTTGGATAACCCGACTATGTGTAGTACAAACCAACTGAAAAAAACAGACAACTGTTAATTCATTATTTAATCTTAAGTAACAATTATGATTTACCCGATTAATATTACCTTATTGAAGAATATCGGAGAAGGCTGAGCAAGGGAATCCTTTATCGTAATCATGTCAACTGTTCGTACCCTCTGGATGGACTGCAAAATTAATTTCATATTGTTAGTGATTAGTATATATGAATATATACTAATTATAATAGATATACCTCATCTTGGTTTCCAGCGAAAACATTCTTTCATAAGTTCTCCACTTGTGAACTAATATCCATGGCCTTATTGCTAGAGCTAAGGATATTAGCAAATAGCCACAACCGCTCATCCTGTAAATGAGAGCAAACATTTTAATAAATATAATAATTTGAAAAACAAATTGATCAATAACATTCTATCAAAAAATGCACTACCTCTACTGTCGAGAAAAAAATACAGGGTGAACTCTCGATCAAAGAGGCCTCATGGCCAGTATCCTATACGAATGAAAAGAACAAATTGGTTGATATTTCATATAAAATATAATAACTATAATTATTTTCATACCTTAAGTGCAAGATCTGAAGCAACTGAAAGACCAACCGAAACACCCTCATGAATAGGATCCTATACGAATATATAAAAAGAATAAATCAATAACAATTAATTAAAAAATGTAGTAACAACGATAGAAGACATGCCTTAGATCGGAGAGGTGATGTAACAGAAGGGCTAACTGAGACCCCTTCGTAGCGACTACCCTGGAGATATAGTAATAATAACTTGATCAATGATATTTTATATAAAATATAATAACAACATTTAACATTAAATATCTCTAAAAAATTAAATACATACCTCATAAGGGTGGCAGGATGGAATCAACCTGTTAATGAGGGAGGTTGTCCCGACACCATTGTGTATACCCTGCATGAAGTCAATAAAGATGTTAAAGCAACAACAAAATACAATTTTTATAAGGATTAAATGAGATGTGGCTTTATAAGACTAGAGCTAGACATGTACGTGTGATGATTTTCTCCAAACGAGTCAGACAATCCTTTAATCCGCTTATCTAAGAAGACACGTCATCGTATAATCGAGTCATCTGTGAAGACACCTCGCTGCAGAAATAGGAAATCTCATACAAAATCATAGTGCCCCAGTGTGCCAATATAGTATCTACTATGGATAGAGTGGGTGATGTAGATAGGGGACACTCTTATGTAACACGATGGGTAGTACGATCCTGAACCCTAGGAAGGTCTACAATCTCGATGGCTGAGGTCTGAACAATTGGAGGACATTAAGGCTACTCCATAACAGGGGACTGAATAAGCTCATCAAGTGTCCCATGGCTACTGACTAGTATATCTACTGATGGCATTATCAGAGAAACTCTATCTCCTGTCAAGGGTGCACTGAAGATGATGAGGAGGAATACGGATCCAACATACCTATGTATAGAAGAATGTCTATATACCATGGTCTAGCCTCCTCAATCGGTGATGAACGCAGTAGGAATATGATATCATCCTATTCATTAAGATATATAATTCAATATATTTGTAATATTCAAGGTATTAATTAACTCATTAATTATCGAGTACATATCTAATCACCAGTGAAAATAGTGTTTATATGACTCCAAATCGAAACATAGCACATATGCCATTGGAAAATCTGTAGAGACGCATGGATATCAACCATATCCACCCAATTATACAAGGTGTCTATTGTTTTATATATCCAATACTGCAATAAAACCATTAATAGTTAAATTACCTCTATTCGTATTTTTGCCAATTAATATATATAATCAAGAAATATAAACTTACCTAAAATGCATAAGGAAATTTGCAAGCGTCATATTTACACATTTTAGGCATCCAATCAAAACAAACCCTATCACTGGCCTAGCCAAAAAAATATGTTCGATATCATGATACTACACTCTCTAACAACCCCAAAAGTAAGTATCTTTAATCTTGTGTCTGGATGCACAGGGAATATACGATGAAAGTGCAGTGTGCTGGCTAAATGATAGCCCCGTCATCAAGAAAAACTCGAATGTGCTGAATCTCACGTCAACCCCATTAACCCTGAACCATAACTCATCTCTAACTAAGGGTCGATATAGCTGTCTCAAGAGAAATGCATGCACCAACACTCCAAAAAATTTGATATCTGGTAGACAAAAGAGATGTCTGAAATATGTCCTCTCGAACAGTCGAAATTGCTCTGAGGTCAGTGTGGACCTAATCTTGGACATGGCAATGCGTTGGACATAGTATATTACCTCTGCCTAAAAGTGTCCTAACTTGTTAGGGATTCGTAACTTGCCTTCGACACATTTTCTTTTAAGAGATGTATCTTGTAAAAAATTTAAAAGTTTGTAAAAATTTCATCAAAAACAAATATATAAATAGATATGGAATTGACAAATAAAATAACACAACTAAAATGCAAAAAGTCTATGTTGGAACATCATAGAAAGACAAAAACGAAAAAAACTTGAAATTTAAAATCTATACTTTCAAATACCTTAGAATGGAAAAACTGAAAAATCGCTTAAAAATCTAAAAAGGACAAGTTAGTATATCTTAAAATGGGAAAAATCGATAAAAACGGAACTAAAATTCGAATTTTATATGTTGAAAAACCCTAAAATATTAACAATTAAAAAATCGCTTAAAAATCTGAAAAGTACAAATCGATACTCTTCATAAATAACGAAAATCTGAAAAATAAAAAAGAAATTTGAATTCTATGCATTGAAATATCTTAAAATGTCAACAATTGAAAAATCACTCTAAAATCTAAAAAATACGAGTCGATATATCCTAAAATGGTAAAAATAAAAAAACAAAATAGAAATTCAAATTCTATATATTAAAATACCCTAGAATGTCAACTATAAAAAAATTGCTTAAAAATCTAAAAAGTACAAGTAGATACTTTCCAAAAATGACAAAAATCTGAAAAATAGAACTGAAATTCGAATTCTATATGTTGAAATACCTTAAATGTCAATAATCAAAAAATTACTCGGAAATCTAAAAATGTGAATCGATATATCCTAAAATAGCAAAAATAAAAAAAAAGAAACTAAAATTTGAATTTTATACAATGAAATACTGTGGAATGTCAATAATAAAAAAATCGCTTGGAAATATAAAAAGTACTAGTCGATACTTTTCATAAATAACAAAAATCTGAAAAACATAATTGAAATTGAAATTTTATACGTTGAAATACCCTAGAATGCTAATAATAAAAAAATTGCTCTTAAATCTAAAAAGTACGAGTCGATACTTTTCAAAAAAGGCAAAAATCCAAAAAACAAAACTGAAATTCAAATTTTATATGTTGAAATACCGTAGAATGTCAATAATCCAAAAACCACTCAGAAATCTGAAAAGTACAAGTCGATACTTTTCATAAATGAAAAAAATCTAAAAAACAGAATTGAAATTCGAATTCTATATGTTAAAATACCCTAGAAAGTCAACAATTAAAAAATCACTTGAAAATATGAAAAATATGAATCGATAGTTTTCAGAAATGATAAAAATTTGAAAAACAGAATTGAAATTCGAATTCTATACATTGAAATACCCTAAAATGTCAACAATAAAAAAATCGTCTAGAAATCTAAAAATACATGTCGATATATCCTAAAATAGTAAAAATCGAAACAACGAAACAGAAATTTGAATTCTATATGTTGAAATACCTTAGAATGTTAATAATCGAAAAATCACTCAGAAATTTGAAAAAATGGATCTGAATTTTTAAAATATTACATCGTAAAATGTGCCTAAAAAACATAAAAAATGAAGAAACTGATTTTAAATTAGAAAACTACATATATAAAAACCCTAAAGCAGTAGAAACAAATATGAAATTTGAAAACTACGCATCAAAAAACCCTAGGTGTGAAAAATATCAATTTACCCCCTACAAAAGTTCTACTCTCAAACAGCTCCAATTTTTTTCTTTGCTCCCTTATCAATTTTCTAATCTCTTACAGGCCCTATAGTTTAAAAAAAGTCAATTTCCCCTAACCTACGGTTCACACGGATCAACCCATGGTTTTCTGTAAAATTTCACCCAAACCGTTGTGGATTTCCCTCTTATCTCCTTGGCCCCTAATATTTTGAAAAAACTAAATTTTTCCCCTAATCCCATAAGCGATTCCTCTTGCCCGTGGGAGATTTCATTTGGTCCATAGGATACACTATTCCCACGGACCCATCATCGGCAGTTTTAACCCAATTTTTCAGCCTCTAATTTCAACATAAATCAAATTTGCACATCCTGTAACACAAAACCCCTCAAAAATTTCAACCAAAACAACCAAGAATTAAAACATTTTATGTATTTTTCAAAATTGGAATCTTAAAAATTCAAACCTCAAAATCTCCCTCAAATCTCAATAATCTTAACAATAAATTGATTCAAATAAGAGTTGGGATGATGTAATACACTTCTTTGCCATTTTCAATCATCAGAAAACATGAAAATCGATGAAAATTGCTTCACCCATGGAAGACTCGTGGGAAACTCAAAATTCTTTGAATTTGCATAGTAAATCTGTGGGAAATTGTCAGGGGAATTATGTAAAATTCTTCATTTATATATAGGGGCAATTTAATCATTTCACAAAAAGGGCATTTTCACTTAATCCTAATGGTTTCGGGAAATTTCGCTTAGTTTTAGGCATTTAATTTAATTTCTCTTTAAAAATTGTCCCACCCATGACATCTCTCTTCATAAATTGTTGCCAAGTGTCACCTCCAACCAATGTCCTGTTGCCATGTGTCCAAGAGAGCTTCCAATCTATCATTTATTGTCATGTGTCAAATTCCATTAAATGTCCCAATTGGGACATTTGAAAAATTTTCCAACTGTGACACTCTTTCATCTGAATTGTTGTCAGATGTCATCTCCAAGTTGTCCAATACGTCACTGCCATGTATCCAAATATTTATTGTCCCAGTCGGTCCATACTAAATATTATCCCAACTGTGACACAAAACCAAGCACAAGTGTGACAAATGCAAAGTTTGTCCCTCCCATATAGTTTTTCAAAGCTTCCTAGTCGTGCCCCTCTTAAAATCAAACACATACTTCAACCATGCGTAAGATGGCATATACCCATTCAAGCTTCTAGAAACATAGAAATAAAGCAAGCCATCTATGACATAATTTTGTTGCCCTTACTGAAAGTTATTCGTTGAAGCATTTAAAGCTATCCATTGCAACTCTGATCGAGGTCTTTTTCCTTCACTAAATTTTTTCAGATGACTCTCGATGACAACTTAACCCAATGGAAATCAACTATTTTATAAATTGGTTTCAAATTGAATAGCAAAAGAGTAGAGAAAAGAGAAGAAAAAATCTAAAAAAGCCGAAAAGAAAAATGAGAAAAATATTACTTTGATTTCTTTGTGTCACTCTCATTAAGCTTAAACTTTTATTCATTGAGAGTTGTTTATATTTAAACTTGTATTTACAGCCTTATAAAGGCATTAATACTTTCATATCTTCTAATTAAATATTGTGGACGTAATCCTATATCAATTAGTACAGTGGGTGAAATCTCGGATGTACTACTTGTAGAAAATTCTTCAAAAGATAGTAAAACTCCAAGGCGGTTTTCTTGGAGAAGTGGAAATAAGAGGCTTGCAAGGGAAAGCTTCGAACCACTCTAAATAAGCATTTCTACAACTTAAACTTCTTTAATATTGTGTGTTGTTACTATTATTTATTGTTGTTGTTGTCGTTGTTAATATTGTTATTTATTACTGTTGCTCTTACTAATTTTTGCTTGTTATTTAGTTCTGTTGTTATTGTTGTTTATTTCTGCTTTAATGTTTATCACTGTTTTATTTATTGTTGGTGTTTCAGTTATGTGGTTTGTAAAGTTTGCTCTGGAATTTGTTATACTGTATCATTTAATTTATTGTTAAAAACCTATTCACCTCCCTCTAGGTTCACATTAGTCATTACAAGAGTGTTTAACAATAGATATTAGAACCTGGACTCTAGTTTTATTAAAATCTAATGATTTTTCAAGTAACGATCTTTTTTCTTAATGGCTAATACACCCACTCCTATTTTTGTTGAAGGGCAATGCACCACTAGGCCTCCCCTGTATTGTGGAACAAATTATACCCAATGGAAAATTAGAATAAGGCTTCATATTAGGTCTATTGACTTTAAATTATGGAAAATTATTGAACATTGTGATTTAGTGCCAATAGACCCTAGGACTAATGAACCTAAAAATGAAATGGATTTTAATGATGAGGATGAAAAGATGATGAACTTAAATGCTAAAGCTGTTAATATCTTGTTTTATGCTCTTGATGGTATAAAATTTAATAGGGTATTGGGTTGTGAGTCTATTAAAGAAGTTTGGACCGTACTCTAAACCACACATGAAGGAATAAGCTAAGTTAAAAAATCAAAGATCGAGCTTCTCTTTTGGGAATATGAGTTATTTGAAATGAAGTCCAGAAAAAATATAACCGATATGTACAAATGGTTCTCTAACTTAGTGAATAATCTCAAAGGGCTTAGAAAGAGGTTTGAGATGATTGAATTGGTAAAAAAGATTTTGAGATCATTATTGGATTCGTGGACCATAAAGGTAAAGACTATTGAGGAGTCCAAGGATCTTAGCAAAATGGGAATTAATGAACTCATAAGACATCTTCTTACTTATGAAATGAAAAGAAAACCAAAGAAAGAAAATGTTAAGGCTAGAAGAGATATTGCATTGAAAGTGATCGATGAAAAGGAAGAGGAAGCAAATTCTTCCATGGATGAAGATGATGTGAGTCTCTTATCTAGAAAGTTTAGCAAATTTCTATCAAGATCAAAAAGAAACAAAAGAAAAGGGTTTGCTAGACAAAGAAAATCAAAGGAAGAGGGTGAAAATAACAACAATAAGATAATATATTATGAATACAAGAAACCGACCAAGATTGTCCTTTGAGAAAGAAGAAGAATGATAAAAAGGAGAAGAGATTCAAGAAGAAAATGTTTGTCGCCATTAGGAGTGGAAGCAATGACTCAAGTGATGAAAGTGAGTTGGAGGAAGAAAAAGCCAACGTATGTTTCATAGCCAAAAGTGATTTAGAGGATGAGGTAAATAATTCAAACTCATACTCTTTACATGAATTACAAGATGCATTTGACAACTTGATGGATGAGTATGAAAACATGCAAGCAAAATATAAATCATTAAAGAAACAATTGATTTGCATTATAAGGGAACATGATATACTTTTACATGATCATGGTGAGTTGACTAAGAAGTATGATATTGTTCAAAATGAAAAGGATTTGTGCCAAAAAGAATTAACATGCTTCAAAGAGGAGCATGAAAAATTAAAGAAAAAGGTATCTAGTTCAAAGGAATTATTTGAAAAATTTAAAATAGGTACTAAGAGGTTGGATAAGATGCTCACATCTCAAAGAAGTGGTCTTAATAAGGAAGGATTAGGGTATAATGGAAGTAACCCTTTTTCAAACATATATAAACTTTTAAAGAAACCTCATGCATTTCATATGAAATGCAAATTTTGTTTATTCATTGGACATACTATTAGACATTGTCCAATTAGGAATGGTAAACCTTTCAAAGTAAAGAAGGTTTGGGTTCCAAAAGGGACACTTAAAACTAACGTTATTGGACCCAAAACTATTTGGATACCAAAAAGTAAATAGATGAATTTATTTTGTAGGCTTGCTTGCAATATTCCTTGAGGTCCTCTAGCAAGTAGTATTTAGATAGTGGATGCTCAAGACACATGATGAGAGATAAGAGTTTATTCTTTTCTTTTAAGGCTAAAGATGAAGGTAATGTCAACTTTGGAGATAACTCCAAAGGAAAAGTTATTGGCATCGACATTATAGGTAACTCTTCCTTTTCAATAAATTATGTTCTACTTGTTGAAGGTCTCAGGCATAATTTACTTAGTATAAGTCAATTGTGTGACAAAGGTTTCAAGATTAGTTTTTACTCTTTATGTTGTAAAATTGTTAATGCTAGCACAAATGCAATTGCATTCATTTGCCATAAGTATTCAAATATGTACATTATAGACCTTCATGACATTGCATCTAAAGACCTATGTCTCATATCAACTAAAAAGGAGGACATGTGACAACAACATAAAAGATTGAGACGTGCAACCATTGATTCTCTTCAAAAGCCTTTAAAAGCCTAGGTGGAAAGCATTACTATTTTTTAATTATTGATGATTTTTCAAGATTTTCTTCGGTCTTTCTTCTTGCAAATAAAAGTGATGCATTCCATGCATTTGTAGCACTTGTCAGGAAATTGCAAAACCAAGTAGGTTATGCAATTGCATGCATTAGAAGTGATCATGGAAAAGAGTTTGAGAATTTGGATTTTGAAATATTTTGTAATAAACATGGAATTGAACTTAACTTTTTGGCACCTAGGACCTCTCAACAAAATGGAGTTATTGAGAGAAGAAATAGGGCACTTGTAAAAATGACTAAGACCATGTTATGTGAAAATGATTTGCCTAAATATTTTTGGTATAAAGCTATTAATAGTTCATGTTATGTTATAAATAGGGTCATAATTAGGCAAATTCTCAAGAAAACTCTTTATGAGTTATTTAAAGGAAAAAAGTCTAATATTGCATATTTTCATCCCTTTGGGTGTAAATGTTTTGTGTTAAATAATGGTAAGGATAACTTAGGAAAATCTGATGCCAAGTCGAATGAAGCAATTTTCCTAGGTTACTCTTCCTCATACAAAGCATAAAGAGTCTTTGACAAGAGAACACTCTTAGCTGAAGAATATATCCATGCGGTATTTGATGAATCTTCTAAGTGTGTAAATAATAAAATGAAGATGAAGTCATTAAACTAATAGAGGATCTACAAATCAAGAGCTTATGTCAACCAAAAGAAGAAAAAGAAGATCATCAAATTGAGGTTAAAGACCAAAAGGATGAACTCATGCAACCTCAAGAACCATAAAGAAAAATCTCATATCCAAGGGTGAATGGTGAAGTGAAAGAAGAAAGGATTATTGGAGATCCTACCCAAGGGTTAAAAACTATAGCTTCATTGAGAAACACATGCCAATTTATGGAATTCTTGTCATAAATAGAGCCTAAGAAGGTAGATGAAGCTATAAAAGATGAAAGTTAGGTGCTTGCAATGTAAGAAGAGTTGGACTAATTTGAGAGAAGCAATGTTTGGGAACTAGTTCTAAGGCCAACAGATCATCCTACCATTAGCAAAAAAGGGTATATTGAAACAAGGTGGATGAGTTCGACATGGTTATTTGAAACAAGGCAAGACTAGTCGGTTAAAGACACTCTCAAGAGGAAGGTATTAACTTTCATGAAACTTATGCACTCTAGCTAGACTAGAAGCATTTAGGATGTTGTTTGCATATGTATGTTATTTTGATTTCAAATTATTTCAAATGGATGTTAAAAGTGTTTTTTTAAATGGTTTTATTCAAGAAAAGGTCTATATTGAACAACTTTCTGGTTTTAAAAATCATGAATTTTCAAATCATGTGTTTAGATTAAAAAAGCTTTATATGGTTTAAAGCAAGCTCCAAGAGCTTGGTATGAAAGATTGAGTCTTTTCTTAATTGAAAATGATTATTCAAAAAGAAAGGTGGATACCACCTTATTTACAAAAAGGCATATGCAAGACATTTTGATTGTTCAAATTTATCTTAATGATATCATCTTTGGTGGTACTAAAGAGTCTCTTTATAGAGAATTTTCTAAGATGATGCAAGGTGAGTTTGAAATGAGTATGATGAGAGAGCTTAATTACTTCTTAGGACTTCAAATCAAACAAATAAAGGAAGGGATTTTGCTTAACCAAGCCAAATATATCAAAGACCTTCTCAAAAGGTTCCATATGTAAGATGCCAAAGAGCAACCTACTCTCATGAGCACTTCTCTAAAATTAGATATGGATGAGAGAGGTAAAAGTGTTGAAATCAAAGAATATAGAAGCATGATAGGTGCATTGTTATATTTAACCGCATCTAGATTCGATATCATGTTTAGTGTATGCATGTGTGCACGTTTTCAAGCAAATCCTAAGGAATCACATCTAAATGCCATGAAATGAATCATGAGATACCTTAAGGGAACCCAATGGTACTTTAAAGGATCCTCATTTGAATTACGAGCATTTTCATATGCTGATTTCGGAGGATGTTTAATAGATAGGAAAAACACTAGTGGCACTTGTCATTTTTTAAGTAACATGCTTGTCTCTTGGTTTTCAAAGAAACAAAATTCAGTGGTAACATCTACTACATAAGTCGAATACATTTCTGCAGTTAGTTATTGTGCACAACTTTTATGGATGAAACAACATTTTATGGATTTTGCTTTTGAAATGAAAAACATCCCAATATTTTGTGACAATATAAGTGCTATTCAACTTTCCAAAGATCTTATATTGTATTCTAGGACAAAGCACATAGATATTAGACATCATTTTTTGCGTGATCATATCAGTAAGGGTGATATTCAAATTAAGTTTATTGATACTAGTAATCAATATGTTGATATTTTTACTAAGCCTTTTTGATAAGGATTGATTTTGCTTTATTCGAAGAGGGCTTGGTATGATTAATGAAAATCAAGTTAGTGTTTAATGCTCTTACTCATATAAATTTGTGATTTTGTTAACTATATTATGATATCTTGTTTGATTATGATATTGATTATGTGACGTTGGTGCTTGTTTAGATGAGTGTGGATGATTTGTGATTATTTAAAATGTATTTCCATTCACATATCATAAACACATAATATGAATTCAAGTCGAATCAATTTGAACCTGTGTTCAAAGTTGATCGAATCTCAAATTATATCAAATATCCTTGATTTGATCAAAATATTCAAATTTCATATATTTTGCAATATTTTGATAAATACATTTTTCTATTGAAAACAATCTATATTTTACTATACATGATATATATATTTTACTATTACTATTGTGATTATCTGAAAAACTTGATCTGGAAAAGCTTCAAATTTTTTTTGCAATGACAAAAATCACTTATTCTCATTTCTAAAAAATGCATAAGTTAAAAAAGAATTTTCGGCACCGCAAGTTAAATATAATTTGGACCCTCAAAATAGTACTTGTATTTGTATTTACATATTTTATATTATCATTTTAATTTTATTTGGATCGCATGTGTTATAGTGAGGATGCAAATCATGCCACCCCTGACAATGTGTTCATATATATATATATGTACACATAATTTTTGTCTTTTAGTGTGACATGTTTTATTACTTTTACATAATTTTTTTTTAGTTCATTTGTCTTGCCGACATACACTTTCTTTTTTGTTTTTCCTTACTTCATTTCGCTCCATTTCTTTTTTTTCAAAATTCTCACAAGGATAACGCTCATAGCATACTCACACCATATTGCATTTCTTCACAGAAGATTCTTGTTGATAAGTTCTCATGGTTTACTCTCGGATTCATGTTGATTCTCACAAATTTGTGTCTATGAAAATATTTCAAGTCAATATTGTGATTCATCTTCATGGCTCCAAGAACTAGAGGTAACCTTCAATCATATTACAATATCCTTGTTAAAAGTGATGAACAGAGGGCTTGCTTAACAAAAATTAGAAATAGAAAAATTTTTATGAGAAGGGGTGTGTTCTTACCTATTTTAGAGGAAATTAGTATTGTTGATTAGTTTATAGAGATTGTAAATTAGATGAAATAGGGAAATATATTTTTTATGAGACTTGATATATGTAAAAATTTGGTGTATGAGTTTTACAATTCTCTGAAAGTAGGAATTGATGCTAAACATCACATTGTAGACTTCATTATAAAATTCAAATTACATGGAAATGATTTTACTGTTACTCCAGAAATGCTTGTTGAATAGTTGGAATGTGAATATGATGGAATAAGGGGTGCTCCAAAAAACTTTAATCATTTTGTAGATTGGAATAAGTTAGGAGGTTGAAAAGTTTATGATTCACATCTGTTTAAGTCTAAAAAGTTGGATAATCTAGTCTATAAGATACTTCATAGGATAATTACCTATACTCTAAATACTCAAATAGACTTGAATGGATCTATTTCAATTCCTGACTTACAATTGATGTTTGTTGCTTAGCATGAAATTCAAGTTGATACTGTTTGTTAGCTTATCCATTGATTGTACCTTATTAAACATGATGATCATGCAATTCAGTCTGACATGATCGTATTCTTCATTATAAGAAAACTTGGATTAAACCTAGCAGAAGAAGATCTATATTACCTTATACAATTCAAAGATCCAAACCTCATTTCAGCTTAATCCTTGATAAAGATGGAATTGATCAAACAAACTAATCAAAAAGGCTATTAATTTAGAGCTTACCATCTAAGACATCAAAGAATTATTGACGATGAAGAAGAACAAATTCCTCCCGAGTATTAAGTTCCTCCACCACCCTGTAATATTTCAAGATCGAGTTCTCTAACAAGAAAATGATCCAGAATAGGAGGTGAAGAAATGATAAACCTATTCCAAACTCAATATGCTAATATGATGAGTTTCATAAGCGAAGGATTTTAGGCCTTCCATCTTTGTCTGAATAGCATTCATGAAAGGCAAAATCATATCATGCTTGAACAACAACGCTTAAAAAAGGGTCATGATAGTTTTCAACAAGAAGTTTGTGATTGGATGCATTATCATCTGTGATCATGCATTTCATAATCTTGGTTTCTTATTTTATTTTATTTTTGCTCTATTTTGATGTTGACACTCATTTCTTATATATTGATATTGATATTGCTATTGCATGCTATTATCTCTGCTTGTTTATATGGATATTGAAAGTTGTGGTTTATGCTACTGTCTAATTCATACTATGGATATGACTGATTTGTTTTAATGCATTTATGATATGATTCCTTTTGATGATATTATAGATGGTATGGATTAGCTTTATTTTGATAATGATATTGCAAAGTTGGTTGATTGATATCGATTGATATTAGGAGTGTTTTTCTTTTGTTTGTTATTTTGGGATATTCAAACAACTAAGGAAAATCTATCAATTTTTTTATTTATAACAAAAAAGGGGGAGAGATTAGGCTAATGACTTATTAAATTTGAAAGCAATATATAAGTTTGTTATCGCCTACTAATGCTTCTACTTGATTATTATATAAGTTTGTTGCTTGCTGATGATTGTAATGCAAATTTTTTTTTTATTGCTAATAAAAAAGGGGAGAAATTAGTAAAATAAATATTTTTATGGCTAAAAGTGAATGGGAGTAACTGTGATTTATATTTAAATTTCTCACTTTGTATTATATTTTCCTTTTAAACTAAATTTTTGTCATAAATCAAAAAGGTTGAGATTGTTGACTCTTAATGTTTTGATGATGATAAAAATCTAAGTTTAATTTACTAATATGTCTAAAAAATGCTAGAATGCATTACAAAATGGACAAAGTGTGAAATTTGTAGATAAATTTGAAGCAAGAAAATATTGATGAAAATATTAGTTGTACCTATCACGTGACCAAACTGTGCATTAACTGTTTAGTCTTCTAGAAATAAAATGATTTGAAAAGAGTAAAATTGTCCAACCATGACTCAAATTAAATATTAATTTTTTTTAAAAATTAGTTGACCCAAATCAACTAATGCATTTAAATATTAATTATTTTAAACTTATGCATTAAATGTCCTAGTTGGGACATTTGAAAATTGTCCTATCTATGACATCTGTCTTCACAAATTGTTGTCAAGTGTTGCCTCCAACCAATGTCTTGTCGCCATGTGTCCAAGAAAGCTTCCAATCTATTGTTTATTGTCATGTATCCAATTGCATTAGTTGGGCCACTTGAAAAACTTCCTAGCCATGACACTTTTTCATCTAGATTGTTGTCAGATGTCATCTCCAAGTTGTCTAATGCGTCACTGCCATGTGTCCAAATATTTATTGCCCTAGTCGGTCCATACTGAAAATTATCTCAATCGTGACACATAATTTAGTACAAGTGTGACACATGTAAAGTTCATCCCTCTCTTGTAGTTTTTCAGAACTTTCTAGTTATGTCTCTTTTAAAATCAAACCCATACTTCAACTGTGCGCAAGTCGATATATACCCGTTCAAGCTTCTGGATTATTTTTTAAACATAGAAATAAAGCAAGCTGCTTGTGACATGATTTTGCTGCCCGTGTTGAAAGTTATCCATTGAAGTATTTAAAACTATCTGTTGTAACTCTGATTGAGGTCCTTTTTCTTTGCCAAATTTTTTCAGACGACTCTCGACGGTAACTCAACCCAATGGAAATCAACTAACTCTATAAATTGGTTTCAAATTAAAGAGCAAAAGAGCAGAGAAAAAGAGAAGAAAATATCTAAAAAAGCCGAAAACAAAAATGAGAAAAATATTACTTTGATTTCTTTGTGTAACCCTCATTAAGCTTCAACTTTTATTCATTGAGAGTTTTGTGCACTTAAACTTATATTTACAGCCTTATAAAGGCATTAATACTTTCATAACTTATAAATAAACATTGTGGGCACAATCTCGTATTAACTAGTGTAATAGGTGAAATCTCGTATTAACTAGTGTAATAGGTGAAATCTCGTATATACTACCTGTAGAAAATTCTTCATGAGATAGTGAAATTCCAAGGCGGTTTGCTTGGAGAAGTGGAGGTAGGAGGCTTGCAAGAGAAAACTCTAAACCACTTTAAATGAGCATTTCTTCTATAACTCAAATTCTTTAAATATTATTTGTTGTTACTGTTATTTATTGTTGTTATTATCGTTGTTAATATTGTTATTTATTGCTGCTGCTCTTATTTATTTTTGCTACTGTTGTTATTTATTTCTACTTTAAAGTTTATTACTATTGTATTTATTGTTGGTGTTTTGGTTATGTGGTTTGTAAAGTTTGCTTTGGAATTTGTTATAGTGTATCATTTAATTTATTGTTAAAAACCTATTCACCCCCTTTCCATGTTCATATTAGTCATTACAAGAGTGTCTAACAACTATAAATGATAGAGTTAGCATGAGTTGAGACTAAGGGCATTTTGGAGATTTTAGTAAAAGTTATTAGTGAAGTCTCTTACTTATTGAGTATTCTTATCACTTATTTTCCTAATTTCATATGTGTAGGTATAAGAGATCGTGATGGCTGTGGAATGAGTGATAGTTTGTGGGGCGTAGAGCAATGAGGGCATTTCCGTCTTTGATAGCTTTTATTTTATTAAATTTTATTTATGTATCAAATTACACATGTTATGATTTTGAGCTTACATTTCATAATTTAACCTCTTTTGAACGCTTTTGGTTTAGTTTGATAAAGGTATTTCGATAATTTTACAAGTTTTAATAAATGAGGTTTTATTCATCTATTTAATAAATTATTCTTGTTTAAATAAATGCGTGCTCAAAATAGACAATTTAGTGACGTCTTCCTTCGAAGGGTAATACTTCTAGAGGGAGTGTTACACTTTACCCTCACATTTAAAAAATCACGACTTTTTTTAAAACAAAAGTGTTTGCCTCAGAAATAAAATCGTATTACCTTGAATTAATTTCATTCCAACTTCAAATCATATCATGACTAATTTAGCATGATAACACTTGACACACAATTGGACATTTAAAATACCATAAATAACCTCATATTAATAAATAAAATCATCCAAACATCTTGGAAGTGTCAAAAGATGTCATAATATACTTATAAAATCAAAATGTGTATATAAAAATTCAATAGATGAATAAATAACTAAATCACAAACATATCATAAATCATAAATGGCATATGTCCCTCTCATGCATTATAGCCCACTAACCTATCGCTTACAAAATACAAAGGGAAAATAGTAAGTGATAAATCCTTCAGTAAGTAAGAGTTTCTAATCTTATGATCTTTTTCTTTTATTCCTTTCCATATTTCTAATCTCGCATTCCTTTTTGTATTCTCTCTCTCCTAATCCAAGGTACATCATGAAATGTAAATGCATGTAAAATCATTTGTTGAAATTGTTTTTCAAAATCATTCTTATAGAATCATCAAAATCTCTATGTCAACAAATTAAGTTGAGGCAGGAATTCAACACCTTGGCCATATGATTCTATCTGTCAGGGTATCACAGTTCATAATATGTATGAACATGTCCTAACACTATTATATGGGTGCAAATCTATGGATTCTCTAATAACACCTTTTTATGGGTGCATAAGTGAACAACATATCCTCTAGGTAGGTATAACAATTCTTTGTTGGTGTATAGTCTATGTCATAGGTGTTATCTTTAGCAACGACCTTGTTGAAAATATACCTCATAAAAATCATCATGAAACAAACATGTTTTCATGTGTGTTTGTAAATATCTCTGTATTAGTGAGATCTCCACGTCCCACACATGTTTCACGGGATCTTTATATCCCTTATATGTTCTACAAGATTTTTGTATATGAAATCTCATAACTCAATGCTTAGAAAACATAAAAAATGTAATACTGTATCCTGAAAATCCTATCCTTTAGGGTAAAATGTTACTAAAATCTATATGCATGAATGATATCTACTTTAAAATTTATATCTTTCAAGCCAAACATATCTCATCTAATCTTAATAATTCTTTAAGATTTTATTATGAAAATTAAAAATAAGTCTTACGAAATAATCCTTAAGCATAATAATAAATCTCCACTTCATAAATAATCCATGTACTAGATAATAAAATCAAATCTATAATCATAATATTATCAAAGTTCTTCAATCATGTTATCAATGCCTATGAGTCTCTCTCTTGCATGTCGCTCTATTATTAAGTTGTCACCTCACCACCGCTATCACCTCTAATCTTGTCACCTATAAAATACAAAGAAAGGGAATGAGTATAAAACTCAATAAGTGGGAATGATCTATCCTACCCATCTCAGTCTTAATCTATTTCTCATTCCTTTACTAACCTAGGTTATCTTAATCTCGAATCATAAGATATCAGTATCTAACCCAAATCTCAAGGAATTGATGTACCTACTCTTATGACCACTTTCTAGGTCATTTTATCTCAAGTCCTAGTTGTCCAATCACTTATTTTCAATTGATAGACTCACAATCTTGGTTAAATTAATCTATGATCCCCTAATTGATAAACTTTTTTTGTCTTGGTAAGTCCTAGCCAATCAACCATAGTCTTAACAACAATATCTCTCTCAATCTACAGACATTAATCGAATGACTTTACCCTATGTACAAGCATGCCTAAGTCATGAGTATTCTTTTACTAGCCTAATAATCTCAATTTCTATATCCCGTAGGTATCGAATAATCTAATATCTCAATGGGATATTTAGTTCCTATCAATACCCAGTCTTTCAAAATTCTCTCAAACTTATCTCGAGTCCAATCAAATCTCTGCCTATGATTTATTCTCTCTTCGATCATATTTACTATCTTCCTTTGTGTATCCAACCTTTCGGATATCTTTCTTATGTTCATATCAAACCTTTCCATTAGGTGTCTTTCGTATTTGTACTAAGGCTAAAAGACTTATTCCTATCCAAGTTTTGGTGTAAAGACAGATTCATATTTGCGGGGTTTTAAAAATCTAAACACCCACCTATTCCTAAACTTCCATTAGAGTTTTCAGTTAAATGTAAGGATAAAATCATCATTTCAATAATAATATTAAAAAGTACAATTTTATTTCATTTTCTCCCCCAGATTTTAAAAACTAATAACTTCACTCTTTCATAAAGTTTCTAATTTTTGAAAAATTATATCTCCCCCTAAACCTAGGCTTTTCTTTTCACCTCTCTGGCCACATCTTTATCTCTAGTGACTGCTTATCTCTCTTTTCTTTTATCGATATCATCAAATTGAATGAAGCATGGTATCATTATCTAGATGAAGGATAACACTTTGTTGTTTAGATTGATGAAGTGTTGTTCAAATGATGCTTCATTATTCAAATCTAGATGATAAAACATCATCCTTTATCGTCCAGATGACACTTTATCTAGATGACAAGATAATGCTTCATGATCGCTAGAGACGGGAGGTCACCAGAGATAGAGATGTGGTCAGAGAGGTGAAGAAAAAAAACTATCTTTAGGGGGAAAATGTAACTTTTTAAAAATTGAAATCTTTAGGTAGGGATAAAGTTATTAGTTTTTAAAACTTGGAGGGGAAAATGAGATATTAAAATTTTTTTTATTGTTGTTATTAAAAAGACAATTTTACCTTTATATTTAACTGAAAATTCTAATAGAAGTTAAGTTAACAGGTGACTATTTGAGTTTCTAAAACCCCACATTTGTGAATTTATTCTTACACCAAACCTTAGGTAGGAATATGTCTTTTGGCCTTGTATTAACTTTTTCTCTCAGGTATCTAACCCTTCAAGTATTTTTCGGTACTTTAATAGGTCTTTTATATTAATCACACTTATCACAATTCTAATAACTAATTTACGTCTATATTTTCCCTTCGAAGTATGACATATCTTCAGTCGTATACGAACATAGGAATCAATAGGTTCATGTATGATTCTCCCTGTCAGAATTTGGGTAAACATCACCAAAATAAATTAAAGTTTAGCATGTTTTTCCTTACTGCCCGTGGAATTTTGTTTCAAAACCTATTTACAGCGGCTACAAAAGAATTTCTTAAAATTAAAATTAACGGCCGCAATAAAGAATTTATAAGCTAATTCTCGGGGCAACTTGTAGCCTTATTTTTGTCCAAAAATCCAATTTGGACTCACCACCCAAACACATCATGTTTAAAAGGCCTCATGGCAGCTTGTCAATGTCCGCAAAAGGCATATTTTCTAACCAAAGCTCGGCTTTTTATCCAACTAATCTTATCGAATAATATACTAATTTCTCTTTATAGGTTGATTCTCACAATGACTTACGGTTTTAGTTGGAAATCCCATTTGTACTTGCAACCTGAACACATCACATTCAAGAGCACATGTAGAAGTCCCATAAGAAACCTTACAAAAGCTTATTGGCATCCCTAGAAGGTAGATTTTCTAGTTAAAACATGGCCTCTCATCCAACCCAACAACCACCACATATACATGCTATTTTAGTCGGTTTACAATTTACAAAAAGAAAAAACATTATGACATTAACACATCAAAACGTGCAAATTGCACAAACTAAGAATTTCCACATGTAAGAATGGCATAGCACATGCAAGCCATTAAACCAATCTATCAAAATTCATGCATATCACCATTACAATCTAGCCATATTTGCACATGCAAAATACATTCATTAGCAAGGAAAAACCTGCACACAAACAACTAATATCATGCCATAATTTATGCTAATAATCACATCAACAGGAACTTAACTCGAGTTCTCAAGAACATGCCAAGATTTTAACAAAATTTAACTTAAAAAAAATTTAAAGGAAAACACCCACACTTACCTACGTTTTTCAACAAGAATATGGTAGTCATAAACTGCTCCTTTTTCCTCCCATCTTATTGCTATCGAAGGCTTCTTCTTGGCTATCAGTGGTTATGCTTTTCTTTCTTTCTTCCCAAAAATCAGAAACAAGGAAGTGCAAATTCAATTGGCTTGGTTGGGTTTTTCCTCTTTTTCTTCACTCTTTTTGGTTGTTGAAAATGTAACACCCCTTTTCAGATAAATATCTTTACCTAAAATATGTAACCGAAAAGACTTGTTAACTTAAAACTTTTTGCCAAAATTCAAACAGCAAATAATAAATGCATAGTATCACAATAAAATTCTCACAATCCTAAAAAGTGTATAAATTAAAACAACATTACATAATCACAATTCAAAAAGGTGTGTTTGAAATCCAAGATTACAAAACCAAAGTGCATAATAATCCAAATCTAACTCAATGCATAAACACACATAAATAAAGTCCACAAGTGCAAATGACAGAATTGCCTCTCACTTATGCAGTATGCTGAGCTGACTTATAAGCTTCCTCATCACCTTGTCGTTCTATAATCCTACCTGCAAAATCACAAAAGAAATACAGTGAGTGAAAAACTCAATAAGTGGGTGACTTTTTAACACAAAAAATTAAAAATACCCATAAATCATAATAGGGTTCCATATCTGAACTCATTTTGATATTTCAGATGTTTTTCTAACATCTCGTATATTTATTAGAATATTTCAACATCCAATGTCTAATTTCCAATGGTAGTGTCATCTCAGATGACTAATGCCAAATGATAAATATCAATGTCCTAGATGCTTGGTCAAAGCATGAGACATCCCATATATTAATCATAAAGTGCACCTAATACACTTTATGATTAATAGGAGTAAGACCTCGAGTCTTTCGTAATATCACATAAATATTCTAAATGCTAAGACGTCCAATATTAGTGTATGCATAAACATCCTAGATGTTGAGATCTAGTTAAGGTCTATGTCGTCAAATACACAATCAGACACCCTCAATCACTCATTGCCTCATTTTGCCTTCATTAGGGCCACACTAATCATGATAGCCTTCGTTAGGATCTTATTATTCATTTTCCTATATTCATCCCTCATAAGAGTAAAATAGTCATTCTTATAACTATATATTAGTCTTGCAACTTTGTACGATCATTACTAACTTCATACAAGATAACCACCAAATTTCCCTAAACATACATGGAGGTGTACCCTTTATACACAAGGGTGTATTTGTTCAACCTACATGGGCATGCAGACTATATACATAGGTATACAACTTAGGGTAGCATTCACAACCGTGTGTCCCATACCACAAGGACATGTGCCTAATCCCAAATTAACATGCCTATGAATTAACCTAACATTAGGACTATTCATGCCTAATTATACATAGTTGTGTATCTTATCATACACAAGCGTGTAGTGTTATTTTTCTAGAATTTTGTCTTCGACCTCTGTATCAATTCCTGGCTTATTTCCCACAAACTATTTTTATCCAATTATTCTTATCAAGCCTTAGGCTTTTTATCGCATATCATAACACACCAATGACAACAAAATACAAGTCTTATATCAATGGTCATACTTAATTCCTCAATTTCCAATTGCGTAACATTTTTAAAATCACCTTATGAAATTAGTTCATTACAAACCAAATCATATTACATAATCTTAATTTACAGATTCCATGAGCACACAATAATCTACTACTTTAAATCTTTACCAATTATATACCCAACATAATCATTATACTTTATTAAATTTCCATGCATAAATATTCATAGGAACAAAATTTACCAACATCAACATAACAATATAACCAATTCCCTATTCAATTTATATATACAATTATACATATAGCATCTCATAATTTCGATGATTAAACTCATTAAATAGAATACAGAGGGAAGTCCATGCTACTAATTTGACTTTCGGCATAACAATAATCTTCTCATGGCTAAAAAGAAATCTTCACGATCCTTGCATCCTTTGCCTTCAAGAACTCTTAAATCCTCTCAATTTTTCTTTAAATTCTTTAAAAATAATACAGAAAAATGAGCCAAAATACATTTGTTTTTTTTAAAATTTTTCACTTTAATACATGATACATGACCATGTAGTCCATATATACAAGCGTGTATACCATTACCCATTAATGACAGTTATTAAAATCACTATAAAATTGATCCATATCTAAAATTCAAACATGTTGACCATACACAAGCATATGCGTCTTCAAGACTTAGGCAATTTTCATGCACTTAACAAAAAAGAGCATTTTGCCCTTGCCAACACATACATGAGCATGTGGCTTTCTTACATAGTTGTGCAAACCCGAAATCACTTATACATAGAAATAAAATATAATTCAAGAGGCAAATGACCAAAATAACATTGGACGCATTGTAGATGATACATAAAATCAGTCTCAAATTATTGAATTTTAGCTTTCTCCCTCCTTCGAATACAGGTGAAAGAAGTTAACTCAAATTCTTGGAGGAAAACTGCCTTATATATGCAACAATCTCCTTCTTTCACAAGGTCTTCCCACTTTATGGAAGTCTTGTTTTAATTTTTTTCTTTTTTTTTCTTCTCTAATTCACACATACTTGGGTTAGCCATCAGGCCCAAATAAGGCCCCTCTCTGTTTTCGATCCAATTGAAATTCTATTTCTAATTCTGGCACGAATAAAAAAAAAAAATTTTGGGAAATGACACTAGTGCTTGTAAAGCGTACCTAAAGGTGTTACATTTCTCAACTCCTTATTTAGAATTTTGTCATCAAAATTTGACTTGAGTAGCTTCAGATGATGATCTCTCATGTCATACTTGACCTCCTAAGTAGTCTCCTTGACTTTTAGATTCTCTAGAGGACTGTGACTAAGAGAATTCACTTGTTTTGAAGTATTTTCTCTTTTCTATCTAGTATCCTCACCAGTCGCTCCTCGTATAGAAGAATATTTGTTAACTCCAACTTTTTAGTCCTCAGAACGTGGGATACGTCTCCCATGTACTTACAAAGAAATGAAACATAGAACATATTATGGATGCGATCCATGCTCGTTGATAAGTTAAGTTTATAAGTTGTCTTATTGATCTTCTCCAATATCTTAAACAAACTGATAAATCTAGGGTGAGCCTCCCTTTCCTTCCAGGCCTTATCATATACTTGTAAAAAGACATTCTAATGAAGAATCAATCTCCTATGACAAATTCTAGATCTTTTCTCTTTTTGTCTATGTAACTTTTCTGATGATCTTAGGCTTACTTTATTCGCTATCTAATTAATTGAACATCCTCTATCATCCTTTTGGTCATCTAAGGCCCTGCATTTTCTTGACTACTCGAGTATAGCTCTTTCACCTAAATCATCCCATTAGAGAGGTGACTTGCATTTTCTTCCATGTAAAGCTTTATAAGGTGCCATCTTTATCATTACTTGATAACTATTGTTATCAATGAACTTCATTAATGGAAGAATTTTAACCCAAGTGGCCTTATGATCCATGTAGTAGACTTAAAACATATCTTTTATAATCTGATTTGTCTTCTCTATTTGCCCATCTATTTATGGATGATATGTAGTGTTGAATGCCAAAGTTGATCCTAAGGATTGTTGCAGACTTCTTAAGAATGTGGACACAAATCAAGTATCATGTTTAGAGATTATTGTGCGAGGTACTTTATGCAATCTAAACATCTCTCAAACATAGATTTGACCTAGTTAATCGGTTGAGGTAGTATCCTTGACTAATAAGAAATGCATTGACTTAGTAAGTCCGTCCATTATCACCCAATATGTATTGTAACCCTTTTGAGCTCTCGAGAGCCCAATTATGAAATCCATCAAGATGTACCCTTATTTTCACTTAGGTATACTTAAAGGCTATAATAGTTATCCGGTCCCTAATGTTTGGCCTTAACTTGTTGATAGGTGATACATCTTGCAACAAACTCACCCACATTTTTCTTCATGTTAGACTACCAAAAACTTTTTCTTTAGATCTTTATACATCTTTACACTCTTAGATGGATCATGTAAAAAGAACTATAAGCCTTAATCAAAATTTTCTGTCTCAAATCAACTACTTAAAGGATGTATGCTCAACCTTGGAACTTTAAAATCTTGTCTTCTATTTGGAACTTGGTCTTGAGGTCTTCTACTGGTCTCTCTTTAATCTTTCTACACCATTCATCCTTAGCCTAAAGTGCTCAAATCTCATCTATAAATGTTGATCTTATCTCTAATCTTGCTAGTACACTAATCAATATCTTAATCTGTTCCCTGACTATCTCTTGCTATAACTCTCTTTGTGTAAATATCTGTGCCAAGGAGACTTTCCTACTAAGTGCATCAACTACGACATCGGTGTTTCTAAGGTGGTATCTTATCTTGCAATCATAATCCTTGACTAACTCTAAACACTATCATTATTGCATGTTTAACTTTTTCTATGTGAAGAAATACTTTAGGCTCTTGTGGTCGGTGTAGAAATTGCACTTCGACCCATACAAGTAGTGTTACTGGATTTTCAAGGTGAACACTACACACTGCCAGCTCTAAATCATGTGTGGGGTATCTTGTCTCATAGTCCTTTTAATGTCTCAAGACATATGCTATTATGTGGCCTCATTGCATCAAAACTACTCTTATACCATTATGTGAAGCATATATGAAGACATCAAACCCCGCAATATCTTCTGGTAGCATAAGAACAAGAGTTGAAGTCAATCTTTTCTTCAGTTCTTAAAAGCTCTCCTTACAAGCCTTTATCCACTATTCTCTTTCTTCGTAAGAGTTGTGAGTAGTCTAGCTAGTCTCGTAGACCCCTCAATGAATCTTCTGTAGTATCCAACTAATCCCAATAAGCTTCTTACCTCTTTGTAAGAGTTGTCTTCAACCTCTTCTAGTCCAATACGACTTCAACCTTGCTCAGATTAACAAAAATACCTTCAGTTGTCACCATGTGTCCTAAGAAGGATATTGGTCCAACCAGAATCAGATTTGCTAAATTTGGCATACAATTACTATTCTCTCAATTGTTGCAAGACGAATCTCAAGTGTTCCTCTTTACTCTTTGAATATATCAAGATGTCATCAATGAAGAAGATGATAAATTTATCCAAGCAATCCTAAAATACTCTATTCATGAGGTCCATGAAAATGGTTTAAGCATTTGTCAACCCAAATGACATTAGTAAGAATTCGTAGTACCTAATCTACACTACATAGTGAGTTGTTTCAATTATTACATCTTTTATACGTTACCTAAATTTGGTGATTTAACTATGAAGTTGTTTTCAGTGTTAATTGAATATTTAATTACACAAGTATGTCATGCATAAGTAGTAATTTGACCAAAGTTTATGAAGATTTTTTTGGCCAATGTTGCCAAGATGTTAATTTGAAAATAAAACACATAAGTGTAGGAGTGTAACAGGTATATTTTACATAAAGATCCTATATTAAGTTTAATTTACAAAACATCGGTTAGAAATTTGGATGGATTTGTCAACATCAGATTATGTTAGGTCAAATGCGAGAATAAGATAAAATGATGACACTGTTATTGCCCATTCTTTACAAAGAAATAACAAGCACTCAATGTTGTTGTAAATGATTGGTTATTCAATGGGGTAGAGAAGTACAATAAAAGCTAAAAGTATGTCTATTCTCAACTATATTATATATTGCATTAATGCATAGGAATTCAATCAAAGTTACACCTTGGAGTTCATTGTCCATACCACATAAAATATCTTGCTTCAATGATACTTAAGTTTAGGTTGGTTTTTGTAGATAGTTTGGAACTTTATCGCTTCTTTGTCAATTGCCAACTTCTTACTTTGTTACGTTGGCAATTATTTCAGGCCCAAGCCCATCAGACAATTTGATCACTTATAGCCAAAATATCCACTTAATTGTATTCTTCATTAATATTGGTTCGTCCCTCAGATCCCTCTTAAATTTTTATTTTCTTTTCTTTACAAAAAAAAAAAAAAAAAACTACACCCTCACTTTGTTATTTTAAATCTGTGGGCAAACAAATTGAAGCGGGGAAAACTAGAGCAAAAAAACTCAACGTAAATGGCCGCCTCATCGCCAGCTTTAAGTAACAACACCTCCCATACTCACACCATACTGGCCGCCACTTTGCATCGTGAAACGCCGCAAAAAACTCTCCGCGGCCTCAACAAGCCCAAGTGTATTCAATGCAGCAACGTCGCTTGCTCTAGGTAACTATATTCATCTTCTTTGCTAGTTGTTTTTATAATTTCTTTCTTTTTTGGGTCCAGTGGTGGTGGTGCTTCTGCGTAATTTTGGAGTTAATTCGTGAATTACCTCCAAGATTAATTTCGAAAAAGAAAAAGTAACAGCTAAGTTGAAATCAGTTGCTAATAATTTGAAAATCCGATAATTTTTACCGTTATAATTTAGAATCACCAGAATTGAATAATAATGATTGTAGGATAACAATTTCATAATCAAAAGGCTTCAACTCTCAGAAGTTGAACTTTAATCGAACTCCTTGTGATATATACAGCTTGACTAGGTATACAAACCAATATTAGGGTTTTAAAACAACCTGACTTGCTTTATTTCAGCTTGTGTTTGCTTCCTTTTGTTTGTAAGTTTGCTAAATCTCATTTTGTGTACTAAATGGACATATTCATGCAATTTGTTAATCAAGTTTGAGCATACTTCTCACAACTTGAATTGAACTCAAGTAAATATTCCAATTTATTGAGTTTGAGTTGCTCCTTTCCAGCTCAACTTGGCTTGTTTAATGCTCTAAGGTAACATGAATTTACTCATAAGGCTTCATCTGATTGGGTTTACTTAGATGGTGTTGATGCCTTGATCTTGTAGTAGATGTTCAAAACAAAGTGTGAATGCTTCTATAAAATGATAATTCCTCTAGTGGGATTTTAATTCATTTTAGTTTATCCTGTATGATTGGTATAAAAGGGTTGTTTAGGGTAGTTTAGAGAGTACTCTAGTGTGAAAAAAAAAATAATAATAATGAGAGTTGGAAAGTTTTAGTTGTCATTGTAACTTCCTAAATATGTTGTCTTGTTCATCGAAGGTCTTTGAACCATGTGAATTATTTTGTCTCTCTCTTTCCTTTGGTTTTTGTTCTTCACAATTACCAACAATCTTTTTATTTTCATAGAAGTAGTAATTCTCTTGAGATGTTGATAAGTTTGTCACTAAGTTTCACCATAACTTAACTAGAAGATGTTTTATATATCCTCATCTTTGAGTTAGGCAACAGGCTAACCTTGTTTCTTTAATAATATGGATTTCTTTGGAAGCTTGGTATAATAACCAATCAACAATTAAAAGAAAAACAAATTCCTCGTATGGCTGCTTGGCCATTTTAACTTCGAAATATGTGAAAAGAGTAATTGTTCGTCGAGAAATACAAGTTTTTCTTTCAGGAAATCGTAGATTTTTACTATTTTGTTTGGAATTTAGTTCCAATTTTATTATTCAGTTTATTTTCCTATATTTAGATAGGAAAGTCAATTGAATTAGTTCCTAATTTTCAATTCCATATTCTATCATCAATTGTATATATACAAGATTATTCCTAAAGAGTAATAAAATTAAATTTACCATTCAATTTTTATCATGGTATTTGAGCTCTAGGTTCATTGTTCTTAGACTAGACATTATTTTTCTCTTGATATTCACCCTACATCTCTCCTAATATCACCTTTAAGATTGAAAAACCATTACGGATGCAGATCTAACAAGCAACATATTGGAAACAACTGCGATAACTACGATCATTGGAGGATATATTTCAGTTCAGAGCAACGAGTTACAAAATATCTAGGGAACATATAGGTTGAACGGGAAAAACTATGTGTAGTGGTCTCAGTTGGTTCACATATTCTTAAAGGGAAAAGGCAAAGTGAGTTATTCAAAATTGGGCCTAAAGAAGGGGATCCAAAATTTTCTAGCTTGTGATGAAAAAGATTTTTAATTTGAGTATAAACGACAGCACTTACCAGCACCCTTATTTTTTGAATTTATATCGGTTCTCAAATTACTGTATTGTTCTACTATTGCTAATGCTAATGATCTAATTTCTGAGTGATACAATTCTTTGCACAGTTGCTAAGGTGGGAGCTTGTGTCCACTAAAATTGACTTTTGAGTATATGCTTCTTTAATTAACAGAATGTGATGATGCCAGAAGCTTGATATTGGAGTGATCAATTGGTTGAAGAAGTGAAATATTTACATCACTTCTCTTTTGTAATTGTTTTTCCTTGGAAGTCTTAGTGGCCTTTACAAACAACATACTTTTCATGAGTAATCTCCAATTATGAGATTCTTTAGAAGTTCTTTCAGTTGTGATTTCTTTGCTTTATGAGTACGAGATATGCATAATTGTAATTTTTGGTGCTTCAGGGTGAATTACAGTTTTAAAGTGGTTGTTTTTCCTTGTTGCGTTTCCTTCAGGAACTCGCTCAGAGTTGCATCACTTAGGCAACTTTCCAACAATTTTGCTCAATTCAACAATGTCCAAATGCCACTGTGCTCAAGGAAACCATTGACCAGAAAGGTACATTGTTGTTGTCATCCCTAAAGATTGTCTTAAAATAGTGTAAGAATATAAATTTTCTTGATATGAGCCACAATATTTCAGGATGCCACTGTTATGAATGAATGGAGATTTTGCAAGCTAAAGGAATACAGGGATAGAAATATTGAAGTGGAAAATGAAGCTTCTGACCGTTGTATGCAGAATATTAGTTTACTGGAGGAGGTATTTTTGTGAAATCTATCAACGAGGATGAGTCCTCTTTATCAAACCCTAATTCCACTTCCACTGAAGAAGACAGTGGCATGATGATTTCAGGGCTGAAGTTGAAGCTAAGATCAAATTGTTGATCAGGGTTTTAAGAAGTTACAAAACTGTGAGTTTAATGAGGAGGATAATAATGAGCTTAATGACGAAAGCAAACTTGGGAAGAGACCAAAAAGGTAAAATTTTAGTGGCCTGAGAAGGCTTCAGCTTTAAGCGACATTATTGACAAGCTGAAGAAAGCCCGGAGTGAAGAGGATCCCCAGTCTTACTTGAAGTTATATTTCCAAGTTGGAAATATACAGCACCTACTCAATCTGAAACTGAAGATGATGTGGAAACTAAGGAGCTAACCAAGAAAAAAGATTTGGAATGTTTTGCCAAAATTGTTTACAAGAACTGAAATCAATCAAGAAAGTATTAATAATGTTGATGTACACTTCTCTTCCCTTGAGAAGATAGAAGATACATAATTTGAGGGAAGATGTCTCAATTAGGGATAGGCTTTGGATTAGACAATAGCTAGTTATGTGTAAGGATGATCGACCAACTGATGTTGTAGAGCTGTGATATAATATAATGGTTTAGTGCCATTCAATTGTGAATAGATGTCTTATTCATTGCTAGGATTTTGAATGCATGGGTTTGTTGGTAGAAATCTCCATTAGATGTATCATCTGAATGGCTAATTGTGGTCCTCTTTTGTAAAACTTCTTGCTGTTCGAAGTGAAATAATGTTTACTCAACCTGCAATTGCGTAGCCAAAAAAGTTCGATGGCAGGTAGGAAGGCTAATAATTGAACTAATTAGAGTTTAGGAAGAGCCGACTGCAGAGGAGTTTTGAACGTTGCTCAGGACACGTTTACATAATTTGTATGGTCAAATACTCATTGAGGCTTCCTTTATTTTGCCTTTAATTTATTTGACTTTCAGATGCCACAACTTAAAAGGAAACAAAAATAATAAAAGAAACAGTGGGTAAGGACTCAATAGCAAGAAAGAGACTTTGAAATATATATATATATACTGTTGTACACATATTCTCAGCCTTTCAACAGAAACCCATTTGGAAATATGTGGCTTTCATGTGATATCATATCGGGATTCATCCTAATCTCTATAAAAGCTTCCTCCATAAACAACTGATTTTGCTCAAGTCATAGTTGGATGGCTGAGTTCAGCTGAGAACATCGAATTAGGGGTGGGTGGGGCAACTTAAAGTAGAGGCCAAAAACTGTTAAAAATGGGCAAAGTGAGAACAAGCCAACCAAGAATGTCAATCTTTGATTTGAAGTGATACTAGTTTATAAAGGTTTGGCGGTGGGTTTGATTAAAAAAGAAAGAAAGAAATAGTAAAGTAACAGGATACCATTATGACAAAGAAATTCCTTCTTTCTGAAACTTATTTTGCCATTGTGTTGTGGGTTTTTTAATGGGTAGTACTTTTCTTTGCTTTATTCTCTTCTCAACCCACTGCAGCTTCTTGGTGGTGGATATTAGTCTTTTCTTTCAAGGACATTATCCCCTTGAGACAAGGCTGTCATTTGCTTTCAATTTCTATGGCTCTACTCTTCTCAACATCAACTTTTTCAATGCCCTTTCGTATGTTTATCCACCCTCCATTAAATCATTCCCTGTGTTCTCGAGTAAGTGAATCATGATGATTATTATTAGTTTTCGCCTACCTTAACGAAATGCATTAATTAACAGCAAAAACTAAGTGAAGAAAAAGGCTAAGAAAAGGAGGATTTTGATAAAATTCAGAAAATAGTGTTGCCAGAGTTGTCTACAACCCCCACTAATAAGTGGGTAATTTAATTAGTTAGTCAAATAAGTAACCAAACTTTCCTAGTGGACATTTGAGAGGCCAAAGTCTAAATATCAACTCCCTTGAATAATCAAAATCCAACTTGAAAGTATTTTGTCAACCAATTTTATTTTTGATTAACGCAACAAAAAAATACAAAATCATTTGGCCTTTCTTTGTTCTAATAAATTAAGATACTAAAGTCAAGCAAAGACAAAATCATGATTATACTGGTGATAAAAACCACTTTTCTTTAATTAAAGGATATATTTCATAGATATTGAGACAACCATTCATATGAAATCATTTTGGTGTGTTAGTTTGGTGCATGCATACAACTTTGACATGTAAGATTTTTTATCACCTTTTGATTGGATCATTCAACATTATAATATTCCTAACTATATTATTTGTGTCTTTAGTCAAGATAATATTAAGACTATAAACATTTCATGAATGACCATCATATGTAAACATAGAGTTTCCACGATTAGTTAACATACACTGATTTCCTTGTCATAATTCTATTATCTTAAGAATATTCATATAATCTTACTTAAACTAAAATACAATGAAGAAAATGTCATTTTATTGATAAAAATATGATTTCAATTGTTAATACATGTGAAATTGGCTTTAGAACATATATTTTAACAATCTTCCATTTGTACTATAGTCAATCGGTTATTGCTATAATACCAAATAACACTACATCCGAGTTATCATTTGTGCATACCCTACAAATGTACACATCACCACAATGATTTATCTCTCTGATCAAGTGTAATTATCTAAGTATGTTTTTGGATCATTGGTGAGATCGTGGCTCTTTTTCCTAAGCTATGGCCTCATTGTTACTATTATAGAGCTCTATAAGGTAACTTTGTTAGAAATCACACCAAGTTTAGTGTTGAACTTCTTGATCAAAATAACCTCTTTGGTTGCATCAGACAATGCAATGCACTTTGATTTAGTTATAACATTCATTACAATGTTTTGCTTATAGCTCATTCAATTTATTGCAACTAAACATAAATCTTGACTATGATCTAAAGTCATCTTTATCCATCTGGAAACTTGAATGATTATATCTTCTCACAATGGGCTCTTATTCTACTTCATAAACCAAGAAAATATCCTTAGTTATTCTTTGGTAGTTAAGGATGTTC
Source organism: Mangifera indica (assembly GCF_011075055.1). Taxonomy (NCBI): domain Eukaryota; kingdom Viridiplantae; phylum Streptophyta; class Magnoliopsida; order Sapindales; family Anacardiaceae; genus Mangifera; species Mangifera indica. The sequence goes on from NC_058156.1 coordinate 5,440,425, forward strand.
TTGATGGTTGTTTAGTGATGCTTGCCTATATTTGATTAATATCCATTACAAATACTCAAAGTGTCTTAGACATCAATCCAAGTAGATAATATGATATACATGGTCAATGCAATAACATATGCATATGGAACTTGACTCATGTTATCTTTCTTTTCTTATGTTTAAGGCACATTTCCTTAGAGAGATAAATGCCATATGATATAAGAAGAAATCCTTTCTTAGATTCTTTTATGTTGAATTTCTTCAATACTTCGTCTATTCATGCACTCTAACTTAGACTAAACAACTTATGGTATCTATCACAATAGATACTAATATTGAAGGTGTAGATTACTTTTCCTAAGTCATAAAAAATCACTTGGATAACTAATTATTTAAGGATTGCAAGTTTGGTATGTCATTTTTGATAATTAAGATGCCAATAAAATACAATGTTAATAATGTAATCATATTCCCATTGACCTTCCTGATACCAAGAATAGATAACTAAGTCTAACTTAGTCTAAGCATTTTACATGATTTATCTTAATAGATCTTGATATCAATAATGTAAGTTACTTCTTGAAAGTCTTTCATTGAAAAACATTTAGATAAGAAAATCTTTATTAATTGCAAATTCAGTATATCATCTATGATAATTAAGATGTCATCAACATATAATATCAGAAATATATCACACTTTCATTGACCTATTTATACATACAGGGCTCGTCTGTGTCTTTTATGAATTCGAATTCAGTCATAACATCATCAAAATGAATGAAAATGATAAATGTCATTTAGAAGAGTGTTTGGTTGTTCATATAATGAAAAGATGAATTTACCCTTAAGTTTTACGTATAGATGTGAACATAAGTTAGAGTGTCATTCATAACATAAGAATGAATCAAGAAGATGAATGATCATACAAGATGATAGGACATGAACATTATGAAAGGAAGGTTGTGAACATTCATGTTGAGCTAGAATGAACATCTGTTCATTGATGATGAATGATCATACATAAGAGAATTGAACATATGTTCATGGTAGATGAAAAACTGTTTATAAAGTTATACCATGAGAATTTAAGGGATGAATAAGGTACATCGAAGTACCAAAATGCACTTGCGAGAGAGAAAATGATTGGGTCTAAGTATCATGAGCATGTACAAGATAAGTGAAAGCTCGATAGAGCTCAAGATAAGATTTATATTGGCTCGAGAGTATGATTTTAGAAAATATATCATGGAATGATGATTTTGAGAAACAAATTTTGTGTATATTTTGAGAGTTAAAGGTAACGACTTGGGATACAAAGATCCCATAAAGCATATATGGGACCTATATATTTTTCGATGCATGTTTATGACATAAATTTCTCGTAGGTTGTGAGATTTGTGAGTCATGATGAAAATATGATTTTCCTACATGTTTTTTGGAAGGTTGTTGAGAAAGGGCATTTGTAACATAGGCTATGGACCCAAAGAGAGGTGTTATACTTATAGACAACATGTATCGTTCATCGTATGTACCCACAAAAATGTTTTATGAGAGAGTGCATCAAGTGGAACCTATAAAGAGGTGCTAGGACAAGTTCATACATACTATGAACTATAATAGTCTAAAAGATTAAGTCTTGTGGTTAGGGTGTCAAATTTTGTTCTCAACTTAGTTTGATCGACATAGAGATTGATTTGAAAAAAATGGTCTTAATAATATTTTCACCACTAATTTAAAAAAGATGATTTTACATGCATTGCATTCTATCTCATTCGAATTTGGGAATAGATTAGTACCTTAGATGATGAAAGAGAACACAAATAGGAATATGAGAATAATATTAATGAAAGGAAATACGAGAATGATTGCAAAATTATATACTCCTACTTATTAAGTGTATATCTCTGACTCTTTTAGGTTAATGTTTTGTAAGTCACAAATGATTTGACAGCTATGTAGAGATAGGTCAGTTGCAGTTGAGGCATGAGGGCACTTTTTGTTTTTGTGTAGTTGATTTTATAATTGATGTTCACACATATTGATGATGTTTATTTTCATGTTAGATGTTGATCAGAGACATTTTTTTATGTTATGGTATTTATGACATCTTGGGATTTCTCTCTTTATGGCTTAAATTAAAAGGTTATTATTAGAATTTTGTTTAACTTAATGTGTTTGAATTCATTGGTTTGTTATTATCATGCATATATGGTCAAGAGAAAGTAACAGTTCTCTTCGAATAATAGGAATTTTAGAGAGAAGTGTTACAATTTTATCATAGTTAATACCATATTTTTGTTAGGGTAGGTACCCTAAAACAAATTATATTTGACATTTGTAATTGTGATTTTATATATTTTATTAATAAAAATTCATTATTGTTCAGTTCATATGTATCTCATTTACATGATTAAGTGAAATAATATGACCTTAGAAGTGTAGAACTGTAATGAGGGGATTAAATAACTGATCGTGAGAACCCTATACACACATTAAGTGGTCATTCTAGAAGTGTTCATAATCCCAACATTATTATGAACAATGACACTTGTAATAGTGATGAGATTATTATAGTGATGAGTGACTCTGTTGAAAGGTGACAACAACTCTCACGTGTCGAAGCTGTTCGTAAACCATTTAATGCAACATATGGGTACACATTATATATGTGTGTTCATTAGATTGACCCAATTGAAAGATTTTCATATGGATGGTTGCTTTCATATCTATGGAACAAATCTTTAAAACACCAAGGGTATATGTGATTTTTTGACTTAAGGTCGTTAGATCATCTCGTGTATAGATTATTATGGTTTGATGTTATCTAACGTACCGTTGTAATTGAGGTAACCATAACGTATATGGAGGCTATGATCAATTAATAAAAGATTTTTCACTCCCAAATATAGGAGAAAATATCTCACATGAGAATACTGAAAGACATCCATGAATGCTTAAATCTATGACAACAATAGGGATAAGTCATTGCTTAATATGTGTGTAGTTGTTGATGTGTATCAATTCATATCGAAAAGCTACTAAAATAGACTATATCTCAACCTCAAGTGACATTGGTTGACGAAAGGATTACATTCCATGTAACCATGCTATTGTAAAGGCTTAAGATTTATCTATTAATAGTTTATTGATCAGGTGGTCATGATGTCTTGCTAGAAGCAAATCTTGATCTGGCCTTAGATTCTATCCGAATTTGAGCATTATCGACTCAATAGAGAGCTTATGGATCTCAACATATAAAAGTTGGTCTGAACTCAAAGGTAAAAATTATTTGATGATAATCCTAGTCTTTAGAAGTGAGGGTGAAACCGCTAATGGATTGAGCTTGTCTAATATGATTGAAATAGTCTAGTTTGACTTTTCCTTAATCAAGAATGAAAGTTCCTAATGGGTGATGCCCATTCGCCACTATAAGGAAAGGAATGACAATTCCTTGTTTAAGTGCCAGCTATTCCTGACATCAAAATTTTATATAAATAGGCGAGCATTCATGGAATAAAAAGAATGAGTTATTTTTCACAAAACCCTAACGATCGACTTTATTTCCAAAAACATCCATATTTAATCATAAAGCCCTAGTAGCCTCTTATAATTGAATAAGCCTCCATTCAAGTTCATGTTTTGTGTTGATACTAAGATGCCACCTCTTAAAGGTTGGATAATGTTTTTTTTTAGCCACATAACAAATGAAAAAACCACCTAAAACAGGTGTAGATTCAGTTAAAACCTTATGTTTATTAATGCATTTTCATGAATTATATGTCCAAAATGAGTATCTTAGCCTAGGTTTTTGGGATTGATTGATTTTAAAAGTTTTAAATTTTGCTTTGTTGTAGGTTACCAATGCCCTAAGAACCCAACAATTTTATATGAAACCCTTAGCAATCAATCATGCCTTATAGGTATGTATGTTTACCTTTCTTATTAGTCTTTTTCTTAAACTTCATGGCTTCAAGTCATTTAATGGACTTGTCATCATGGATGACCCATACATCACCATGCTAAGTCACGAGATATCCAAATCTCTCAGGCTTATGATTTAGTTCGGTAGACCTATGCAATTCTTATATATGTTAAGTTAATTCACTTAGTTCCATTGAAGGTGGTGTGACCTCTTGATGAAGTTCAACCACATCATATGGAATATCATGTCATCCATGTAACACTCATAAATACGTCTTAGGAGTAATTCAATCTGTTTATAAGTATTATTAATTATATGTGATTGTGGTTTGAGTTTAGGTTGTGAATAAGCTAAGAATTGAATATTTAAGGTGATGTATGATTGTATATGGAGATTGTATGTCTATACATTATGTACATATCAAACGGATGGATAACATGCCATGTTCGACATTTTAAACCATGCATACTAAGCATGCAAACCTGTACATGTCGTTATAATGAGAAAATTTATAAAAGGTACGTATTCATTATTCTAGGGATTATTATCCCATAATTGTAACTTTGTGCTTATCTAGAGAGAGAAAATGAGTTTTTTCTTTATTTACAATGTAAGAGTGACTAAAGTACAAAGGAGTTCCAACAAGTTGTAAGGAGAAGAAGAGAGTTGATGGCAACAAATCATCAAACAAAGGAATTTGAGTAAGTAGGGATTGAACTGATTTGTTTCTTCACCATGTTTCTATGAATAAAGCCTTAGGTTGCTACTATGTATGATGATCGAATCCTTGAAATGATGATAAGCATGTAAACTTGATGTCTTGGTTTTATCTTGTTGTTTTAATACATATATATATATATATATATATATATATATATATATATATATATATATATATTAGTTCTAGGTCCACCCATGACGGATTGACCTAACCCAATTTGATTTAACTGCCAAAGACAGTTATTAGAGAGAGTTGGAGGGCAGTTGGACACTTATAAATTGTCCAAAAGTTGCCTTCTCCCTAGCTTTTCCCATAAGTTTGAAAAACTAGGATCGAGAAGAAAAGAATATATCTTTATTAGATACACAGAATATTGCAAAGGGTATGTATTTATTAGGGAGGATTCTACTAGAAGATTAACTAAAATTGTACTATGAGATGCTACATTCATAGAAGATATTTTTTTTAATAGGCAATAGTTACCTATTCATATGTCATCGGATGTATTATGTATGTTATGGTGCATACATGCCTAGACATTTGTTTTTGTTGTTGGGCTAGTTAGTAGATATAAGTAAATGTTGAAAAGAACACTAAAAGGTTGTCTATAACAGATTGATATTTTAAAAGGTTTTATGGATTATTGATTATGTGATTAAGGATTGAATTTGCGTTTGATTGGCTATTTAGATGCCAGTTGTGGAAATGTTTAGACCAACACAAATTACATTTAGGCTATGTTTTCTTACTCCAAAAGAGTTAATATCTTAGAGTGATAAGACACAGAGATGTATAGCCTTATTCATAACAGAGGTTGAGTATATAGCCTGTTCAATAGTTATGCAAAAAACTATTTTGTTTAAGAAGATTCTTTGTGAATCTAAGTAAAACCCAAACTATGATATGACTGAATTCATACTTACTAATTAATAAAGTTCCAAATCACCATGTTCAAGTTTGATTTACTTTAGGCATAATAAATCTTTAACCTCTCAATCATGATTATTTACCCTTTATTGTGTATGACCTATAAGTTATTTATTGTGTTAGCACTAAATAAAGTTGTGATTAATTCAAAATTAATTATCCGTTTATTCACAAACAATGAGTAACATCTCGAAAGACACCATGGCTCCCTAACTGATAAAGAATCAATGGAAGACTGTTTTTTAACCTTTCAATTATACGATTACTATCCATTCAAATATTTTTATCAATCGATATCTTGTCAAGGCTTAGGCACAAAAAGTAGTGTCTACCTTAATTCATCATTGATATAAATTTTTGGTGAACAACGATTGCCTAATCATTAGATTGGGCACCAACCTGTTCCCACTATGACCATAGATTTTAGTTTGTTATATTAACCAAATGATGCATTGAGATATCTGCTCTTGTACTCGAGAGTGATGAATCATCTATTAACTAAGAACTCCAATTTTGAAATTTTAACCTAATTCCAGAAACTTTAAATCTTAATAGGATTTCAATTAAACTTTGATTCCAAAAAAAAAAGTCAGTTGAATTAAACCTTAATTTGATTTAAAACAAACCCTAATTTCAGAAATTAAACCAAAATCCTAATTTCAACATAAATCCTAACCTATCTAATTTTGATTCAAGAATCCTAAATTAGAATTGTTAAAAGCAATAATTAAAAAAGAAATTTAACACTCTAGATTTAGTGTTTTCAAAATATAATTTCAGAGTTTAATTCCCATATTCAAATTTCACAACCTAATGCGTATCACTCTGATACCACATGTAAGGTTTATTTTGCAAAAAACATAATAAAATAGATCATCTAACTACAATCCTAAAATCTATGCATAGATTATAAAATACTGAATTAGACTTTAAAGTTTTAGAAATACATGGATCTCCATGCAATTTGAAACTAAAAAACCTATTGAAATCACTTGAAATTATCTGTCGAGATTACCTCTCGATGTAACTTAGTCTTCTACTCCAGAAACTTCCCTAAATGACATCTTTGAATAGGTAAGCTATACTATATTTATTCAACATTTTGTTTTGGAGTAGGGACCTAGCCAATTTATAGTAGGTTAATTGACCCTCCATCAAGGTCTAATAAACTTTAAGGCCCATACTTATGCTATTGACCCAAATCATAACCTTTAAGTGTATTGGGCTTATCTTTATTGATCACTTAAACCCATCTTTATATTAACATTAGACTATTCAATTGCCCGGTTTTATTAAACAAAACTATAATTAATGTTAGCCCATATAATAAAATTTCTAACATTCTCATACCTCTTTTCTAACACCATTTCTATATTCAACTATTTTAAATATAGAAACTCCCCTATTTTGTACAAATAGGTGTGGATGGAATCTTGTCGTCTCTTTCTCACTCTCTCACGGATCAAATTACTTTATGAGAATTCAACAATGGCAGTTCCTTACCAATACTCTCTATAAAAACCTATAACTTCATCGGGATATAGAAGAAAGCAATTCATTTTGTCATCACTTATATATTAAAACTACTTGGTTCATGAATGAATAAAGAATGAACATATATATATTACCATCTAATTATACAAATAATAATCTTCAAAATCTTAGATAATTAAATAAACGATTATTTCAGTTTACATTGTAGTTGTTTCTCTTTAAATTAAGGTCAAGGCTTTCTATGTAATCTTTCAAAAAAAAAAAACTTCACGTAACTCTTATTTCCCTTGAGTTTAAGTCATATCTTATATATAGATTTGCCCACCATTAATTTGATTAGATATTTAAAGAAAATTTTCTTTTGATTAGCAATTCCTTAAGTTGGGGTAATTTGATTAGATGAAAATTCACACTAACGAAAACGAAATGCGTAGATGATAAGAACAAATAATAATGCCTAATTTTGAACTCTTCTACCTCTAAAACAATACAATTATATATATATTTGGTTTGGCTCTACCTATGATGGATTGATTTGATCCGGTTTACTCTAACTGTCAATGAAAATTAGTATGGGAGAGTTATTTATAGTTGGACATCTATTTAAATGTTCAAACTACCTTCCCCAAGATGTGAATGCTATTTTACGAAAGAAATGGTTTCCTCTCACTAGAACCGTAAAAACACAAAAGACATAGAGAGATCATGTCTCCCAAAAAGAATGCAATATGTGGGCAAATGAGGTCATGAAAATGACTCACGTCAACACCTCACACTGTGTTCAGATGGACTTCATCGTAAACTAAAATCCAGGTATGCCAAATTACGTTTTACAGTATTCACAGAATGATTTTTGGCATCTTTAATTATTTCCAACATTAGTATTAGTGCATATGTTATGCTTATACCATATATTCTATGCAATTAATATTTGGATTATGTAATTTTTTATTAAGATTTTGCATAAATTCAAATTTTGGGCATGAATTGAATTTGGCCAAATTGCATGAAATTGAATGTTAGAAACATGTTATGTGAAGCCTAGATGTCCTTTACATGTATTGAATTAAAAATCTTCTGAAAACAACATCGAAATTGACAAATTTAGAGCCAAAAAATGTGACTCATGATGTGACTTTCATGCCACTGTTTCATTGGATTTCGATGATGTTGGTGTCAAAAGTTGGTATGAGAAGACTCATCATTGCAAGATTTTCAAAAACCTTATGTTATTGTCATCAAATGATGGTCGAACAGGTTGTCCAAACCTCTTGGTCAACAAGTCAACCCATGGTCAACTAGGTTGAACCTGAATCAATCAATGCCTACCCTTGTTAATTGATTGGTCAATGGTCAAAGTTTGACCGATCACAGTCAACGATCAATAACTATCTTCGAGGCATGTGAGCAAGTAGAGGCACATGAGAGAGTTTTCTTAACACATAGAGGAATATGAAAGTCTTTCATGACATATAGTAGTGCGTATGGCTCACTCACAAGCATGCATGCATTATTTCAATGCGTGGAGGCATATCCGATGTCGACTCAAGGTGAAAAGGCTTGCAAGATCGTGTTTTGGCATGTGACAGCACATAAGATACTGTTTTTGGCATATTAAAGCATGTGAAATCCATTTTTAGTGCATAGTAGTTGTGTGATGCTTGAATCTACATGTGAAATATATTCTATTCGTTCTACGATGCGTAAAGGCATGTAATACCTAATCCAACTCCTAAAAACACATATCAGTGCTTTAAAACACATGTTTCTAATTCAAAACACATGTTTCAAATTGAATGTTAGAAACTTGTTAGGATGAAGCCTCGATGTCTTTTACATGTATTGAATTAAAAATCTCCTAAAAATAATGTCAAAATTGACAGATTTAGAGCCAAAAAACATGACTCATGATGTGACTTTCATGCCACCGTTTCATCATATTTCGATGATATTGGTGTTGAAAGTTGGCATAAGAAGACTTGTCATTACAGGAGTTTCAAAAGCCCTATGGTGTCATTGTTGAATGATAGTAGGAAGATGGCCAATTGAATCGGTCAAGAATTAAGGTTCTTATATGATCGAGTTGTAATTAAATTGGGAAAATCTGATTAACTAACATGTTTGGCCAAAAGGTTGTCCAAACCTATTAGTCAATGGGTTAACCCAAGGTCAACTAGGTTAACCAGTCAATGCCTACCCTGGTCAATTGACTAGTTATTGGTCAAAGTTTGACTGATCACAATCAATGATCAACCATCTTTAGGGCGTGTGAGGGAGTAAAGGCACAAAGATTTTTCCCAATACATAGAAGAATGTGAAAGCCTTCCTCAACGTGTGGTAACATGTGTGGCTCACTCATATGCGTGCATGCATTGCTTCAATGCATGAAGGCATGTCTAATGTCGACTCAGGGCATAAAGGCATGTAGGATTGTGTTTTGGCATGTGACAACACATGAGATATTGTTTCTGGCATATTTAAGCTGGTGAAATCCATTTTTGGCATACAGTAGTTGTATGATGCTCAAATGTGCATGTGGAATGTATTTTATAGGTCCTACAGTGCGTAAAGGCGTGTAATGCCTAATTCGGCTCTTGAAAACACATATTAGTGTCTCAAAACACATGTTTCCAATTGAATGTTAGAAACATGTTATGATGAAGCCTAGATATCCTTTACATGAATTGAATTAAAAATCTCCTGAAAATGATATCGAAATTGATGAATTTAGAGCCAAAAAAGTGACTCATGACATGACTTTCATGCCACTGTTTCATTAGATTTTAAAAGTTGGTACTCGTTATTGTAGGAGTTTTAAAAGCCCTATGGTATTATCACCGAATGATGGTCGAAAGATGGCCAATTGAACCAGTCTAGAATTAGGGTTCTTTTATGATTCGGGTTGCAATTAAATTAGGAAAATCCAATTAACTAACCTATTTGGTCAATAGGTTGCCCAAACCCATTAATCAACAGGTCAACCTATGGTCAACCAGGTCAAACCTGAATCAGTTAATGCTTACATTGTTCAATGGTCAAAGTTTGACTGATCACAATCAACAATCAACAACCATCTTCAGGGTCTATGAGCGAGTAGAGGCACATGAGAGATTTTTCCCAATGCGTGAAGGAATGTGAAAGTCTTCCCCAATGTATGGTAGCACATGTGGCTCACTCACACGCGTGCATGCATTGCTTCAACATGTAGAGGTATGTCTGATGTCAACTTAATGCGTGAAGGCATGTAGGATTGTGTTTTGGCATGTGATAACATATGAGATATTGTTTTTGGCATATTTAAGAGCATGAAATCCATTTTTGGCATATAATAGTTGTGTGATGCTCAAATCTACATGTGGAATGTATTCTATGGGTCTTATGGTGCTAAAGGCATGTAATACCTAATTCGGCTCCTGAAAGCACATATCAGAATTTCAAAACACATATCTCTAATTCATGTAAGTTTGTTGACTAGGGACCATCACATTAAGTAAATGATGTGATTATCAGATGATCTAATGGTGTATGATAAGATTATATATAAAATCAATCGTACTCTTTTAATTTGAAAAGAGATAGTACATAGTCTAATCATATTCATGCATGACTATTAGCCTTGTAATTAATGATCTTGTTTGAGATAAAAATTTGAAAACTTTTGGGACTGAGCAAATACATTACAGTTTACTAAAGAGTGAGTTATAGTAATGTACGTGAGAAAATCCACCGCTTTGACATTATTCATAAATTAACGAAATGCGAAGTATTTGATCTACTGTAAATTTCATAAAGACTTTATCTTGGATAAAGTGACTTTGAGAATAATATGGATTGATGAAATAGTCCTAGTCATAATAAATTATGCATTTATTATATCGTATATTTCATATATATTAAATGTGGGAATTTTGAGATTAGTAAATTTTAGTAAAACTTTCATCAAGAATTAATATTGGCGCAATTAGATTAAATTTTAAAAATATCAAGCATTTGAATCATGCAAGATGATTGGGAACATAGTGAACTTTTAATTTTGTGTCTTGTGTGAGATATTTTAAATTTTAATGCGTAATTGTGATAATTGATGTATATTTGGTTACGTTGATTAAGTTATATCTGATATATGTCTCTATGATCTAGTTAACTATAACATCCTAGAACATGTGGTTGATTTGAATGAGAATGTTACTAAATAAGGATAATTGAGTTGTTTGATGTTTACTCTTAGTGTTGTTATCTTAGCTTGACACTTATGACATACACGATTTGGTGGGAAAACAACTAAGTTTAAATTGAGAATTTTGAGTAAAAGAGAAAGACTTATATATTACATGTGTTCATTGGCCAGTCGATCATATCACTTATATGGGAGAATGGACTTGATCATAGATATATAGGAAAATAACACAATGACAAATGAGGGATTAAAAGGAACTAATGTTATCGAGTAAGTCAGGGGTGCTGCAAGCCTAACTCTTTATTTTGTTTTATTTGGGTTGAAGCAATTATGTTATTCCTAATATACGCATAATATTTAGCTCCCAAGTGCAAGTTGCTTGCGAGGTTGTATGACGCATTAACAAGTATGAAACGTACTGTTGTATGAGATTTCTATGGATAAGTATTTGGTTTGGGTCTTTCGTCATGTGTGAGTAAGAGATATTAGATTTGACTCCATCCAACCTAGTTTACTTTAACTGCCAAAGACAGTTGATGTGTAGGAGTTATTGGCAATTGGACATCTATTTAAATGTCCAAACTGCCTCCCCAAAGGTATGAACACCATTTTACAGAAGAAATAGTTTCTTCTCACTAGAACCATAAAAACACAAAGAGATCATGTCTCCCAAAATGAATACAGTACGTAGGCAAACAGGGTTGTGGAAATGACTCATGTCAACATCTCACACTGTAATCAAATGGACTTTGTTGCAAACTCGAATTTAGGTATGTCAATTTATGTTTGCAATATTCACAGAATGATTTTTGGTATGTTTAATTGTTTCCAACAACATAGATATAGAAGTTGGGTGTATTCCCTTTTGCTTTTGCATGACTTGAAAGAACATAAAGAAAAGTTTTAGATTACAAGAGTCCCTACATGGGTTAGCTTCTGTATATGATTTAGGAATTCAAGGTGGTTTGTCCATGCTTATAAGCTTAATCTTATTTACATAAAAGGAAAAGTAAATTAAGGGAACAAACGGGTTTTCTCGGAAAATGACCTAAACCAAACGAGTTGACAATGACTTAACTAACATGAATATAAACCTTCCAATCAAGCCAAATTTTTTGGGAAAAGCCTAATCCAAAAAGAGCATCTCACCAAGTATAAACGAAAAAAACAAGAGAAAAATGAAAGATATTTCTGGAGATAGAGAGAATAAATTAATGTCAAATTTATTTCACCTTTTCTCATGCAACCGCCTAAAACATTAATTATTAAAGATGCCAAAGATTTTTCATATACCAAAGAGAAAATTACCAGTGTTTTGAGTGTTCATTGTTTGTTTGCAACAAGGCATTTGTTGGAATCGAACGGGAACAAAGCTGTGAAAGAATCAATCAAGAGTGACAGAAACTCCTGCTTTTCTTTGTTGTTTGTTGATTTGCATGTGTATTTCTGATGCGTAAACGTTATTAATGCCGTCTCTTTTTCCTAGAGAGACAGGGAAAGCGATTCACACATTTCATATTTAACTTCACACGTCTCTTTTTCGATTTACTCCTTGGATGATCCATCTCTATATTTTTTATTAATTAAATTATGCATAGTTGTAGGTTTTAGCTATATACATATATATATATACACCCAGTCAACTCATAGGAACATCCCACTTTCTGTCTCATTACATCCTTTTTCTTTATGTGAACAACACTCAACCTATCAAAATTCCAAAGTTCCTCTTGAACTTGGTATAATCAATCCCTAAATGATTTTTTTTCACAAATTGATTGGCACAACCGAACCGCTCTTCCTGTGTCTTTAACTTTAGAATTTTGAAATCTGAATAATCTTTTTCTTCACTTTGATACTAAAAAAAACATAAACAGTCAGCATTTCATGATCTTATGGAATATTACTATGCCAATTAAGGGATAGAGTTTAGTTTAATAATTTAGCCAACTTATGAACCATCAAAATTCCTTTCAATTATGTAACTTAAATTAATTTAAAGGATCATCATCCATGAATATCAAGATTCTTTGCTATTAAAGGAATATTTCCTACATATGAAACTAACAATACCCTTTTTTTCCCTTAGTTATACAAACCACGTCATTCAGATGAAATGCCACCCTCAAGTTGGAATATCATCTTAATTAATAGATTTTATTTTTATTGTTTTATGATTAATTTTGTAAAATTAATTTTATAAGAATATATTATTTCATTGGATGGGTTCACTTAATTTTTCAAAGTTGTGGCTTGCTTGGTTTCAATGCAATTCAATTTTGTTTTGTTCTAATACTAAGCCGACTAAAGAAAAAGCCAAAAGGGTTGTCTATCTTTAAAACACATATGGGATGACGCTAGAAATCTTGTATTTTTCCATTGTGGTCATTTTGATTGTGAGAGGTTTCTTTTGTTTGCATACAAGTCAACATTGCCTTGATTCCTCGTCACCAATCTTCCCTTAAAACTATATATAGAACTAGATAAAGAAATTATTTTGTCGAGAAAATGAGAGATGATCTACGTAAAATTATTTATCTATAGCTTTTAAATATGGATAGCTAGCTAGGGTTAAACAAAGAGGGTCTATGACTTGAATGGTTAAAATGAAAGGGTTGGTGAAACCATGAACATTATGAAATTTTCTATTGACTTTCTTTGTTTATAATTAATTATTTTGTAGATTAAATTCGAGGCCAAATCGCTTTCTTTGTAAGATGTGCACCTAGACCAGGCCATGGGCCGGTTTGGCCCGTGAACCGGATCGAAACCAGCCCAGATAAAATCGGATTTTAGCAGTTCGGTTCCGGTTTACATAAATTTGAACTGTGAAACCATCGGTTCACACCCGGTTTATGAACCGACATGTAAACCAGCGGTTTACTGTACTGAACCGAAAAATTTTAAATTTTTTTTAAATTTATTTAAACAGCCAACGGTTCCCTGCGTAGGGAACTGTTGGCTTGCTGAAGCCTAAAGGAGAAATTGCAGGGGACCAGCAAGCCTAAAGGAGAAATTGCAGGGGACCGTTGGTCCCCTGCAATTTTTAAAATTGCAATTCACCCCCCTATTTTTTAATTTTTTTAAAAAAAGTTTTTCCTATATATACCCATTCAAATTTCATTCTCTCAAATTTCAATCTCTCCACTCTCTCACTCAATCCTTCAAACTCTTATTCTCATTCTTTCAACTCTTAATACTCTCTCAATCTTTCAATTTAATCAAATTCTCTTAAATTTAATTAAATTCTTTCTTAATTTTTTATTAATTTCAATTTCAATTTTTATTATACAATTCATAATTAATTATAGAATTTATTTCTATAATTAATTTTATTTATTATTTATTTATTATCTTTTATAATTAATCATATAATTTATTTATATAATTAATTTTATTTATTATCAAAAAATGGCAAGTAGTGAAAATTCTTCCGGTAATAGGAGATTTACTCAATATTCATATATATCAAATATGAATGAAAATCAACTTATAGATGATTTTTCAACACAAGAAAGTGAAAGTCAATATGAAGAGGGGGAGCAACAACAACAACATCAACAACAGATGGAGATGGAACAACACTCTCAAAAAATTCCTACATCCGATATTTTCAAGATTCATTTCAAGAAAATTCAAAAGGAAGATGGTAATTTCGATGTTACTTGCAATTATTGTAGGCAAATTTATAAATTCAAATCAGAAGGTGGATATGGGACATTCAAAAGGCACTTGGAGTCAAAGCATCCGAAAAAAATGGGGCAAAGCCGAGGCCAAACACAAATAACCGGGTATGGTTCCATACACAAATCTTTATTTATGTATAGTGATAATAAAAGTAAAAAAGAATTTACAAAAATAGTAGCAATAGATCATTTAGCATTTAGTTTTGGTGAAAATTTAGGTTTTAATAATTATTGTAAAACTGCATTAAATCCTGCACATAAAACTATTCCAAAAAATACATTAAAAAGAACATTATTTAGTTTATATTAAAAACAAAAAAAAAGAATAATTCAATTTTTTATAGATTTTAGTGGGCGTGTATCTATATGCAGTGATATTTGGAGTGACTATTGGCAAGTTCACTCTTATATGGGTATAAGTTGTCATTGGATAGATGACAATTTTCTATTACAAAAAAGAATTTTATCATTTAAGGTGTTTGATGAACGACATACGACCAATAATATTTATAGAAAAATTAAAGGAATATTAGAAGAATATAAATTACTTTATAAAATTTTTTCAATTTCATTTGATAATGCATGTTCAAATACTGCCTCAATAAATGATTTAATTAATATCTGTAAACCTAATTTAGGTGGTAGATTTTTTCATATTAGATGTGCATGTCATGTATTAAATTTATGTGTATAAGATGGTTTACATTGTCTTAATAATTTTATTAGTCCAATAAAAACAGCAATTTTATTTTTATGGACACATCCCCAAACTATAAAAGAATGGGATAAATTTTGAAAACAACATAATAAAAGACCAAAAAAATTTCTTAAAGACGTACCGACTCGTTGGAATTCAACATATGAATTACTCAATGAGTTTTTTGATTATAGGGATTTATTATGCTCATTTATTTCACAACATGTGCCACAAGTTACATTATATGCCCAACATTGGGATATTTGTAAAAAAAGTTTAAATGTATTAAGAAATTTTAATAATGCAACATATACTTTAAGTGGGGTTTATTATCCCACTTCTCATTTATTTTTAAATAAAGCTGTTAATATTATTAGGGCTTTACAAGAAGCCGAACAAGATATTATTCTACAAGAAGCTATTTTTTTAATGAAAACAAAATGGTTAAGTTACTATAAAACAATTCCAGAACTTTTTCTTGTTGCATGTTTTTTTGATCCTAGATTTAAATTAGATGGTGTCATAGATTATTTGACATTATATTATGAATGTTTGCAATTAGATGAAGTTAATATTCCATTAACTATAACTAATATTATGAATTTAATTAAAGGAATTTATGTTGAATATTCATTAATTTATGGTGGTTCTTCTTCCTCTTTACCACTTATTGCCCCATCATCAACCCAAAATATGAGTTATAGTGATCGTATTATGATGCAAAGGGGCAAAAGACCAAGAGGAACATTAGGCTCCACCTCGGAGCTTGATATTTATTTAACTACTATTTTTGAGTTTTGTGACAGCAATATAGGTAAAGACTTTCTAGTTTTAAAATGGTGAAGTCGACACGCATCTACTTTTCCAACATTAGCAGCTATTGTTAAACAAGTTCTGACAGCACCAGTATCAACTGTCGCAGTAGAACAAGCTTTTAGTCAAGGGCGTAATATATTGAGTGAGAGGCGATCAAGTTTGGCTCCCGGATCTATTGAAGCCCAAGTATGCGTGGACGATTGGACAAGAGCCGAATTACACCCACAAGAAATAAAAGTGGACTTCAATGAAGAATTGTTTGATTTAACTACGAATAGTTCGACGACGGGAAATAATACTCAAGATAGTGGAGGTGAATGATAAGGTAAGGGGGTACTGTCAACTATTAGATATGCAAAGGTAATAGAACTACGTAGGCTTTAATTCTTCTAAACCCTAATAAGATACGTAGAAAGCTTAATTGAAAAATTAAGTCCAAGCCTTTCTTTTAATTTTCAATTATTGTAATTAATAATTTAAAAATTAAATCAAGATCATGTATTAGAATTGACGGTTCAATATTGGTTTTGAATCGAAACCATCGGTTCCGAACCGGGGCCATGAACCAGAATCATCGGTTCCAAACCGTGGATGAACCGTCCTATTATGGTTTCGATTAAAGGTCCTTATTTTTTCGAACCGTGAACCAGCGGTTTCGAACCAAAATCATCGATTCATGAATCGTGGTCAGGTCTATGTGCACCATTCTTGTTCCTACATGACATAACTGTAATTCGTTTGTTTACCAATAAGCCTTTTAAAAAGTATTAATTACCAACTCCAATTGCATACTGATTCAAGCTAATTAATTAAAATCAAAGTTAAAAGCCAAATGTTGGATGTACAATGGAATTTGGAATTGCTTATACATGGAAATGCCACTAATTGTTTGAAAAATAAATTAATGTAAACATCCATTAGAAAATATTGATGTCAAATATATAATAGGGATATTGAATTTTTTGCCCCAAAATGGGCCCTCCTATATAAATATACCACACCTTACGTTGGTTTCACAAATATACCATAAAAAACTAGAAAAACCCAAAAATATCTTTACCTATTGATGCGATGCTACAATAGAAGAATCTCTGCATGACAACTATGTTGCTATCGTGAATGAAGAAGAAAAAAGTAGCACCTACTTTTGTAGCAAGAATATTATTATTATTAAAGCATAAAGCATGTCGCACATGTTTTTGCATAAGAATATTATTATTATTAAAGCATAAGAGCCATGTTGTAGGCTTGCTTTCTTGTGATTGAAGAAGAAGAATACAACAGAGGAATATTATTATCATCACTACCCAATTTACAAGTGTGCAACAAAGTTGGGTGAGTGGTAGGCTTGTTTTTCGTGATTAAAGAAGAAGAATTTAGCACATTTACTAACGATTACTCAGAGAGTTATATTTTAGATAACCTATTTTGGGTACTTATTAGGTTTGGTGGAGCCAAGGTTTAGTGTTGTTTTGATACATGCGATGTTACTTCGTATAATTAATCGCAGGGACCTAGTGAGAGAAATATGGTTAAAATTAAACAGTTTTGAGTTCTGATTTAACTCTGTTGAATTTATGCTAATCATTAGTCTAGTCTTCGGGGATGATATAAAGGTATTCAACTATGTTGATTATATAAGGATGCCTTGATTGAAAGAGGAATACTTCTCAAGTATTAATAAATTGTTATCCCATGAGGACATCGAGCAAACAATTGGCAATCAAATTTGGGGAGACAATGAAAAAGGTGTTGTGAAGTTCATGACATTGTTTTTAGTGTTTACAGGACTACTAGGGGTAGACAATAGAATAAAAATACTTGACCATTTGTTGCATTTAGTCAATGATCTAGATGTATTTTGTTAGTACCCATGGGGGATGGTGACATAGAATAGAATAGTTGATTCAATACGAAAGGGCATATATAACAATTATCAATATTGCCTAGAACACTACCTACCCTACATAAGTCCAATCTCATTGCTTAGCTACAACGTTTTAGGATACCTAATTGCTTTCCAGTTAAGTAATGGATAATCCATAAAGTTAAAATTCATACCGATGATTATAAATACTAACCATAAATGTTGTATAATGTCTAATATTGGATTTATGAGATGATTAAAAATCTATTGCCTTATGTCAATCTAGAAGCAGATAATTAGGTCCCTCTGATAACGCCATTAATTGTTATTATTTTGATTTATAATTCCCTTATGTTATGTGGACATTTGATTCAATTTAATGGAATTACTTATCTTTTTACATTTAGGAAGCTTTGAGCATTTTGGAGTAAGTTCGGCCAAAAAGATGAAAAACTGAAGCATATCATTAAACTGGAAATTTCGTGATGCTGACTAGGCGTGGGCACGTGAAAGACGAAAACAGAATGCGAAAATAAAATTTGGATGTCCAGATCAGCTGCAAAGGTCCACTAAATATCAAGATTTGCTTCCTAGAAAATGGATAATTACTAGCTAGAAAAGAAGATTAATTGGGATAGATAAGGAAGGATATTTTTGGAGGATGGATTTACATTAAAGATACATATCTTTTCCTTTCTTTTTGGGGAGATATATATCACTTTGCTTGGTTGGATTAGGAGATTAGGATTGACTTTCAATTTCCAGATTTTTAGTAGGAAGATAATATATATACTCTTATTTTTATTTGAGATAATCAACCATTGTAATTAGAGAATTAGAGAGAAAAACATGGTCTACAGTGGCTGAATAATTTCTCTTGGTTGAAGGGATCTGAAACCATGGAACTACAATGATTGTGAGATTTATTTTTGTTCTTTAATGCATCTTTTTAATTATTCGAGTATTGATTATCTTTCTGAATTATTTTTCATGATTGTGTTGGTTGATTTCTAAGGCGCGCGTTTAGTTTATCAATTAATATAATTTACGACTAGTTTAGGTGTTGAATCCGTAATTGTTTAATCCATCTAATCGAAGTGGCAACTAGGTTTATTGTTTGCTGTGTCAGAAACTATAAATCCTAGGAAAATAATCAACTAGATTAAATGCAACACCGTACGTTTGTGTTGTCTTGCTTCGTTGGTCTTTCTAATTCGTAATGCTATTGTTTAATTAAATTTGAGATCGTATCCGAATTATTGATCAATAAGTGTTAATTGGAATACATGTTTTTGGTTAACTAATTGTAAGGAAGGATAGGTAAATTTAATACCACAACGAATATTTGAATGATTAATTTGATATTTTGTTTTGATGATCAATCGTAGTTCCAATGGTGGATGTGACCGAAGACCAAGGTTTGTTAAATTGATTTACTCCTTTTAGATTATTTTACTGAATTTTTATTTGTTGTTTTTCATTATAATTTGCATTCACTTCAAAAGCCCCCTTTTATTTCTTTGTTTCGATTTATTTGTGACGACATACTAATCAAGGCTCTTCGAGGGAACGATCCTTACTTTCCTTTACTACATTTTTGTTGTAGGAATTTAGGATTAATTTGAGTGTCAACAATAGCACGTACCAAATTTTGGCGTCGTTGCCGGGGAGATTTTACTTTGTATGTTCGTTACACGATCTTCGAAACAAGCTAGTTTACAATTTGATCTAGAAATTGAAAAGACTGCAAAAGGGTTGAGAAAAGACGTAAAAAAGAGATTGCACGCACACAAAGAAGTTCACGAAACAGAGGAAAACATGGCTGAAAATCAGACTTTAAGAGAGTTTTTTGCTCTAGATTTGAATCAACAACCACACTACATTACTTTTCCGAATTTAGATGTTAATACTACCTTTGTACTAAAATCTGGACTAATCCATCTTTTACCTATTTTTCGTGGCTCTGCAAGTGAAGATCCTCATAAACATTTGAAAGAATTTCATATGGTGTGCACCGGAATGAAATTGAGTAGAGTAACCAAAGAACAAATCAAGATGAGGGCTTTTTCGTTTTCTTTGAAAGATGATGCGCAAGTTGGTTGTATTATCTACCTGCTGGAAGTATCACCACTTGGCATGAGATGAAAAGACTATTTCTACAGAAATTTTTTCTAGCATCAAGAGCAGCTAGCATAAGGAAAGAAATCTGTGGCATTAGGCAGCAGAGTGGAGAGTCTTTATACAAATATTGAGAGCGCTTTAAAAAACTCTGTGCGAGCTGTCCACATCACCAAATTAGTGACCAGCTGCTTATTCAATATTTCTACGAAGGACTTCTATCAAATGAGAGAAATATGATTGATGCAGCGAGTAGTGGAGCATTGGCTGACAAAACACCTGAAGCAGCCCAAAATTTAATTGCAAATATGGTGTCGAATTCACAACAATTTGGGAATAGATTAGATCATTTGTCTCGGCGTGTCAATGAGGTAAATGTATCTTCTATTGAGAAATGACTTGATGATCTAGCTACTCTTGTACGTCAAATGGCTGTAGGAAAAATGGAGGCGGCAAAAGTTTATGGAATCTGTTCAATAGGAGGACATCCAACTGATATGTGCCCAACACTTCAGGATGACTGCTCTGAACATGCTAATACAAGTGGTGGATTTTTAGGACAGCAGCAGCGAAATCATAATTATAATCCTTATTCGAATACCTATAACTTAAGTTGGAGAGATCATCCTAATTTTTGTTATGGGAATGTAAATGCGAATCAGCCTTCGAATAATTTTCAGCCATACCAGCAGCCCTATATTCCTAGACAGTAGCAACCAACCCAAAATTCTGATTCAGGTACATCTCTTGAGGATATAGTTAAAAGTTTGGCTACTAACACTATGAAATTTCAGTAGGAAAATAGAACCAGCATCCAAATCTGGAAAATCAAATGAGCCAGATGGCTACTGCAATTAGTAGGCTAGAAGCACAAAATTCAAGCAAACTGTCGTCACAAACTGTGATGAACCCAAAGGAGAATGTTAGTGTCATAATGTTGAAGAGTGGAAAGGAGTTGGAGATGCCGATTAAAGCACAACCTGCACCAGCACAACCAGCAGAAAACAGAGAAAAATTGGCAGCAGAAAATAATTCTTCCAAAAAGGTAGCGACAGGTAAATATCCTTCTTTCAGCGAATACAAACTTGTCCCTCCTTTTCCTGAAGCTTTAAAACTGAAGTACGAAAGCAATGCAGATTTGTATGACACCTTTTCGGAAGTGTGAAGTCAATATCCCACTTTTTGATGTAATAAAACAAGTGTCTCGCTATGCTAAATTTTTGAAAGAGTTGTGTACATTGAAAAGGAAGCAAAAACTCAAAAGGTATGAAAAGATAAGGGTAGGAGAAAATGTTTTAGCTATAATTCGAAAAAATCTTCCTGAAAAATGCAAAGATCCAGGTATGTTTTGCATCCCTTGCACAATAGGAGGCACAAAATTGAAAAAACCATGTTAGATTTAGGAGCATCTATTAATGTAATGTCATATTCCATTTATTCTGCTCTTAATCTGAGACCTTTAAAACAAACTGGTGTAGTTATTCAGTTGGTCGATAGATCGAATGCATATCCGAAAGGGTTAATTGAAGATGTTCTTGTTCAGGTTAATAATAAATTAATTTTTCCAGTTGATTTTTATGTTCTTGACATGGAAAATAATGACCAATCTGCACCTATTTTGTAGGAAGACCCTTTCTGAAAACAGCTAAAAGGAAAATTGATATTCATAAAGGCACACTGACCATAGAGTTTGATGGTGAAGCTGTCCAATTTAATATTTATAATGCTATGAAATATCCTGATGTGGATTTTCCTGTGTATTCAGTTGATTTAATTGATTCTCTAATGCAGGATATACTTGATGGTGATGATGAGTTAAAGGTGGCTAACCATAAAAATATTTTGAGAGAAAGAGATGAATTTAAATTAATTTCAGATGTGCAGAATGCAGTGGCAGAGAGCTGAAAAATACAGTAGAGATTCAAAGCTTAACGACATCAAAAGTATTCAAAGTTAATGGCCATAGACTCAAACCGTTTTACAAAGGAATGCCAGTTGAAAACATCAAAGAAGTGGAGTTGAAAGATCCCAGATAAATAGATGAAGGCATTATGTCGAGCCAATGACTGTAAACAAAGGCGCTACTTGGGAGGCAACCCACGATTTCAATCTTATTTTGATTAATGTTTAAATTTTAATTTTCTAGACATTTGTTTTTAATTACGGTTTATGTGTTTCAATTTTAGTTTTAAATTTCAGTTTTATGATTTTTGGATGTTTAATTAGCAATTATTTTATGATTTTAAATTAGGTTCATTTTAATTTATTTTTATGTTACTGTTCAGTCATCTTCTTCCTTCTGCCAGGTTCCAGTAAGCTGTCTGTAAATGTTCATGGGGGAGAAATCTACATTTTGGTGTTCTGGAACTGGGTCATGTGCTTCTATCAAAAGTCCAGCTTCTGCTTTGCTATTTTCTTAAATTCGAGGGGGCCATATGATTTAGTGTGATTATAAGGCTGGGTTTATATGCTTCCAGAGACCATAGTCGCCAAACCTACGTCTCACAATTCCTCTCCAACTAAAATAAAAACCTAGCAGCCCTTTTCCTCGTTCTGCAACGCCAAGGTCAGAACCCGTTCACAGCATCAAAGAGCAACAAAATCCACCCATCAGAGGCCTCCTACACCAGAGCTATCATCAAAATCTGAAGAATCCTCCATCAATTGCAACTCTCCATAATTCGAACTATTATTCCTCCTTTTCCATAAAACCAGAGAAGTTTCCTCTTCCTTTTCTCTTAAATTTCAGTTCTCATTTTATTTTGTTTTGTTTAAACATTGAGGACAATGTTTGGTTTAAGTGTGGGGGAGGGTTTATTTGTGTTTTATTTTTCTACTATTTACTGTTCTGTTTTTCAGTTCTATTTTTTTTTCTCTGCTCTATTCTTATGTTTTATCCTTCTGTTCTGCTTTCAGTTTGTTCTGTCTATCTGTTATGTTTTTTTTTTCTCTCTCAGTTATTTTTTGTTCTATCTTCTTTGTGTTATGCTTATTCTGGTATGCCTTGTTTTGCTTTATGTATGTTGCTATTCTTTGTTGGTGAAAGTTTGGTTTTTTGTTTTGTTTTTCATTAATATGGCAGCTGGTGTATCCTTCTCTGTTTTTAGTCAGCCGAACAATTCCATTAATTTCACTTTGAATGAATTAATTTGTATGCATACCTTGAGGATTTAGCTGATTCAGTATGAGAGCATTGTGCACTGATTTGTTAGATTAATTAGGGGTATGCACTTAAACAAATTTTGATGATTGAGTGCTTGAGTTTGTTTGAAGTTGAGGTGAATTTAATTAACCCATGAGTTTTGAGCCGAAAAAGATTGAAACATTCATATCAATCTATATTTTCTTTGATGAGTGATACTCTCCTATGTGAATATATCTCTAGAACTTGCTTTGAACCGTTTCGAGACCACATTGAAATATGCATGCATGAAAATGATAAAGGCATTCTTGTTTGAACCCTTTAGCTTAAAAGCCAACCTATTTTAATTTCCCTAGTTAGCCCCTTGAGCCTTACAAAGCCCTTGATTCTTTGTGCTAAAACCATATTACAAACCTAAGCCTTCAAGTAAAAATCCTCACCCAACCATGAAAATTAGCAGGGCATTTAAACTAAATTTTGTTGCTTGGTGAAGTTGCTATCTTGAGAAATTTAAATGTGGGGGAAAAGGGGACTTAATTGCATAAGAAGAAATGAGGAAAAAAAGTTGGCATGAAAAGTGCTATTGAGATTGCCTTATGTTGTTATCTTTGCTACCCAATTCTCTTAGTTATTCAAGAAAAAAAATGCTGAAAAAGAAAAAAAAAAGAAGTTGAAAAAGAGAAGAGAAAGGCAATAGCAATTAGCAAAGAAATATGGTGAATGTGGTGGCTTTAGCTTTACATTTTTGTTCCCCTTAGGTGTTTAAATGTTTTGTTAATATTCATGGTTTTAACTTTTTGTATCCATTAATTCTCACCTTGACCTAAAGCCCCATTACAATCTAAAATAAAGTCCTTTTGATTTATGCATGTATATAATCTAAGTGGTGGAGATTTGGTGCATAAAAAAACCTATGGTAGAATGTTTGCATTGGAATAATTTGAGCGAAACACTGAACCGTTAAACACATGAGTGGTATGAGTGATAACCGTGAGGATGATTCACCAAAGCTTTATACATGCTTTAGAATGCGATTGTCTTGATTTGTCTTTGTGCATATTTCCTTGTGAAGTTTGATAATGATGTGTGTTGATGCTTGAATCTTGCTTGGTTTGAATCTTAAGGTATGCACACTTTTTGGTATCATGAGAAAAGAGATTGATGGAACCTTTTTGTGTTTGTTTTTGTTTTTTGTTTTACTCGAGGACGAGCAAAAGATAAGTGTGGGGGAATTTGATAACGCCATTAATTGTTATTATTTCGATTTATAATTCCCTTATGTTATGTGGAAATTTGATTCAATCTAATGAAATTACTTATCTTTTTGCATTTAGGAAGCTTTGAGCATTTTGGAGTAAGTTGGGCCAAAAAGATGAAAAACTGAAGCAGATCTATTAAACTGGAAATTTCGTGATGTTGACTAGGCGTGGGCACGTGAAAGACGAAAACAAAATGTGGAAATAAAATCTGGACGTCCAGATCAGCTGCAAAGGTCCACTAAATATCAAGATTTGCTTCCTAGAAAAGGGATAATTACCAGTTGGAAAAGAAGATTAATTGAGATAGATAAGGAAGGATATTTTTGGAGGATGGATTTACATTAAAGATACATATCTTTTCCTTTCTTTTTGGGGAGATATGCATCACTTTGCTTGGTTGGATTAGGAGATTAGGATTGACTTTCAATTTTTAGATTTTTAGTAGGAAGATAATATATATACTCTTATTTTTATTTGAGATAATCAACCATTGTAATTAGAGAATTGGAGAGAAAAACATGGTCTACAGTAGCTGAATAATTTCTCTTGGTTGAAGGGATCTGAAACCATGGAACTACAATGATTATGAAATTTATTTTTGTTCTTTAATGCATCTTTTTAATTATTCGAGTATTGATTATCTTTCTGAATTATTTTTCATGATTGTGTTGGTTGATTTCTAAGGCGCGCGATTAGTTTATCAATTAATATAATCTACGGCTAGTTTAGGTGTTGAATCCGTAATTGTTCAATCCATCTAATCGAAGTGGCAACTAGGTTTATCGTTTGCTGCGTCAAAAACTATAAATCCTAGGAAAATAATCTACTAGATTAAATGCAACGTCATATGTTTGTGTTGTCTTGCTTCGTTGGTCTTTCTAATTCATAATGCTATTGTTTAATTAAATTAGAGATCGTATCCGAATTATTGATCAATAAGGGTTAATTGAAATACATGTTTTTGGTTAATTAATTGTAAAGAAAGACAGGTAAATTTAATACCACAACGAATATTTGAATGATTAATTTGATATTTTGTTTCGATGATCAATCGTAGTTCCAATGGTGGATGTGACCGAAGACCAAGGTTTGTTAAATTGATTTACTCCTTTTAGATTATTTTACTGAATTTTTATTTATTGTTTTTCATTATAATTTGCATTCACTTCAAAAGCCCCCTTTTATTTCTTTGTTTCGATTTATTTGTGACGACATACTAATCAAGGCTCTTCGAGGGAACGATCCCTACTTTCCTTTACTACATTTTTGTTGTAGGAATTTAGGATTAATTTGGGTGTCAACGACAGCACGTACCACCCTCGTTTACTGAAGTAGAGGACTGTTGTAGTGCTAACCTGGGATGACATATGAATACTTTAGGATGCTCCTTCGATAAGTTAATCATTGATAGATTTATATTTTATCATTTCATCTTCTATTTCATTAGTTTATATAAATTTCCTTTATATTCTAGGAGGTGATTACAATTGCATTGTGTTTGACTGAGATTAAGTGCAAGTCTTAGTGGTATATACAAGCTTTGGAGTTTATGGAAGAAATGGCACCAGAGTTATCATCAAATGATAAGTCGACAAAATCAAGCGACGAGGATGATACCTTGTCGAGTCATCTTGCTACCTTTTAGACAACCTCTATTAGGTCTTTGCAGTCTTCCACCGCTAGGTCTTAGCTCTCTTATGTCCTTATGACAACCCCTTAATATAGGTTTCCCCTACCTATATGACCAACCTTGTGGTTTCTACTGCTTTTGTCCATTTACGAATTTCCTCATCACGAGGCCCTCAATCTATTATTCCTGGTGCTTTTCGTATTAGACAAACGTCCCTTCCATAAATGTCATCCTATTGCACCATGCACCATTGAAAGTCGTAAAGGGTCTTTCATCATGTATGTGCATCATCTCCATAGATGTTTACCTCTTGCATCTCTTATCCTTAAGAGTATCAGAGGGTCTCCCTTGTAAGACACTCAATTCATGGGACTATGTCTAATGGTGTATTATAGGACTGTCTTCAACAACTCTTAGCATAGCATGCAATAGTCATAAGCTCTTAGATACAATAGTACCTTGACCAACAGGCTGGGATGATGTGGGCTAGTGACAATAATAAATATCGATGATTTGTGGAAAGAAGCAAAAGTAGGTATCCTTGCTTCGTAAAGAGATGTAAAAGTAGTGACAGAAACAAGCATTTATGTTTTGTGAGGAGATGCAAAAGCTTTATCAGTAGTAAACGTCAATGTTTCATAGAGAGATGCAAGAACTTTAGTCCTTCATTACATATCGGATTATAAAACTTAAGGATTCATATGTTTAGACATCAGGATCATTACAAGTTATTATCCATTATACTTATTTTATTATTATTTCAATTAGTTGTGTTATAGAATAATGACAACTATTTGACCCATTTGTCTAAAATTACAAGACATCAGGATCTTTATTTTGTAAAGGCCAAAGGGCTTATTCCCACCCAAGGTTTACTTTTCTCCCAAATTCACATCTATCAACTTTTGAAAACTCAAACACCAACTTATCTGTTAAATTTTACTATTACTATAAAGGCTAAAATTTTATTTCAAGAAAGAATAATTTATCCCCATTTCCTATCTTAGTTTTGAAAACTAATAATTTTCCCCCAAACTTAATTTTGAGAAGTTACTTGTCATTCATACCATCTAGGATTCATAAGGTTTTCATATTTTAGGGTTAATAGTCATTCCCTTCAAAATTCAAAATATTACACTTACACCCCAAAAACTTCATTCCTTCTTTTCGATGACCATTCTTCTCAATCATTCACTCTGATGACACCTCTTCACACTCCCCAGTGGTTTTTGGTGTAAAAACCACCAAAAATCTGATTGCAATGGTTAGATTTGCCATACTAATTTGTGCAAAATGTATAGATCTATGCAACAGATCTATGTGTTAATCGACACACAAATTGTTGCATGGATATGGGCGATTCACACAAATCTGTATGACAAATCCAACTATTTTGATCATATTTTTGGTGGTTGTCGCATTGAAAAACCACCAGAAAGGGAGAGAAGATGTTATTTATGGGGTTGACTATGCGTCAAAGTGAATCATTGAAAAGAACAATCACTGAAGAAAAGGAATAAATTTTTAAGGTATAAGTGCAATGTTTTAAACTTTGAGGGGGGTGGCTTTAACCCTATAATATGAAAACCCTAGGAACCCTAGTTGATAGGGATGAAAAAATAACTTTTTAAAATTAAGTTTACAGGGAAATCGTTAGTTTTCAAAACTAAGGTAGGAAATAAGGATAAATTATTCTTTTTTTAAAATAAAATATCAAAATAATGATTTTACTCCTGACAGTAACAATAAAATTTAATAGATGGATAAGTGCTTGAGTATTTGAAATTTAATAGGTGAAAAATTGGGAAAAAAGTATACCTTAGGTGGGAATAAGTCTTTTGGCCTTCTGTAAATGTACCTTTTAAATTTTAAAACACTTTATTAATCTTTGCATAAGCAAGAAGAACGTTCTCCTTTTCAATTGAAGGAACTAAACTTTATTTTTCCTATTAAACGGATTGAAATTTCAAATATTTTTTTATTAAATAAACTGAACTTTTAGATTTTCCTACAAAATAAACTAAATTTAGTATTTTTTATTAGAGGTAATGAACAAACATAATTAGAATTAGTTGTATTACTTTGTTTTGAAAACTAGCAAAATAATTATTTTGATACTTTTAATAGATAAAAATAAAAATTTAGTTTCTTCAATATGTGAATATGAAAGTTGAATGATAAGGACATATAAAGTGACAGTTTAATAACTTTGAATGTTACCATAAAAAAATCTAACTATATACACAAAAGAGATTTAAAATTAGGAAATTAATTAGATTAACCACAATTAACCTAATCCAAACATAATTGACCAATTTATTTAATATTAAACCAATATAACCATAAGTGTGTACAATGACCAAACTACTCATACATAAACCACCCTTAAAATTCCTTTCATGTTTCAAAAATCACATACTCACCCTTTCCAAACATGCAATTTTGCGCTTGTGAGTTTCCACAACGACTTTCTCCAGATTTCCGATGACTAAAATGGCACAAAAGGTCAATCAATCATTCTTTGTCATATTTTTATACATTTTAGTATAAATATTTAAGAGATTCAATACAAATTTTGGGTATTTATGGGGTTAGGGTTTCAGTTTGAAAAATTGATTAAATGTTTTAATCCTTCACAATTTGGATGAATTTTGTTATGAGTTTTATGTTAGAATAAATGTAGATTTGATTTTCGACGAAATCAGATTTGAAACCAAGAATGCAATGGGCAAGGCCTCTTGCACATTTATTGACCATTAATTGAGAAGCAACACTCATGACATAGTATAACGGTGTTGCCTCCTCAGATCAAAGAGAAGTCTGCTGCATTAGTCCGAAGAGCAAATCAAAATTTTGGAGCATGGTTTTGGACAAGTCAAAATGGTTGTTTGACTAGGTAAGTAAACCATGCACATTATCTTCTTTTGTTATTATAAATTATCGTAGGCAATTACAACACATGGATTCATTTTTGGCACTGTTGTGTTTGACACCAACATGACATTATAAATGACATTCATCGAAATGGGACAACAATCCACACTTTTTTGTTGCACATCTCCCAATTGTGTATCGTGGAGTGAAGTCTTCATCAATATGAGTACCAATAGCCTGACCTTTTCACAAAATTGGTCGATATGTGTTATGCCTCCAATTTACATTTCAGACCTTAGAGTTGGGTAGATGAGGTATTGTTTACTATAAGTTACAATTTTAAGTAAATAATGTCTTTTAATTGTTATTTGTCAATATTTGTCGGTTTTCATCCTTATAAAATTTGATAATTAGCATTGGGTCACTAGCATTATAGAAAGGGTTGAATTCAAATTGAGCTTATTTGAGCTCGAACTCGAGCTCAGTTCGAATGATTTTGAGAAGAGCTAGATTCAGGTGAGCTTAAATTTGAGAGTTCAATATTTTCATGCTCAAGTTTGAAAGGGTGTGTGCTTATGAAGCTCGCAAGCTTAAAAAATTCAATATGAATTGACTAAAATGACATCATTTTGACCAATAGGTATTAAAATAACATCATTTTAATATTAAACCGATCTAAAAAATCAATTCAAGCTCAAACTCAAACCGAACTCAAGTTCTACTCATCTTAAACGAGTCGAGCCTGAACATCTTTGAAGCAAGCTCAAACATGGCTTCATTGAAATTGAGTTGAGCTCAAACGTGGCTTGACTCAAATCTAGCCCTAGTCATGGACTTTAATGCCTAGATGATCATAATGTACAACTCTTCAAAGGGTTACATTGCCAGCATAGAGACATTTACTAGAAAGATGCTAGCATATATGACTATGATCCAATATTTGTTTGTAGAGACTGCATTTTGGACCTTCTCAAGATGTCACTATGAGAAGATCCATTTGTGTTGCACAAGGGTGGTAGATGTAATCCAACAAGAGATAGGATCTAGTGATTATGGCATGTACATGTTGCGCTTTATCGAGTGTCTAGCTCTAGATTGGAGTTTATCCTTCCAAGTTGAAGATTTCAAATGCCTATGCGGGCGATTGGCCATACAATTATTTTTTCAATATATTGATTGAACTTTATAAATGTGTTTGTATATATTTATGTTTTTGAGTTATATTTTTGGTTGCATTTGTTTATGTGTATGTATATGTTATATTCGATTATATGTCTTAGACTTGTATTTGTTTATTTATTTATGTGCATTTGCCTATTTATATGTTATATTTGGTGTATTTGTTTTTATATGATAGTGATGTTACTAATAATGGGTAGGCAAGCAAACAAGAAAAGAAAAACAAATTACTATATGGAAGCAACATTGATATTACTACTAATAAGTCATTATAATAAGTACAATCACCAATTTTGGAGCTACATAAACAAAACAAAACAAAAGACTGAGCCAATCACTATTAAGTGTTAGGCTTTTATGGTATGGAGTTAGGCCTCAAAATAGGGCTTTTACAATTTAATTCAATCTCATTTGTCTAGGTTGTTGACATAGACTACAAACCTATAGTTCAATAACCTCACCTTTGCGAAGGACGTCTGTTTTTAATTTGATGAATGACTCATTTGACAATAACTAATATATGATGGATGGATAACATAAGCATCCTTGGCATGTAACCAATCTGATTAATCCTCTAATGGATTAACAACTTCTGCGTACACTACATGATAAAATGTGGTGCCATAATAAAAATGTACCCATTAATTGATAACAATTAGAAAGCTTCATATGTCTTGATATCACAGCAACATGCTTGTAAGGAATATGTGAAAGCTGAAATTTTCAACATGTACATGTCAACTCCTTAATGTCCACCAAGCCAATACATTGCCACTGCCTAGAACCTTGTATCATTGAGTAATAACAAGATACACCTTCAAGTTTGAAGACTTCCGCATATGGTTAGCAATCTTGTCCTTTATCTATAGTGTTATCTAGTTGGTGCAAGCATTTGAAATTTTTTTGAAACGTTAGAGTACTTATAATTAATATTTAAGTATAAGTATAACATAATTATAACAAATAATATTATTAAAAATATACTTACTAGCATGATTTCTCTTCTCATAGAACTATTGTTGTAAAGTGACCCTGATGAACTTTATAAACATAGTAATGGGCAAACCCTAAGAATGTTTGACATGTGCATTGAATGACTTAGTGATGTTGTTATTCATTATACTATACCTCAAGCTTGGAAAATATGCCCTTGTCCATTTATCATAACCCGCCTCATAACTGTAAGACCTACATTAGGGTTCATATTGTATAATGCCCTCATTGTCTCCTGAAACTCAGACACTATATATGCCTTTGTTGATTTCCAATACAACCATACGATTTTTGCATTTCTCTTGTACTTTAATCGTATGTTATAATAAAGGTGATGACAAAAACATCTATAATGTACCTCTAGGAAGACTTTAGCCATTGTCGAGATAGCACTAACATGTCAATCTGAAATTATTGCCAACTCAAGTACTTCACCAATGCAATCCTTAAGTTTTGTTAAAAACCAAGGCCACATTTCATTATCTTCCTTGCCTCCCATGACAAAAGTCGTTGGGTAGCCTTGATTATTACCTTCCAATGCTACAACGATGAATAAATTTCCTAAGTATCCACTTTTAAAAAAGTAGCATCAATGTAAGGAACTAGGCGAATGTGTTGTTGGAATGCAAGAATACTACATCCTAAGGCCATGAAAAAGTATATAAATTGTGGTTGCTCATCCATTTCTATATGTGTCACAATTTCTATATTACAACACACTAAATTGTAGCGATAATTTGGTAACAACATAAATAATTTTTTCGGTGTGTTCCTTAATGCTTTTAGTGCTTAATTTCTTCCCCGCCATGTTTTTTCATATGATATATCAATTTCATACCTGTCATCCATGTCGATAATGATCTCTTTGGGCTGATACATATAATTAACCAATACAAATCTCATCTTCAATATTTGATCTAAAGTTAGGCCCATCTTGCCTATGATGTGACATTATCTTATCTCTGTGACACGTGTACTTAATTTTTATACAACACAGTTAGAAGTAGAAGCAGTCAATATTTTCCATCTTTGTTGTTTGTGCACGCCATTTACATTGCTCATAAAGACATTTAACCTGTCATCTAGATTTCTTAGACTTGTACACTTTATACTAATATTCATTCTTTATAGCATGTTGGCTAAATGCATAAATTAAATTATTTTTACTTTGAAATATGTCACCAACTTTAAGAGAATCTTCATCTTTTTGCATTCCTCAGCTAGTGGACGTGGATTGACTTGACATTTTGAACCCTCCTAAACTATTATCAAGATCTTATACATAATTATTCGACTCAACTCCTTGTAAACCATCACCATATTGTACATCATAATCTTGCTCCAACCCCTGTACATCATTACGCGACTGTTAAACATCATAACTACTAATTTTTACTGATACATGTACAAACTTACTGGTAGTTTTAACAAAAACTGGAACACATTAGCTAAAAAGGTTAGAAAGGCCATTGAGACACTTGACATGTTTATCATTTTGATATTTACAAGGATGCCGCTAGCGAGATTTCTTAGTTTTATGTTTAGCTGAATGTTGTTTAGCCTCTTATCAATATGATATTTTTTGCTCAATATTTGGATTAATTCATCAAATGTCATTATTTAGAATTTTAATCGTTATCAATTGACCTTCAACATATTTCATTCTATTTTCATCACTTTATATTCATTCCCCTCCATATCAAATTAAAGCATAAGCTTCCATTTTGATGAATGCTACAATAAGAAATATTGATAACAAAATTTATCAGAAAATTTCATAACAATGTGTACAAATATAATCATCAATCATCATAATTGAAAAATCAATTTAAGGGTTTTTAGGTATTAAGGGTAGTATGATTTAAAGGTTCTAGGTTGTAAGGGGGTTTGAGTTATATGGTTTTAGAGATTTAAAGTTTCATAGTAAAATATCTATTACACCTATTCTGGTTATACTTATTCCAAAATTCTACTAGATATTGTAACTAATTATATACTTTGAACAATTCGATATGAATTTAAAAAAAAAAATCAATTTACCTTCACATTATAAAATATCAATTTACCCCTACTTTATATCTATTACACACAAAGTTTCTTTATGTTTCATAACTAATAGTATTTCAACTAAAAAACATACGAAATTTGACAACTATCAAATTTGTATCTCCTACATTGTAAAATATAAAATAACTCCACATTGTAAAATATTACTTCACCTCATGCATAGTCTAATATCTAATAATATCCTTACATTGTTAAACAGCATTTCATCTCATGTATGGTTTAATATCTAATAGCACCTTATATTGTAAAATACCATTTCAACCCCCTATGATTATAATCTTGATATACCCCCTTACATTTTTCTACTACTGTAATTTTGGACACAATTCTAAGCTAATATTTAACACACCACAAATTGTTGCATAATCAACCAATAAATAAAATTTTGAGTTAATGTTCGTATAAATATCTTGATATGACAGATTTATTTCCTTTAGATTGAAATCACAGTATCCGATATTGAGTGAGACTGTAAATAAAATATATAAAAAGTAATTTTAGTATTTATTTAAATATTTTATTTATTTTCGTTTAACTGAAAAAGGTGATTAATTTCATTTTGGTACAAGAGATAGGGTAAATTGAAAATTTCCTTTTAAAATTTCTCTAGATTGAAATGCAGCTTGTTAATAAGTAATGGTGATGTGATGGATAGAGTATAACTTTGTTACTGTGAATTGTGAAGCCTGTGCCAAGGGAGGTTTTTGAATGGAAGAAATGTGTTGTTTGCAGATAAGTCTTGATAATAATTTCATTAGATTCATACTTAATCATAATTGAATTTTTTATTTATATTTTAACAAAAATTCTTTGGAAGATTGAATATTTCATTCCAAAGAATTCCATTAGTGCCTTAATGTATTTTAATTTCATTAGATGATTTTAAGCTATAGATAAACTAAACTAATTAGAATAGTTGATACACCAAACATTAAAAATTGTCTTATCAATTTACTATACAATAAATATATGTATATCTATTTTGGGTACATAAATAGATATACACTTATATATATTATCATATGATTAAGTAATTTTAAATTAAGAATAAAATAATATATATATATTTATATATTTAAAATTGCAACACATATGAAAGAGTTTGCATTAATAGACTTTACATATGAAAACGTACTAACTTAAAAAATTACTCACAGAAAGATGAAAATGAAGAAAAAAAAAAAAAAAAGGAGGTGACAAAGGCGGGTACAAATGCAGAAGCATAATTTAGAAGAAATGGGGCCAACGCCAAAAGAGTGGCTTCAGCTGAGAGAAGACGTAAATATTTTGGAGCCCCACTCACTGGCACTAGCACTATCATGTTTGATTGCTTTACCCGTATTTCCTTTTCTTCTGCAAACTGCGTCTCTTCTTGTGAGTTGCAGTTATTTATCATTTCTATATTTAATTTCATTACACCACCTCCACCCACCTCTCTTTCTCTTCCTGACATTACCATTAAGTTCCCCCTTTGTTTCTTACTTTAATAAATGAAAAGATAGATTATTTTCAATTTTCTTTGGGAAACCAAAAAAAGATTGAAATTAATGGGCGGCTAGCCATTAAAATAAATAATGTGGGTAAACCTGTAAGGTAATAGTTGGGTGATGATTGGTGTAAAAAGTTGAGAAAGTTGTCCACAAACACACACACATCACTAATTTCTACAAATTGTAATTGGTTAGATCACACATAATGTCCATCAAAGATAAGATCCATAATACAATATTATTATATAAATTAACTGATTTGGTCCCTAGGATTAATAATTTAAAGTAAGAAATAATGGGGTATGTTTACATTTAAAATAAAATAGAATAGAAAGAGTATTATTGAATAATTAAGGATGGATGGTGTGAAGGAAAGCATTGATAGGTAGTGGATAGATTGTAGAGGAATGGTGGCATTGGAAAAAAGAAAACAGAAGTCCAACAAAATTGAGTGGGAAGAATGAAAAAGAAGGAGAAAGCCCTAGAAAATAAAACAGAGACAGTAGTTTTTGGAGTTTGTATTGTGGGTAAAGCAATTGTAGAATTAAAATTAAAGAAATGTCTTTAAGTTTGGTGTTGTCATCAGCCCAAGGAATTGCGACTGATTTCATGACCTCTTCTTCACTTTTTAAGGGTTGTAATAGTAGGGGATCTTTCTTTTTGAATATTAATGAATAATTTTTGTTGTAACCAAACAAAACATAACAATTTCTCCCAAAGAAAAAATAGTAGATATGGAGATTAATGAGGTTTCTTACTTGGGTTCAATTTTGTTTCTTGGTAATATCTTCTAGTATTCAAGGAAACAAATGAGTTTCTTTCAACAGGAAGAAAATGAAATATACTGTTTCTTTTAACTTTTTTTATAATTGCAGCCCCAAACATAAGTTCATTTGATATGCTTTTGCCACAAAAACCCAAAAGAGGATTCAAAATTATGTGCATGCAAAGAAGAAAACAGGTTGTTATTATAAAGGTGGATGTGCTATTATTGAAGGTAGGCGAGTTGAATAGGGTTTTTAAATATTGACTCTGAAACTGTTATTGATAAAATGGAAATTGTGATGCATAAGTTAATTATGGTTTGGATTAGGGGTGGGGTTTACCTAACCTAACCTAACCTAATGGGTGGATTAGATAAGAGTTTTCAATCAAACTTTTTTCTGGATTTAGCCAGCTTATCACATTCATTTGGTTCACATAATTCCATCAAAATTAATTAATAGTCTAATCCCCATATTAAATTTTTGAAAAATCTAGAAAGACTCTTCTCATTCATAATAACTATCTAAACACAAATAATAAGAAAACAATGAAGAAAATGAAATGAATGACTTGTATTAGTGAACAAGTAAAGAAATATTGAAGAAGCAGAAAATTATTGAATGGAAAGAAGGGAGGATTTATGTTTTAACTTGGCCCATTTTGTTTTGTGGGACCAATTACAAAGTATGATGCCATTCCAACGACAACCCTCTCTCTTTCTTTGTCACCTCCATTAAGTTTTCTTCGTTTTGGGGATGATCACCAATATCAATTTAACTTTTCTTCTATGATCATTCACTCAAATTATTATTGGTACTCTGTCGTAGTGTTAGGCATAGAGTTGGATGGTAAATTTTCATTAGACAACTTGGTCATCAAGGATGCTTTGAATTTTTCTCTTGTTTATTTCTTAGTTACAGTGGATTGGCAAAAGATTTTATAGACACTTAAATGGATTAATTTAGTAGGTCAACCAGAATATAATAATAACTAAATGGGTTTAAATTTTGAGATTTGTTGCTTCAAATTAATTGATGCTCCCTAAACAAATGCTTAGCTTATGTTAGTCATCCAAACACCAACTGAAAAATATGAGAGCATAAGGAATTATTTTATAACCTGTTAAAAGTTTGAATCTTTAAAACCAAGTATCTTTTCTAATAAGGATTTATCCGAATTTCAATACCGAAACTTTTTCAAAATCAAGAATAATATGGATTTTATATATGGGCCAAAGGACTACTTCCCATCCAAAGTACGTTGTTATTTCAAGTTTTCACTTGTTAACTTTGAAAATCTCATTTACTCACCTATAGATTGTTAAAATTAACGGTTTAAAAGAAAAAATCGTCATTTTATCTACATTAATAAAAATAAATTAAAATTTTATCTCTTTTCCCCTCAACCCCTAAAAACTAACCATTTCCCCCTAGGCCAAGTTTTAAAAATTAGCATTTCCCCCCTTAGGGTTTAGTTTTCAATCTCTGGCGTCAAATCCAACACCATTACTGACGATGAAGCTTTCCAGAGGCATCACCATGCTTCGACGGTCTCTCTTCCCTCCTCTAGAACACCGGTCAGCCGAGATCTATGCTGAAAAATTGAAGAGACGAAGCTTTTGGACTTTTTAGCCTAGATCTCGGTTGACCAGCGTTCCAGAGGAGGTAAGATAGACTGTCGAAGCATGACAATGCCTCTGGAAAGCTTCATCGTCGGCGATGATGTCAGATTTGACGTCAAGAGTTGAAAACTAAACCCTAAGGAGGTATTTTTTTAAACTCGATCTAGAGGAAAATTATTAGTTTTTAGAGATTGAGAGAGAAGAGATAAAATTTTAAGGAGTTAGGGTTCCGTTAATTTTAACCGTTCATGAGTGGATAAATGAGATTTTCAAAGTTAATGAAGAGAAACTTCGAAAAACAACGTATCTTGGATGGGAAATAGTCCTTTGGCCTTTTATATAAGTCCCATGTATGTCAATTGTAATGTGATAAAGTTGGTAGTAAATAAGGTCTATTGATACCTTACTCCAAGATAAATGGGTTGACCTTGAATCGAGATTCCAGGGTCAATAATTTTGATAAAACAGTAATAATTAATTTTCGATGGAGAAGGGCAATCCCTTAAGTAAAAAGTAAAAAAGACGAAAATGTCAAAAAAGCAAAGGGGGTGAGAGACGCATGGATGAAATAGAAACAGAAATATAAATATACAAGTAAAGAATACAAACAGTATCCAGCGGCAGCGCCAGCGCCAGGGACCTGCATGCTATACATACAACAACTTATGTTACAAGGTATAACTCTCTTATTTTAGGAAAAACAAAAAAGGTAAAAATAGCAGAAAATTAGTATAGACATAGAGTCCATAATACGCACGAGACTAGTCCAGAAGAAAAGCCAACGTATGGTAGAAGAAGAGAAGCAAATTCAAAGGTAAAGGCAGAAAAAACAAAGAAAGAAAGAGCGGAATAAGGTGTCTCTCTTGGACTGATTCCTTTCAATCCCATCTATCTATCTATCTCTTTCTTTCTATCTGTCCATAATATATATACTAAGAGGGAGAGAGAAACCAAGAAAGAAATGTATAAGAAACCACTCAAAAATAAAAACAAAAAAGATTAGAGAAGCCTGGTGATAGATAGAAGAGTAGTAATGAAATGGTGATGGAAGTGGTGGTGGCTTCTCTCTCTCTCTCTCTCTATCTATCTATGCATATAAAGTCATTGATTCTTTTCTCTAAGGAAAAATATTTCCTTTCTTTCTCTCTTTGATGAGTCCGCCCAAAAATAGTTGGATATAGAGATAGTGTTGTGTGGAGAAGGAGGCGCATCTTTCTTCTTCTCTCTTTCATTTGTTGTGTGTTAGCCTTTGTTGCAACTCTTTCCTTCCCTTTCACATTGCCCTTCTATATCATCACCATCATAATCATATTCATAATCAAATCTCACCTGTTATTTACATATCATCTTATTAGCATCTTCAACTTATCATTT
Source organism: Mangifera indica (assembly GCF_011075055.1). NCBI lineage: Eukaryota > Viridiplantae > Streptophyta > Magnoliopsida > Sapindales > Anacardiaceae > Mangifera > Mangifera indica. The sequence continues at coordinate 5,479,226 of NC_058156.1, forward strand.
ATATCATCATCTCCATGGCTGTTCAAGCTCAATACCCATCCAGTGTTCTCCTTGTAAACAGGTTTGATTGGTTTTTCCCACCTTTCTTCTCCCTTTTTTAACTACAAAGTTTCAAACTTTTAATCTAAATTCAATATAATTTGTAGAAGCGGGCAAGACGGGCTTGATTATTCATTGCAACCACAAGCAGGGGGAGGAGGAGATGGAGGATTGGTTGTCGATCAATCATATATGTCTCTCAACAATGGAGGTCAGTAACAGCGCGTCTGCTTTCAACCATAAGCCATAGAAATATTTTAACTTAGTAATTAGAATTCAAGATTTTGAATTTCCTTCAATCTTCTTCAGGAAGTAGTAATAATCCACGCAAAAGAAGCAGAGAACTCCTGGCGGCTGCCAATACAAACACAAATATGGCTACTACGACATCTCCAATCAATCCCTTCCCTATGCAAACTCAATCTCCTCAACTTATAAACCTTTTCCAGCTTCACCACCCCAATGTTGTCTCCACCGGACTCCGTTTATCTTTCGGCGACCAGCAACCCTTGCATCAACAAACTCGTCAATGTCAGAGTCCTTTTTCATCATCTTTATTATCGGATGATTTAGCCCCTCAAATCAAACACCAGCGAGACGAATTAGACCAATTCCTCCTAGCTCAGGTACTAATTCGAATTCATTCTCTCATTTACCATAGCAAAGTTATAAATTTTTTATGAAGAGAATCAAGAATCTTAACCTTTTTCCTTTTTATTTAGGGAAAGCAGCTGCGGCGTGCATTAGCCGAGAAAACTCAGAGGCACTATCGGGCGCTGCTGGGCGCGGCGGATGAATCAATAACCCGCAGGTTGAGAGAAAAAGACGCGGAAGTCGAAAAAGCTAGGAGGAGAAATGCGGAGTTGGAGGCACGCGCCGCGCAGCTCAGCGTGGAGGCGCAAGTTTGGCAGGCGAAGGCAAGGGCACAAGAGGCAACTGCTGCATCGTTGCAAGCACAGCTACAGCAGGCGATAATAAATTGTGGTGGGGCCGGCGGTGGAAAGGCGCAAGATAGCAGGAGAGGCGACGGTGGACTAATGTGCACGGGGGAGGTTGCGGAGGATGCCGAGTCGGCTTACGTCGACCCTGAACGGGTTATTTCGGTGGGCGTGTCGTGGGGACCCACATGTAAAAGGTGCCAGAAACGGGTGGCGTTGGTGGTGCTGTTGCCGTGTCGCCATCTTTGTGTGTGTCCAGAATGTGACCGTGCGGTTCAGGCGTGCCCGTTATGTTTCAACATGAGAGATTCCAGTGTTGAAGTTTTTCTTTCTTAGGGTACACGCCCAATAATCTCTGGATTAGGGCGAAGAAGAAATTAAAAATGGATTTAAAAAAATTAAAAAATAAAGCATAATAAAATTTTTACAATTTTGGGTTTATTTTTTTGTGTTAATTTGGTGACAGATAATCTGGTAAATTACCAAACCCAAAATTTTACAAATTTTTAGCTCCCTCTCTTGGAGTGAAAATACCTCGAGGTAATGTACATACATGGCCACATAGGTAGTGGCATTTTTTTCCCAAAAAAAAAATATATATAAATTCTTTCACTTTATAATTCATTTGCCTTATGATTTCTCGCGATATATATTTTTTGTTTATGTTGTGAATGTGATTTTTTTGGTAAGTCACGTGCTCTTTAATTTGCATCGATGTATACTTTGTGTAAACCTTTTGTTTTAATATTAATACAGCTTGGTATGCCTCTTGAAATTATAAGTTTGTTGACCATAATCGTGTGTATAAAATTATTGATGCAGCATGTGCCATGTGTTTTTGTGTTGGGGCTCTTTGCTAGAAATCTTCAAACCAGATTTCTTATAGATTTGCATCCCATGACAGAAAAGAAAATTATACTTTTATTATCACATTTAGGGTTGAAAACAATATGATGTAGATGTAATCGATGGTCATTTTTTCACTTGAAAGAAATTTCGCAGAAATGATAATTGTAATTTCATGTAGTACATTCATAAACAATCAATTTCACAAATCCCATTTACAATATGGAATGGAGCTGTCCTCAATTAATGGAATCGTTACTTACAAGTCTCCCTCTTTTTATTATTCCCACTGAGTTATCCATTAATAGGTTTTGGCCCCATATAGAGATATGAATTGATAAATGCTTATTAGGCAATTTGATTGCCCAGATGTTGCCATTGCATTAGATACGGAAAATGCCATCTTGGGTAGCTTAAAGAATGTGGAAAATATATATATATATTTCAATTACATACGAGAGATCTGCAATTGATAGATGGTTTAAGGTTAATGGGTTTTTTTTTTTCTACAATTCAAGATGCCATTCTCATTTCTCATTTAATAAAAGTATATACATGAAAGTTGGTAACTTTGACAGAATGCAAATTCATATTCTTCATTAACACCGAGCCTTGATGAAATCTCATTATTATGAGAGTTGTGATCTTGAAAAAAGTAGACTCTATTGCCTTTACAGGGAGTACAGATTCTGAGCATGGAATATGAAGGAAATTTTAACCATTAATCTCAAAGAAAATATCATAATTAAAGCAAGTAGCTAGTTATCTAGAAACCAACCATCCAAGACTAAACAGTTGTACGTTGTTTTTATATTAATTATATAATATGTGGTTGAAGAACAAGAATGTGTGATTACAAAATTTAATTATGGAAGGTTTATTGTGTATAAGTTGCAGATAAGCTGGAGTCTGATTGCGTTCACATGCCCATTACGCCACACTGACCAATGCAATGCCTGCTACAGACATAAGAAGAAAATTACCCTGATAAATTAACCCAAAAGGACTACTCTATTAGAAAGAAAGAAAAGAAAAGGAAATCATTAGTTTCATGAGCAAAATTACCCACCTACTAACAACCCTTTACATAAGTAGCCGTCATTAATTCAGAAGAAACAAGAATCCCTGCACTTTAGTGGGTATCTTTATTTAATAAATATAGAAATCTCTAGGCAATCTTCCTCAAGTGGGAAACAACAAACTTTAACCATGCGGGTGTTACAAGGGAGCTCAAATTCTGGCGGGAGCAAACCTCACCGCCTGCAATCTTTCACTTTGTTTAAACAGTACATTAAAATCTGTTATTCCATTTGGGTCGAAACAAAGATTTTGAGAAGCCAAAATGTGTTAATATTCTTCTTCTCTAAATTGGTCGATGAGATAGACACAAAAACTTGCTATTAGAAGAAATTAAGAATAGATAATGACATGACAACTCAGTTTGACCTAAACATTAAACCAATATTTTTTTTAGTTTATGTTGATGTGAAAATTTGCATGAATGAGAAATACATTAAATCTATGATATCCGAGTGTAGGAATATCAAAGGTTTGGATAAAAAAAGATAATACCGATGGTTTTTTTTTTGCAGTTCGGACAGTATATTGTATGAAAGGCCTACATCCGCGTTATAGCTATTGATATAGATGAAATGAGTTGCAAAATGATATCAATAGCCTAACTTGCCTATTGGTGATCAACTTTTAGCTTATTTGATTTCAAACTCACTATTTATATTTATAGCGAGGGGACTACATTTAAGTTTATCAATAATTATAAGTAATAATATGGTAACATGTAAGAAAAAGTAAATACACTTCGTTGGTTATTTTTGAATTGTAGGAAAATTGTTCCATGATAATAGTCAACTTATCCATACTACTGAGTTATTTTGGAGGTCATGGTATTCATGGTTTTGATTGCCTCACTATGAGACTTATAGAAGGTAAACAATCTTCTCCATGCCTTTGGTCTTCTGGACTCAAAGTTGCTCTTGGCTAGTCATTATCCGCTAAGTTGTTGCCTATTGGAGTATTCTTCAAGAGTTAACCTTGGGCATGAATTTTTACCATATAAAGATTGCCCTCAGTTTTAGGAGTGTGAATAGTGATGCTAAAACTCCCACACTGCATAACTTAACTCTAAATGGATGATTAGGATTCCAACTAATAGGTGGTATGCATAAGCCATGTGCCAATCAAGTTGCTTCAGAAGTCATGATGTTTTAAAGGTCACATTTCTGCACTCTAGATGAATGATTGACACATGTTCATGAGTAGTTTTGAATGGTGAAGATGAGGAAGAGGCATGTATTTCATTGTAACTATAAAAGATAGGGTCCTTTCATTATGTGCTTTTGATTTGAGTTATCTACATTTGATTTCACGATTCAATGTGTTAGCAAGACGCACGATCGTATATAATATAAAATGATGATATTACCCTTAGGGTTCTAGGAACAATCATTAAGAAGAGTGATATGATCATGCACTAAGGGGCAACGCACACTCGTGCACTTAACCATCCACCCTGTGTATTCCACTTCAAGTATGCATACCCATAAGACATTGTTGTGCATGAAAGGCAAGGCACGATCATGCATCAGACAGTGTGCAGTTGTGCATAACAAGAAAATAAAGAAAGGAAAAATGACATGTAACAAGAAAGAGGGAGGCTTATGAATCCTAAAAACTCTAAAGATGTAATAAAACCCTAAGGCCATAGAATAATGCCTCGAGAAGTCTAATTAGACTAAATAAGGTGAAAGCAATTATGAGCTCATAGACAAGTAGCTTGAGTTAGCATTATACATATTATGGTCATACCATAGTTAATGAAATGAGTACTTAGAGTCGTTATGAGGGGGCACTTGTAAGATACTTCTTACACTACCTATGGTAGGGCATTATCTATAGTAAAATATATTGGTTTGTTGTAGAACTTGATCACCTGTAGTAAGGTGTGGTGGGTCATAGTAGGCCTGAGTTAGACCCACAGTCCAATAGTGGTGTAGAGAATAAACTATATAGAAAGCATACTCACATGGCCAAGGTGTCAAATTCCTATATTAACTTAGTCCAATCGACAAGTTAGTTATAGTATATTTTAGTTTAAGTTAAGGAAGCTTTCACTTATAACATATAAGTTCAATTAAGATCCCAAGAGATCAATAGATGCTCAACATGACATATACAAGAGATAAAACAGGTTTATGAGACTCATCAGATCTTAAGTTACAAAAAGTTATCTATAGGTTCATATCAACAAGTAGGAGTAGATAGTACACTTTTGATGACTAATCTAGGGTGAACTAAGTTAAAGGGCATAATAGGAATTTATAAAAATTATATCTTATATTCCTACTTACTAAGTGTATATCACTCATGTTTCCTACTTTGTTTGTTTTGCAGAAGTTGAAGGTAAACCCGACAATTCATGTCATTAGATCGTGTTCATGTCATATCAGTTTGAGTTTCAAGTTGAAAACCTTAAACATTAACTTGACCCAAAATACAATTGTATCAAAATTTTTTAATTTTAAACTAAATCGTAATATTTTCTTATTGACTTGACCCTATCCGAAATAATCTAAACTATATAACAAAAAAAATCATGTCAAAACACAACAAGTAACATCATACTTAATAGCGAAACAATATATTTTGTCAAATGTAAAGAAATAACACAATTTGTTATAAAATAATACACAAAAACACATACTTACCAAATTAAAATACACAAAAAAACATTTTGACATGAAACGATATTCTATCATGACAAAATTGTTTTATTTTAAGGTAATAGTAATAGTTTGTTTATTATTGCTTTATATGATCAATTGTAGAATTAGAGGTGCGCACGGTTTGATTTGGTGTAGTTTGAGAGCTTTTCAAACCAAAGTGAAAAAACAGTTTGAAAAATTTTCAAACTAAACCAAGCTAAAAAATATATGGTTTAGTTCAGTCTAGATTATGATTTGAGCCTATCAAAATAATTCATTAATAAATATATATTATTTTATAAAATTAATTGAATTATAATTTTCTAGAACATAATATTAATATATAAAATAAAAATGAAATATATATAAAACATACATGTAAATATTAAAAAAATTATGCATCTAATTACTTATTAAAAATTTTATCAAATATAATTATTTATATGTATTTAAAAAAAATACATTTTACAATTTAGTTTAATTCAAGAATTGTCTATATCATAAAACAAACTGAAAACTATTTTTCAAAAATTTATTAACTCAAACTACTTTATTTTATAAATCAAAGTATAATTTTTAACTGATTTGGTCCTATTTTACAGTTTGAACTGAAATATACACACCTCTAGTAAAGAAAAAACAACAAAACATTATAATCAATAACTCAAACAAGTCTATAACTTCAACTTTAAAATAATGAAATTGATAACCAATAAGATTAACAATCGCTTGTTAAATATTTAAATTTAATTTTTAATCCATATAATGAATGTAACTGTCATAAATATTAAAACTATTAACAAATATATGACATATCAAATATAATAAGTTCAAATCAATAGTATTAATAGCACACCGAAAAAAAAAAACAAATAAACTACAAATAGTTTTTTTTTACAATTTTGTCAAAAAGAGTCATTAAATTAAAATGAATGTCTTTAGGTAATGCAAATTTGGTGTTTGGTAATACCATATCGATTTATTTGTTAATTTAAATTATGGATAGAGATTTTGTAGATTGAAACTCTTTCTATCAAATGAAGGAGATAAAGATCATTAGAGATTTTTTACCGTTATGATGTTATGTAATATTTTGTTTGAAATGCTCGAGCTAGTTCGGGTCAATTTGAGTTGACTTTGTGTCAACCTTAACTCAATCTGATTTTTTGAGGGTCAACTCGAACCTGCCCTAAACTACTTTTTATGTCAAAAATAATAACCCTAACCTAACTTTTTTGCGTCATGTCGTGTTAATGAGTCATCAATTTTTGTCAAGTCTAATAGGAGGGAATGATGACTGCAATGCAGTAGGACAACTAGTATGAGCTTCTGAGGGGCATTATAGTCATTATTTTAGTTTTTCTTGTATTTAGTCTTTCATGTTAAAACTATGGATTATGTTTATTTTGTATTTGGATTTTTGAATTATTGTAATAATTATGGCATCCTTTGATACGTTTCTCTATGTATGTTTTCAATAATGGGTATTTCAATCATTATCCTATCAAGTTTAATTTGTTGTTTAAATTTTTTATTTAAATGCATGCTCTTGTAATCAATATTAGTAATACTTTTCTCTAGAAGTTAGTACTTCTAGACGAGGTATTACATCATGATATAACCAATTATCACCTTTTTGGCAATCTTCTTTAAGGACTACGTTGGGTTGGTGTAAAACTATACTAATCCTTATATAAGACAATCTAATAACCTCAAGTTGAAAGATCACAGGTTCTTTCATTTGCTAATTGGATTTACTCCATTGACATTGAAATAACCATCCTCTTTGTGGGTTTATCTAATAAACATATTTATAACATGCACTTATCTGTTATATCATGTTATTTATAAACAACTTTAACATATAAGACTTGTCACGAACTTTCGATGCAGTTGTTCAATATTATGATAGTCTTTACTATATTATCTAAGCCTTTCGTCAAGGTTATATAAAAACTACAAACATTTTAAGAATGACCATCAAATGTGAGCATAGGGTCTTTATGATCAATTGACATACATTAATCCTCTTATCATGGTTCAACCATTCTAAGAACATTTATCTATACTATACATATAACTTAAGGTAAAGTTTTCCATTTTATTAATACAAACATATGACTACAATAGATTACACACTAATGACAATTTGTTCTAGGGCATTACTCTAACAGTAAATAACATACTGGTGAAGAGAATGAAAATCTTCTAGTATGTCTTTTGGTTCTTTTTCTTGAGTGGTTAGATAATTCACAACTCACTTAATGGAATATAGTAGGATGTCTAATCATTGGGTTTGGTCGTTAGGATAGTTAACTTATCAAAGACAAACTTTTATTTATTTTGAGATGAATGAAAAGATCTGCGAAAGAATAAGATTTCTTCCACACATCAAGGGTCAACATTCCTCATTTGTTTGCATCACTTTAATGTAAGTTATTTTAACATGTTGGGGATTACCTATACTGTGGCATACCTTATATGTTGAAAATAAACCTTTTTAGGTTGTTAGTTATCAATTTGTAAGTTAGCATAACCACCTAGTGAGTGAAGGATTTTTTGAATCACCAAAAACTAGTTAGGTAGTAGAATATACAATTAAAAATTCAAAGCTAAACCAAATAACTCGTGGATCACATTTAGGTGAGTATATTCATGAAACATGACATACACAATACATAAGGTGTTTAAGAACTTTATGCCTTCATTTGAAGGCTCATTCGTTATTTATGTTACTATATGAACACTCTCTAACCCATAATGAGATGATGTCTTGGTATCCAAGTGAAACACATACTAAATGAGGCTAAAACTATTCACTAATGGCTACTAGGGTCTGTGAAAGGGATGTCTATGTAAAAGGATAGACATTTGTCCACTGGGGTTTGTAGAAAATGAATTCATGAAATCATTTTCTTATTTGTAGAAAATGCTAAGATTGTGTGAATGAGATGTCTATGTACAGGGATGGACATTTGTCAGCTAGGGTTTACAAAAGACAAATAGAAATCACAAAATCATGTTCTTATTTATAAAGAATGCCATGAATAACTATTCATGCAACGTGAATGGTCATTCATGCTTAATCCTTACCTGACTTACAATGAATGAGAATTTGGATAAAAATTTATCCTTATTTGACTTACAATGAATGGCATTCATGGTTTAGGGAAAAATTAAACTGGGTTGATTAAATCTTATTAGACATGCCCACTATTTTCCCAATTTCACCCCAATCTAAATATAATAGAATTATCACCAAATAACCCTATGTCTTAGAGTTTGAATCAAATCTTATATGTTGTGACCTATAAGCTCTCTATCGAATCGATAGTGTTTAGATTTAGATCGAATCTAGACATAAACAAAGATTGGTCTCTAGTAAGACATTATGACAACCCAAGTAACAAAGTGTCAGTGAGCATCTCTAGGTTTTGTCAATTATATAATTACACACAATATTATCCTTTCGTCAATTGATATTTCTCGAGGCAAAGACATGAATATATGTCTATCTTAGTAATCTTTGATATGAATTGATACACAAGAATAATCAAATAACTTAAACTAGGCTTCGACCCAATCTTATTATGGCTATAAATTTGAGTAATTATCGATGTCTTTCAGTATTCTTATTCAAGATATCACGTCTTATGCTTAAGAGTGATGAATCCTTTGTTGATCCACCATAGCCTTTATACAAATCTCAATATGACCAATCACTACCTTTATGGTTACCCTAATTATAGTGGCACGTTTATTGATGTCAAACCAACCAATCATTACATAAGATGGTCTAGTAACCTCAAGTCCAAAGATCACATGTTCCAATGAGTTAGAGGATTTATTTCATAGACATTGAAATAACCATCCATATAAAAATCCTTTTGTTGGGTCTATTTGATGAATCGATCTACAATGTGTACCTCTATGTTGTACCAAGTTGTTAGCTAACAACTTTGACATGTGAGAACTGTTGTCACCTATTGATAGAGTCGCTCATCACTATGATAATTCTACCATTATTACTTATGTCTTTGGTCAAAGTAATATTAGAATTATGGATGTTTCTAGAATGTCCACTAACATGTCTATAGGATTCTCACGATCAGTAATATGATTCCCTTGTCACGTTCTACCATTTTAAGAGTATATTATTCATATGATTATAATATGTAAACATTATCGTAAATAAATAATAAATATCTTTATTAATAAATAAGTTACAATATTACAAATGTACAAATCAACTGGCTATACAATACTACCTTGACAATCTCTTACTTGCACTATAGTCAATCACTCATATATGGCTACTTGTGTATCATACTTCTACTACGATAGAGGCTTGGTCAATGAGTCTATAAAATTGTTATTTGTGTTAACCCTCATAATTTGTACGTCTCCACACTGAAAGATCTCTTAAATCAGGTGATATTGTTAAAGTATCTATTTGGACCTTTGGTAAGATCGTGGTTCATTTGCCTAGGCAATGTCTCCATTATTGTCACAATAGAGCTCAATTGGCTTGGCAATACTAGAAACCACCCCAAGTTTTGTAATGAACTTCTTGATCCAAATAGTTTACTTTGTCATTTTAGAAAGGACAATATACTCAAACTCTATTGTAGAATCAACAACTGTACTTTAATTAGAGTTTTTCCAACTAACTACTCTACCATTAAAACAAAACACAAATCTCGATTGGGATTTAAAGTTATCTCAATAAGTTTGAAAATTAGCACTACTGTATCCTCACACAACGAGCTCAAACTCTCTCTCATAAACCAAAAATGCATCCTTAGTTCTTAAATACTTCAGGATATTTTTTATAGACATCCAATGTCTTTCACTTGGATCATATTGATATCTGCTACAAACACTCAAGATGTATGAGACATCAACCTTCATACATAGCATGACTTATGTTATCAATCCTATCATAGATACGTATGGATCCAGATCATCTTATCCCTTTTAGATTGTGTTTAAAGGCATATCTCTTTTGAGAAATATACACCATTGGACATGGGAAAAATCTTTTCTTGGACTCTTCCATGATGAATCAAGTCAGCACCTTGTCTATATACGTGTTTTGACTTAGGCCCAATAACCTATGTGGTTTATCACTATAACATCCCTCCCTAAAAGTATTACCCACTAAAGGAGAAATTATACAAATTAATATCCAGAGCGTCTATTTTTTTTTAAAATACTTTAAAATGAAATTATTCTAAGAAAACTAAAAATCTGAAAGCGAACAAAAAATGTATATATCCCATATGAATCTGAAACATCTAAGATCATAGAGTAATCATATACATGCCCCTAGATACAACTATACTACTATCTGAATAGGGCTAAAAATCAATAGTATCATATGCATGTAACAGAAACCATAAGTGATTAGCCCCAGCCTAGGTCTATCTTCGCTGACCTAACTTTGCCTCGCAGTTACCTTAATCACCCGTACCTGCAATCATGAAAGAAAAGGAAGTGAGAGATAAGAACACTCAGTAAGGGGAAAGAATTAAGTAAATTATCTCATTTCTTGTTCTAACTCACTCTCGGGACTCAACCTCACATCATAACCTCTATAAGAAATTGAGGGGATAATCTAGTTTATTCTTTACTATTTGGGTCATACTTTGTCCCATCTAGTGTCTATTTGATACTTTCTGGAAGCTGACTATAGGGATTTGATACTTTTTTAAGCTCGAGCTCTATTCCTTTCTCTTACTACACTATTTTTGAATATGAATTGTGTTCTACTAAAAGCATGTTCTATTGCGAGTGGACCCTATTATGGGTCTATGTCATACTACGGACGTGCCCTACTATGGGTGGTGTAATGTAAAATGCTCCCTTATAGTTCATAGCATGCATGCGTGCATTATATCATACTAATATTGCTTCCATCTAAAACTATCCATAATTCCCTAGACTATACTCTTGGGATGACCCTTGAATCTTGAGCCCTAAATTCCTTTTCTTGCTTTTCTTTCTTTTCTTTTTCTCTCCTTTCTTTCCTTCCCTTTCTTTCTTTCTTCCTTTCCTTTTTCTCCTCCTTTTCTTACTTTTTTTCTTTCCAAAAACTGTGAAATATTGTTCATAGGACTGTTCATTTGGTAGGGCAGTCTTTTTGTTCATACAATTTAATAGTCCAAACGGTCTCTAATTCATACAGACTATATATCATTGAAAAGAGGATTCAAATATCGTTCCAGAAAGCTATAATAGCTATCATGATTCATCCGATAAGGTAAGCAAAATGTGGGATGAATTCAATGGGAAAAACCTATATTTCTTGTTTGTTTGGGTAAAACGGTCTTTTTGGTTCATACAATATTTAACAGTCCAAATGGTCTCTAATTCATACAGGCTATATATCTTTGGAAAGAGGATTCAAAGAGATTTCTAACAAGCTATAATAGCACTCATGATTCATTAGATAAGGTAGCCAAAACGTGAGATAAAGTCAATGGCAAAAACCTCTATTCATTGTTTATTTGATAAGACAGTTTTTTTGTTCATGTAATTTAACCATCCAAATGGTCTCTAATTTATAAAAGCTCTATATCAATGAAAAGAGGATTCAAATGAATTTCCAACAATCTATAATAGCACTCATGATTCATTAGATAAGGCAGTCAAAACGTGAGACAAAATCAGTGGCAAAACTGTAAATATTATCTAACTCTCTACCATGAACAAAATCACACACATAGATACCCCAAATGGCAGAACAACATTACTCAACTTCAAATTCATCATTTATAACATATATCCAAGGAACCAAAAGCCTAAAACATGCAACATATCAAAGATAATACCCCTTACATTGTTTCAAGTCAATCTTTGCAAGTTGGCTCTCTCCTCCTTGTCTTGCTTCTTTTATCACCAAAATCACCTTGAATCAACACCAAAACACACTAACATATTCATATAATGTGCATCAAATATATATAATCATATGTAAAGGGAAAAGAAGGAGATCTTTTGGTTACCAAAGCTTCTAAAGTGCTTCATTTTTTTCTCTTCTTATTTTATCTTCCAAAATCCTTTCAATTCCTTCCTTTTTCTTCACAAAACAAAAGAAACAATATGAAGGAGGCTAGCTGCTAGAATGGACGGGAGAAGATGATGGAAAAAGCTTGAAGTTTTCTTTATTTTTTTGTCTTTTCTCTCTTTATATACATATTTATCTCTTTATCTTTATTTTTTTGTATTTCTTTATATATATATATAAACACACACATACATGTGAATATATATATATATATATATTTAAAATTAAAAATATCTCAAAATAGAGTCAAAAGACATAAATACCCCTGAAACATATCTGAGGGTATTACAATCACTATAAATCTTATTGTTGAGAATATAGGTTGTTTCTTCTAAGTCTTTAATAGAGAAGCACTTGGATAACTCAATCTTTACCGATTATAAGTTTGGTGCTTCATTTCCAATAATCAATAAGTCATCGATATACAATATTAGAAATGTTATGATAATCCTATTAACCTTTTTATGCACACATGGTTTATCTTCATTTTAATAAAGCTAAACTCGTATAAACCTTGATCAAAATTAATATTCTAGCTCCTTGAATCTTCCTTTAGTCCATAAATAGACTTTTGCAATTTATATACCTTACTAATCTATCTAACAAAAACGAAACCATCAGGTATGTCATATACACATTCTTTACAAGGTTGTTGTTTAGGAAAATGGTCTTGACATTCATATGCCAAATTTTATCATTGTTGTCTACAAAAATTGCAACCATAATCCTAATATACTTAAGCATTGCAACTGGCAAAAAAGTCTAATCATAATCGATGCCATATTTTTGGATGAAATCTTTGGCAACCAGTTGTGCTTTATAGGTATGCATATTACCCTCTATGTCTTTTTGAAAACCCATTTTCACTTTATAGGTTTTACCCCTTCAGGTGCATTTACTAGAGTCCATACTTGATTTTGATACGTCTTTCTTAAATTTCATGGTTTCAAGCCATCTCTTGAAGTTTAGGCTTGTAACAACATCAGTGTAGGTCATAAGCTCATCATCATGGATGATTACTACATCACTATGCTAAGTCATGAGAAAATATAATCTTTGTGGCTTATGACATAGTTAACTAAACCAACATAGCTCTTATGTGTACTAAGTTGGTTCACGTTGTTCCATTTGAGATTAAGTAACCTCTTAATTATGATTAACTATCTGTGATAACACATCGTCTTATCTAACATCTATAGTATTTTTTGGTAATAAAACTTCATCAAGTTCTACCTTTCTCTCACTAGTCTTCCTAAGAATAAACTCTTTCTCAAGGAAAACACAAGTTTGAGTAACAATTTCCTTTTACTCTTTTCGGTGGTAAAAGCAATATCCTTCACTTTTCTTTATCAAGAAAAGTGAGTTGAGACATTATCCCATTTTGTTTTAGGTATTCTTTGAATTCAACACTTAAATATTTACCTCTTCGATCACTTTGGAGGATTGTAATATGTTTTCCAAATTACTTTTCTACTTTGTTCTTGAATTCTTTGAATTTTTCAAAGCATTCAAAATTTTGTTTGATCAAAAACACATAGTCATATATATTAAAGTTGTTAGTAAATTTGATGAAATGGGATTCTCCATATTTGTCATGCGCTATCATAGGCTTACACTATTTCCATTGAAGGGTGTCTTGGCCATTTTGCCTAATAGGCATGGCTCACACTCATCATATGACTAGAAGTCAAATGAATGCAAAACTATTTCTTGGAGAAATTTTTATATGCATTTTGGCCTTATATGGCTTAACCTGCAATACCATTGATATATGATATTCAAATCATTTGTTTTTAAACGTTTGTTTTGTGCATTAAAAATCTCATTATCAAGTTTTAAAACATACTAGTCATTACTCAATTTAGATGTTCCATATAAGATATTACTTAAGCTAATGATTATAGTACTAACAACAATAAAAAATGAATACCCCTTTTTGTCTAAAACAGACATAGAAATTAAATTTTTAAAAACAGTCGAAACATAATAACAATGGTTTAATTCTAAAACTAGCCTAATAGACAACCTAAGATAATAAGTTCCTATGGTTAATGCAATAATACGAGCTTCATTTCTAACACATAGTTCGACTTCTCCTTTGACAAACAATTTATTTTACATATCAAAACAAATATAAGAATTATATCCTATGTCTACAACCCAGAATGTAAAAGGAGAGTAGTTTATCTTAATGACAAACATACTTAAAGTAGAAGTAGCAACTTTCTTCTTCTTGTTTTTTAGGAAAGTCTTGCAATGTCTCATTTAGTGATCAAACTTGCTATAAAAGAGGTAGACAACTTCTCTTTTCCCCATACCACCAATGGGTTGTGTAGTAATAATAGCAATAGACCACTTTTAGGCCTTGGACCTGGACTTGGCTTTTACCTTGCGTTTGCCCTTAGCCTTTGATGTCTTGGCATCAACCACAAGTACGTTTGTTGATCCTTCTTAACATCCTACTTTGTAGTCTTGAACATGTGCAATAACTTATCAAATGTCTTCTCCTTCTCGATTAGGTTGAAGTTCATGATGAAGTTAGCCCAAGACAGAGGAAGAGACTTCAATATCAAATCAATGACAAGCTCAATATCTATGATAAAATCCAAGTTTGCCAACCATTTAATGTAACCAATCATTTTAACCATATAAGGGCTAACTTGGCCTCCTTTAGAGAGTTTGTAATCATACAATACACTAGACACCTTATAATGTCTGGCCCTCACATGAGTGTCAGACAAATCATAAAAGTGAATGAGAATAGATGATGCATCCATCTTCTCATGTTGCTTTTGTAGCTTAAGTGTCATGGCGGACAATATAAGATATTGAACCTCTACAGAGTCATCAAGATACTTATTAAAAGTACATTTTGTACTTGGGTGGCATTGAGGTCAAGCTTGCAGTGTGGAACCCTTTTTAAGATGTACAAACTCTTTTCCTTACACAATACAATTCAAAGATTTTGATACCAGTTAGTGAAGTTGCCTCCACGCAGCTTATTTTATTTTTCAATAATTGATGAATACATCGTTGCCATGGTTGTTTTATTTTTGTCTACAAACACAAATTTTTGAAGCATTAGTAATTTAATTATATTTTTAATTCATTTAATTATGGTTTTTAAATTAACGCTTTCACTATTTTTCTCAAGTCAACAACCCTCACTATTGGACTTAGGAAGTTCTAATTCAGGAAAAATCCCATCAAACCAACTCAACCTTTGCTTTGGCGAACAAACTAAAATTTTTTTTGGATAAGTAATTAATCAAAAGGTTTGACAAGCATGACAAAGATTTAAATGTAGGACTTCTTCCTAGAAGTTCTAATACTTCACCAATTTTACTAACCCCTCTTACAAGCTAAAGTTAACTTGATTAGGTAAGTCAAGAAAGTAATCATAAAAGTCCATTATCTCAAGTTAGATGTTATCCCAACAAATTATGCGACCTCAATTGTGATTTTTTGTATCAATAAGGTAGATATTACATATCACTTTGCATTGATAAGTACCTAATTGGGGCTCAATCGGTTCTGACAAATAACGGCTTCATTAGGGTATCATATTGCGCCAATAATTATCTTAAATTTAATATTTGAATGATGGATTTAATTAATTGTATCTCACCAATTTTAGTCCACATGTGAGATGTTATTTGTGAAAAATAGAACCTAAGCATGTATTCTACAATGTAAAATTAAATCATGTCAGTATAGAGTTAATTCTAATGTCAATCCCCTCAAGTCATGAAAGATTGACTAGTCAACCTACGTCCTATTGTTCAAGATCTTCAAGGCTTCTCTATCGTCTTAGCTCTTGAAGTATAGATGAATTTATTTTCTAGTTAAATATTTTCTAAAATTTAATAAAATTAGAAACCTCAAAGTTATATTAAAGGAAGTTTGATAAAAAGAGAAATACATCAAGAGAATTAAGAAAATGTAGGATGTGCATGTTCTATTTTATGAAAATAAAATACAGTTTTTCATTCCCAAAATAAATTTAAATAAAATTAAAATAGCACATCCATGGGTCTTAAAGCTATATGTCAGACACTATGCATATACTAACATACATACTTATCATAAATTAAAATTAATTAATTTTTATATTTTAGACAAATGTTAAATTACATTTTAATCCTTCAAGTTTTATATAACTACAATTCAACAAAGGTTTGAAAATTTTCAATTTGGTCCTTATTTAACAAAATTGGGTTAAAACTATCATTTTTACTATGAATCATTGTTTAGGCCTCAATGTTTATCTTCACATATGTGAAATTCGACAAAATTCTTGAGTTGTGAATGACTAAGCAAACGACAAAGTGAATGCTTGAGAGAACGAGTGAGTTTCAATAAATGAACGACCATTCATCAAAGACAAGTAGGTGTCATTCTATAAAATGCTCAGTGATGGCAAAATATCACACTTATTCAAGTGGCAAAATATGCTAATGAATAGTCACGTGCTATCGTGTGCACACTCGTTTGCAACGTGCTTTTGGGATGAGGTAATATGACATGAATGTTATCCTCACACCAGGGACAACTCCCGAAAAACGCAACAACGCATATAGAAGGTGATTTCATGTAACAACATGAAACCTAACAACGATTAACTGAATTTTAATAACCTACAAACTTTAACTATAACACGCAAAACTCAAGAAAAAACAAACTTAATGAATGAACACCAATTTTATGCTGTCACGAAACTCAATGAATGTGCAACAACACATCACAAATTGTTTTTACAGACTTTTAACAAACTGATGTCGATACATGTCATGCGACAACATATATATACAATTAATTCAAACAAGTATAATTTTCATGAAAATACCCATAAATGTTGGCTTTGATACCACCAAAAGGTATTTTGGGTCATTAAAACTAGCTAGGCAGCAAATTATACAAATAAAAATTCAAAGTTAACTTGAATAACCTATGGATCATGTTTTAGGTGAGTAAATTCATAAAACATTGCATACATTATACATAGGGTGTTTAAGAACTTTATACCTGTGCTTGAAGGCTTATTCATGCATTACATGGCTATATGAACATTGCCCAACCTACAATGAGGTAGCGCATTGGTATCCACATGAAGCATAAAACAAAAGAGACTAAAATTGTTTACTAAAAGCTATTAGGGCTTTGTGAATGAGATGTGTGTGTAAAGAGACGAACATTCATCAACTAGAGTTTGCAAATAGACAAATTAAAATCACTAAATCATGTTCTTATTTATAGAGAATGCCATGAACAGTCTTTCATGCAACATGAACAATTATTCATGCTTGATCCTTAGTCATACAATTCAAGATTTCTCGAATCCTCAAAAGTAGATTTGGATAAAACATTATCTTTATCTTACTCACAATGAATGAGCATTCATGGTCAAGGAAATAGCCAAACTAGACTAATTTAATCCTATTGGACAAATATAGTCCATTCTTGATTTCACCTCAATCCGAAAACACTGAGATTACACCAAAAAACCCTACGTCTCAGAGTCTAATACATTTTCTATATATGTGTGACCCATAAGTCATAAGTTCTCTATCGAATTGATGGAGTCTTAATTTATACTAAGTCAAATAGAGACGAACCAAGATTAGCCTCTAACAAGGCATTATGACCACTTGACTGATAAAGTGTTAGTGAATATCTCTAGGCTTTGTCATCCACATAATTACGCACAATATGATCCTTTCATCAATTGATATCTCTCAAGGTTGAAACACAAATATGTATCTATCTTAATAATTCGATATGAATTAATGCACATCAATAATTGAACAACTTAGATTAGATTTTGACCTAATCCCACTGTGGTCATAGATTTGAATAGTTATTGATATCTTTTAGTATTCTCATTTGAGATACCACCTCTTATGCTTAGGAGTGACAAATACTCTATAGATTTACTATAGCCTCCATACAAATCTCGATATAGCCTATCACTAACTTTATGGTCATCTTAATTATAGTGGAAAGTTCGATGACATTAAGCCATATTAATCCTTGCACAAGACGATATAATGACCTCAAGTCTGAAGATCACATATACCTGTAAGTTAGAGGATTTATTCTATAGACTCTAGAGTAATTATCTATATAAAAATCCTTTTATCAGGTTTGTTCAATAAACACATCTATAACATGTACCCATGTGTTGCACAAAGCTATCAACTAACAATTTCAATACGTGAAACTATCACCACCTTTTGGTAAGATTGTTCAACACTATGATAATTTCATTATTATTACTTGTTTCATTGGTCAAAGTAATATCTGAATTACAAACGTTTTTAGAATAGTCATCTAATGCATTCATAGGGTTTCCACGATAAGTCATCTAGTCTTCTTATCATAATTCTATCATTCTAAGGCCATATTACTCCTATGATTATAAAATGTAAATATTATCATGAATGAAAATTAAAATACCTTTATTAATAAATAAGTAAATTATAATATTACAAATGTATAAATCAATTAGTTTTAGGACACTACCTTAACAATACGTTCTAGTCTACATTTTGAGTATCAACATCGTGATGAGGTATGATAATTTTGATGTGTGAGTTATTCTCTACGCCAAACATGGGACAATCCCCCTATCATGAAGGTTTCTTGTCATCTTTCCTTTGACATTTGAGAATTTATTTGAAAGGCATAAGATCTCTCATGAGTTTCTTAGAACAACTAGTACTACTAAGGTAGCACTATCAAGTCATTGTATGAACACTTGGATAGTTGTGATCAAGCCAAATATCTAAACCACTACTATCAATACCCTATGTTGTAAGGATGGGATGATCCTTCAAGAGTGGTAGAGGTGGTAGGTTATGGCTATGACCTTCATCCTCAGCATGATTTATGGTAGTTATGGACCTAGTAATTCTCATCGTTGTGATGTCATTGAACATGAAGATTTATTGAAAAATATATTAACGAGAAAAAAACATGGTAATTTTTTCCGAGGAAAAGTATACTAAATTAGTGAAATATTGATGCAAAAATATAAAAAGTTAGGATAGAAACTGATAACAATGATGGTTTTTGATGTGGTTTGGTCAGAAAGATGTATAACAAATTACGTTGACAATGCACAGGGTCGAACTTACAGTATATTGAGGGTAGATAGGCCTACCTTCAATTTAAAAAACAAATTATCCCATAGAATTTTTAAAACCCAATGCTTGACCCATTTAAACAAATTTTAAAAAAATTAATTAAAAAATTTAAACACAAATGAATTTTCTATTATTAAAACCAAGGATAGTACTTCAAACATTTTATTTATAATCTTTTGCTTGTGTAAAAGGAATACCATGGTTATATGATGAAAAATATTATAATATAGCACAAAAAAATTAATTTATATATTGTATAATTACAAACATAAATAAAATATATATACCATACCAATTATCTACATAAATAATATTCAAATTGATTGAATTTATTTATTGTTTACAATGATAAAATTGTAATATTTTATAATGATAAAATTGAAATGAGAACGAAATTATAAAAATAGAGAATTATTATTTACAAATTAAGACAATTTTGAAAGAGAGTAGATGAGAGAAAATAAGATTGAAAATGTAATGAAAGAATTGAGATTGAGAGATTTGTAAATAAAATTATAAAATAGAAAAGATTTGGGTTGTTTATATAGGAGGAAAAAAATTTAACGAAAAATTGGGTTTGGCTTTTACCACAAGCAGAAGCCAAACGACTTTTGCTTGTGGCAGAAACAACCACAAAGGTAGTTGGCTTCTGTAGCAAGCAAAAGCCAACTGCCATATAAATTTTTTTAATTTTTTAATATACTCAATAGTAATAGGTTGGGTCGGGCCTCCATTTGGCCTAGCTTAATTGACATGTCTAATTTGGAATATATTTAGATTTTGGATATCACTAAAGGCTTTCAAAATATATTGAAGTCGAAAATTATGTTAAATTTGAAAGACCTTCAAGTGTACCATTCCAACTTACTTTCATTTTTAAATAATCGATATTCAGATCTTCAAGTATAACATTTTAACTTCGATTTAGGTGGATCGTTTTTTTTTTTTTTTCTATCTTCACATTAAAGAGGTTTCCCCGTATAAAAATTATGTGTATTATTTCATTTGCTCAAAATTAGGTGATGTTTAAAAGGATTTCACTTGTAAATTGGCAAACAATGGCTAGGGTGGAACCGAGCTAGTTCAATCTCGAAAACTATCTTAGCATAGTTTTTCTTGACTTAAATCTATTTTGACCGAACTTAAACAGAACTCAATTGAAATTATGTCAATCAATTGTCAAAACGATGTTGTTTTGCCAATGAACTGCAAACTTGAGTCATGAACTTGAATCACATATTCAAGCCAAGAACTCAAGTCAAAATCTAACTAAATTATTTTTCATTTGAATCAAACTTGAACTACCGTTAATTTAAGCATAGTTTAGTTTGTATTTACCCTTAGCAATGACAAAGTCATAAAGGCCTTCCCTCAATAAAAAATCTAAGTTCACTTGTAAGCAATTCCAAAAAAAAAATTTTAGGATCAAGGTTTGTTGACTTACCTATTTGATAATTCTCTGAAGATGAAACTTTCGCAACCTCTTAAATTTTCCACAACACTATTTACCTTCTATTATTTGGAAATCTATGTTTCTTAGAAGAATAGTTTTTTGGGAAGATGGAAAATGCGTAACTCTTTCCCTTTTGACTTTTAAATTACTTTTATTTAGCAGGTAGTTAGGATTTCAAAATCCCAACTGCTAGTAACTACCAAGGGTAGTCTGGTCAAATCCCATCCCAAAGGTATTTTACATAATTCCCTCATTATATAGATATGGGTTGGGTTAATCTATCATAGGTGAACCAAACTAATATCTCATACTCACACATGATTGGTGAGCCATACCAAAACTCCTACACAAAAATTTCATAGAGCAGGACATTTCATACTGACAAACGAGCAACTTATACTTAGGAGCTAATTAATATGCATCTGTTAGGAATAACATAGTCACTTTAACCCAAATAAAATAATAAAACGTTAATAACACTAGTTCTTTTTAATCCCTTATTTATCATTATGTTATTTTCTATATATCCATAATCAACTCCATTCTCCCATATGAGTGACAAAATTGACTAACCAATAGAGACACGTAATATAAAAGTTCTCCTCTTCTGTTCAAAATTTTCAATTTAAACTTAGCTACTTTTCTAGCCATATTTTACAGATAGAATCATGTGTGATCATAGGTGTTAAGCTAAGATAACAACACTAAGAGTAAACCATCAAATGACAGTAAAAAGCCTAAAGGTGTTTACATGAGGTAATCTCATAAAGTCTCACACAGTGAGGGAGCAAGGATTTATCCTCTCATTAGTTTAAATGGTTGTCTTACTTATGCACATAGAGTATGAATCATATGCTATAATTTGTATCTTCTTAAATATCATTACCAACACTATATAGTTCTTAGTTTAGTCGTTGTACCTAACATCTAACCTGAGTTTTTAATCATCTCTCTAATCTTTCAGGTATTACTATTTATTAAAAACTCAGATTTAGTATTCACAAATTATTTGGATGTAGGGAATCTAAACTGCTTATTGCTAAATTTATCGATTCATGACTTCATCTTGAGTAACTTCCCTCCTTTATGTGTGCTTTCTCAACAATATCATTCTTAAGAAATATGTTTTATCTTTACACGTTCTCTCAATGTCAAAAGCGATTATTCATATGAGTGCATCAATCTTAAACCTGTATGACAATATGATCTTAGTGAGCTTTCAAAAATAATGTGTTTATAGTGAAACACTAAGAATTCAGACATGCAAAGGAACACCAAAAAAACAAATTGAATTCTTCAATTTTTAACATTGTGTTACAAGTATAATATATATTCAACAATTCATCTATCATATTATACCCAAACCAAGAGATTTAACATGTGCAAGATATACATCTCTCAAAATCGGTTTGGTTAAAGGATTGGCAACCATGTTGTATGTAGAAATATATTATACAATCGTTTTCTTCTTTGAAATGATGTCTCTAACAAAGTTATATCTAGTATCAATACGTTTGATTCTATTATAGAATTTGGGATCTTTTATGAAAGTTATCGTAGCTTAATTATTATAATGTACGACCATTAGACCAACTGCTTCATCATGAACACAAATTCTCAAAAAATCTTCTTAACCAAATAGCTTCTTACATAGCTGTAGAACATGCTGCAAATTCGACTTCCATTAAAGAAAAGGCTATACATGTCTGTTTCTTACTACTCCAAGATATAACATTTTTTGGTATAAGAAAACATAACCAAAAGTTGATTTGCGTTGATTTAAATCACCACCCCAAGTCGACATCCGAATAGCCAACAATACCCAAAACTAATCCTTGATAACATAAATAGTAATCCATAATGCGTAATCCATAGTGCCTTTCATATATAAATATAATAAGCACAGAGACCAAATTTCATTGAATTTCTGAAGCATACAAGACTTCATGTCGATATAAGGTTTGACGACTATATAAAACTAATTTGCATATGCCATTCTTTTCACTTCTACTTTCATGTTATTGCCTACATAAATCTATTGCATCTCTCTCGGTATTCAATAAAATTCTACAAAAGCTCTTCTATCATGAGCTATATAGGATGAGATTTAGTTAATAAAACAGTATTAGAAACATAAATCTCATAATTCAAGACAGGATAAGACAATACCTTCTTCAGCTTCATGCACTCACGAGTAAAATGACCATTGTTCCCATAATTACAATAGGTCAAATTAGTCTTATCTTTTTTCCTAGTGTGCTTGCCCCTTCTATATTTAAACTATTTATTCTTATTCACAAGTCCTTAAATGATTTCTTTCTCTTTTTTTGGATTTATGCCATTTTTGCTAGTACCTAAAAAACCTTTTGGAACTAGACTTAATAACATATCTCAAGTTCTGGCTCAAGTTGGCAAGCAATATCATCGAAAGTCTTGATATTATCATTGTAAGTCATATTGACTTTTATATGCTCTCAACTGTTAAGGAGACATCGTATCATAACCTGAACTTGTTATTCATCAATCAGGTCATACCCAACTTTCTTTAACTCAGTTATCATGTTTGACATTTCCTTTAGATGTTGTTTTATCGACTTATTAGAAACCTTCTTGTCTATCAATGCCACCCACATGGCATGTGTAGTTTTACATTGTTTATATTGATAAGCAATATCATCATTCATTAAGCTGATAAGTATTCCTTTAGCATTTGAATATTTCTTTTTCCAAGCATTATAAACATCCATATCACGCTTATATTGGGTATTTTAGGATTCTGCCCTTCAGCTAGTTAGGGCTCTTCCATGACCTGATTAACAACCTTCAAGGCCTCTTATTCATCCAAGATATAATGCATTCTCATTCTTCAAATTTTATAGTTATTCCAATTCAATCTTTTTCCTTTATTCAACTCGACGATGATATTTTTCGAAGCCATTATTTATATAACTACAATATCAACTAATCAAGATATATACATATTTTATTGTCACAATTGTGCATTAAAATTAAAATATTTCATATAAGGCATAGAGTCGAAAGTTCACTATGTTCCAATCATTGTCTATGGCACAAATGTTCAATCTTTTAAAATTTAATCCAATCGCACTAATGTAAATCTAGACGAGAATTATTAAATTCTACCAATCTTAGAATTCTTACAAATAGTCAAGACAATTATTGAATCAACAAATGGTTCGGTATATTTATAATGCAAAATGAAGTTTCATACAAAGAGCATTACTAATATAAATGATCATATATATATGAAATTTACTAGGACCAATTCTAATTAGATTTTGAACTATTCTTGATTTGAGGCTTGTATGAATTGAAATAACGCATTTTCACTATTAAACGCTCTTCATATTTATAATGGGTTAGTCTCCACCAATTAGATTGAGAGAAGACATTTTCTTTATCCTTAACAATATTACGAATTATTTTATCCATGGTAAAGTTACTATATTGTTTGTGATAGCTTGCATGCCTCGCACTCTGCTGATTTGGGACAATGGATAGAGCTATAGATTTTCTTATGTTTATTTCAATTCTCCACTTTTCAGTGAGTTGTAATTCTTCCTCACATTGCCAATAAGTCTTGAATTTCTTGTCCTAAACAAGATTAAAAATTATAAGATCCTAATGACATAAAAATTAACAATGACATAAGCAGTCCATATATCTTCTCCTTCTCAATTAATTTTATGCCCTTATGATCTAATTTATAATGTATCCCATTTATGACACCAGTGTGTTTGAAGAGATTGTGCTTTGAATTCATCTTATAGTTCAAATAATGGTCCTTAGTGAACATATCCATCCTATACATAAATAACAAATATACAATAATAAATTATACATGCATAACAATACAAATCACATATGTTTATATGTTATTTCACAATGTATAATTCAAAACACATCCCAAAAACACCAACAAGTGTTTGTTTCATTCAAAAATAGGTTATTCAAACTCTTAAATGAAATAGGACCCGCAATAGGAAGCCCACACATGCCATCACATGCTAGAAAAAACTATCACATATAAGAGAAAACACTTCATGTGTCGTCATGTGTTGGTGTTAAACTTTGACTAATGTGGTCAAATGTTGACCGTTGACCATTGATAATCAATGGACCTATGGGTTAAGACTCGAAGCGAGCCACCCGATTGACTAGGTGGGTTGACTTGTTGACCAATGGGTTTTGACCAACTCATTGACAAACGAGTCAGGCAATTAGGTTTTCACCACTCAATTGCAAGCTGTATTTATAAAGAACCCTAATTTCACTGTCGATGAAATTGGCTGTCAATCAACAATAAAACGATAAGTCCTTTGAAGCTTACCTGATGATGGTTCAAGTCATAGCAAGTCCCAGTGCCAACGTCTCTAAAATCTGATGAATATGGGACATAAAGATCACGACATAAGGTGACAATTTTGGCTCCTGGATTCACTGATTCAAAGCTGATTTAGATGTGATTTTGAAATTAAAACATGTTACAACCATCCAGCAATCACTTTAACATGATTTTATGCATCAATTTCACTCAATTGCATCAAATTGGGCAAAAACACAATTCAAATTTTGTAAGGCATTAGCACAGAAAATAATCAAAAATTTCTAGAATAAATTATACCATATTCTAATCATTCACAAGCCAAAATAATCACAATCATAAGCTAATAAAGAAAAACATAGACTCTGATACCAATGTAAGCAATTCTAGAAAAAATCCTTGTAGGATCAAGGTTTGTTGACTTACTTGTTTGATGATTCTCTAAAGATGAGACTTTCACAACCTCCTGAAATTTTCACAATACTATTTGTCCTTTGCATTTTGGAAATTTGTGTTTTTTCGAAAAAGAGTTTTTTGGGAAGATGAAAAATGCGCAACGCTCTCCCCTCTTATTTTTACTTTACTTTTATTTGGGAGATAGTTGAGCTTCCAAAATCCCAATTGCTAGTAACTGCCAATGGCAGTTTGGTCAAATCCCATTCCAAGGGTATTATAGATAATTACCTCATTATATGGATATAGGTTGGGTCAACCAATCATGCTTGGACCAAGCCCAATATCGCCACTAACTATGTAGCTATTGATATAGATCAAATGAATTACAAAATGATAAAGAAGAGCTAAGTTTGCCTTTTTGCGATCTAATCTTAGTTCATATGATTCCCAACTCATTGATTGTATTTATAATGAGAGGATTACATTTGAGTAAATGTAGTATTATGAGTAATAATATGTTAGTGGTCTCTAAAATGTAAGGAAGAGTAAATGCATTTCATCACTTGTCGTTGAATTCTAGGAACATGGTTCCATGATAATAGGAAACTTATTTGTACTGTCAAGTTATTGTGGAAGTGGCTTCTAATAGGTAGACGATTTTCGCCAAGCCTTTGGTCTTCTTGACTCCTAGTCGCTCTTCGGCAATCATTATCCCCACTAAAATACTCTTCAAAAGTTAACCCTAGACAAGATTTTTAACCACATAACAGTTCACATGATCTAAGGATCTTGATTATAAGTTTTGGGTTCACAAGAAATTTCGATATAAGTTGTTGCCAAAAGTTTCAACATGATCCAATATTTGACTTGAAACTTCTTCATTTCTTGTTTCAAGAAATCTTGTAAGCGACCACCATTTCTTGCTGCAAGCACACTAATTGATCCAAGACTAAGGTGTCAATCACATGAAAGTCTAGGCTGTCAATAGGGCGGGATTTGAGGACAAGATAATACATAAGGAGAAGATGCCCCCAATAATTTCTCAAATGCCCATCAAATTGAGAAGGTACCTCCGGCAAATAATAAGAATTTTGTGTGTGTGATGTAGATCTATGACAGAAAACAACGCATAGTCCCAAATTTTTTTCCCATGGGACCAATTTAATATTATAGCAAGTGGGTGTGCTTGAAAACGATAAGGACTTGACGTTTGTGTTGTGCTTTGACCCCAAAGAATTACCAAGATAGCAAGAGAAGAGAAAAGCCATCCAATGCCAGCTGGTAATGGGAGAAGTGGAAGACAACGCAATATTTTGTCCTTTCACTACTAGCCAATGTTAATAATTACAAGGAAGTTAATCCCGGTGGGAATTGCTTTTGCGCTCAGTAATAAATATTGTGTCGATGTTAGAAATGTCTATCCAAAGCCCATTTCACTTTGAAATAATGCTACATTACTCTTATCATTAATTTATTAATGAAATTGATTACGACAACTAATTAAACAAGGCAGGCCTTCGCTTTTTCAGAACCAATTCACCCCACAATAGGTGACAGTTTGACAAAACAAAGGCATGAAACATCAATCTTATACACAATTAAACAAGTACAGCTTTTTTGGCCTTTTCTTTTCTATTCTCTCCTGTTACTTTGACACTAATAATAATGCATTAAATTTCTGGTGGCTTGCAATTTCGTGGTTTAGGCTAAACAAGATTCATAACATTTATGTAATCACTTTCAATAACCTCCATCTTATTTAATATTTTAAAATTTTCTAATTAAAAACATACCCATTTTTTCATGTTATGATGTGACTATCAAGAGCACGTGTAGGTCGAAATATTGAAAGAAAAAGTCTAATAAAACCAAACCAAAGAGAGGTTCTGATTTTTGAAACTGTCTCAGACTGAATTATGCGGTGAGCATTAACCTCTCGTCAGCTCGATATTACAATTTTTGAAATCTGAATCGAAGATTGGGTGCATATTTAGATTCAGAAACTCAACAGTACAATCCTAATTCTTTAATGTTTTATTACAGAAATATCAAAAAAAAATTAAAAAAACATTTATTTTGGATTAAATGAGGTGAATAAGAGTCAACATTTGAGGAGGATATGTGGAATATCTCTACACTTTTGAGCTGTGGAACACTAGAGAAAAACACTAAAAGTCTTTTTGTAGGTTTCTTGATTTAGATTAAACATTAAATGATTTTGGGGCCATGTTTAGAATCCATTAATTACATGTAAACACGCAGAAAAAAGTTAAGATTCAATAACAAGTGATTTTATATTAGGATTCAAAATGATGGGATTATACTGTTTAGAGCATTGACAAGTGTTAATAGTTGGGACCAAGTCAACATTAAGACATTATGGGCTATAGTTGCCCCAAAATTTATGAAGACATTTCACTTGATATTTTGGAACTTCATTTTTACTAAAAAGTAAGAGATGTTGCAGAAGGTGGATTTTTCCACCACATGAGGAGAAAAAGGAAAAGTTTGGTTGTGAATGCATTAAATTGACGGTGAGCTACATCATTGCCTTGGTGGACATTTGCCTTGTATTTAGCCACTTTCTTGACTAAAGGGGCAGCCAAATTTTCCTATAAATACCCCCTCATCCTTTGTAATTGAATCATCTGGAAAAATCAATCTCTCACTTCATTTTGCTTTCATTTCTTGTTTCATTATAAATCTCTCTCAAAGTTTCTTTCTTTTTATTTATTTTATTACATTTATGACACGTTATCAGCATGATCAATTCAGGTATATTATATCTTTCTATTATGTCGTTATGCTGTTTATATATTATAAATACAGATATCCCAGTTGTGATATCTCAATTATCTTTTAATTTTTATTATGCCTCTATTTAATTTTTCTTTATAATTATATCATATTTGCAACCCGAAGTTTACAAAATTATAAATTTGGACCTGAAGTCCTAAAACCCTTGAATCTAGACCTGAAGTCTGGAATATCATAAATCTGGACTCGAAGTTCTGAATCTTATTTGTAACTTGAAGTTTACAAAATTATGAATCTGGACCTGCAATCCTGAATATCATGAATCTGGATCTGAAATCCTGAATATCATTCCTAACACGAAGTTTACGAAATCATGAATTTAGACTTGAAGTCATAAATATCATTTGTGACCTAAAGTCATAAATATCATTTGTAACCTGAAGCTTACCAAAACCAAGAATTTTGACCAGAAGTCCTGATATTATTTGAATATTTATTTTTATTATAGTAATTGTATTCAATTTCTTTGAATATTTATTTATTTGCATCTTTAATTATTTGAACTTTTATTTATCTGAATCTTTATTTTTATTATGATAATTATATTCGATTTACAACCTGAAGCTTGTAAAATCGTGAGAATATATATATATATATATATATGGGCCCGAAGTTCCCAGTTTCATTAAAGTCTTTATTTTAGAATAATGATATCACTTTTGCAACTTGAAGTTTGCATAAAGTGTGAAAAATATGGACATGAAGTCCAAAATAAAATCAGAATACATATTAGAATATTCTGAATAATAATTACAAAACCAGAAGTTTTGTAAATATGGGATAACATATGAACCTGAAGTTTCTAAAAGTTAGTCTTAATATTTCTCCTACAAAATCAGCTATTTTGTAAATATAAGATAATATTTAAACCTAAAGTTTCAAATATTAACTCATATATATTGTCTACAAAACCATAAGTTTTGTAAATATGACAATAATTGAACCTAAGGTTCCTAAAATTAGATGGATAATATTAAATGGGCTTTTTGCATGAGTCTCCACCTAGAATTTATGAGCCTTGAAAACTAACTAAATAAAATGTCCCAAAAGGACAAATACAAGGCTATTATCTTTCAGCATCATATCCCTAAAGGATTGCAAGCCGAAATATGGATATAATGATAAATCCATTAAATTTATGGAGAAATTTGAAAAATAGATTTGAACATCAGATTCAATAATACTCCCAATGGCTCTATCATTTAGTATAACTCTGCAATATTCGAAATCTTTTCCTGAATGTGGAAGATAAAATATTCCTCACATTTCATTTTATGCTCCTGTAGTAGCAATATCGAAAAAAAAAATTCTGAATTAATATTTTCTCATTATATCGTTCCTTGAAGTGAACGCAACTACCAGAAGTAGTTATCATGGATGTGAGAAATAATAGAAAATCTCAGTCACACTACCAGAAGTGGACTGAGATTGAGACAAAGTAAATTATAATGCAGAGTAAACCACAAAATAATAAGTGTGGTTATAAATGTCATTGGTGGTGTACCTGTAGTACACACAAACATTGGGTGGATCTATATTAAGCACCCATAAGAATTAAATTTTTGATAAGTTAGATCCTGTCGATCTAATGATTCTTGATGTTTCAAATCTTCTTTCAAAGAATAGCAATATGGGTCACTTGAATAGTGACAAAGATGTCCAAAAATTTTTATAAGACCATCATATGTATTTTGGAGTCATAAATATTATTTTATCTTTTTGGTATCATGTTCTCTTCCTTTCAATATTTTGTGTACATTATAACTAACGTAATTTTTAAATGAAAGGAAATGAACTCCAAAATTGAAGCGTTGACTTCAAAAGTTGATGTAGGAGACATGTGTTTGGTGAATAGTGCAACAACGCACACAATTCTCAAGGAAAATAAATTTTTCTTAACTTTAGCATTAATTGAAGCTAAAGTAAATATCATATCAGGATCAATTAATTTGATAGAAGACTACGAAAGAGCCATAATTATGTTAAACAATGAGACCAAATTAAGCATCAATGATGCATTATATTCAAGTAGATCCAGAAGAAATCTATTGAGTTTTAAAGATATAAGAAAAAATGGTTATCATCTTGAAAACATGAGTGAAAATGGTACAGAATTCATCTATATAACTAGTAATGTCTCCAGAAGAAGGCTTATACTAGAAAAATTGCATGTTCTATCATTTGGATTGTATTATACAATCATAAAGGCAATTGAAACCTACGCAGTATCGAACCAGAAGTTCGTTGATCTAAAAGCATTTATGCTTTGACATGATCGTTTAGGCCACTTAGGATCTACAATGATGCGTAGGATTATTGAAAATTCACATGGACATACATTACAAAATCATAAAATTTTATTGTCTAGTGAATAATTCGGCACTGCTTGTTCTCAAGGCAAATTAGTAATAAGACCATCCCCCTCCAAAATTGGAGGTGAATCTCCATCATTCCTACAAAGGATTCAAGGGGATATATGTGGACCCATTCATCTACCAAATGGGTCATTTTGTTATTTTATGGTTTTAATTGATGTATCTGCATGATGGTTTCATGTTTGTTTATTGCCTACTCGAAATGTTGTATTTGCTAAACTGTTAGCACAAATTATCAAATTAAAGGTACATCTCACAAATTATTCGATCAAGTCAATACGGCTAGATAATGTTGGTGAATTTACATCCAAAACATTTGATGATTATTGCATGTCTATGGGGATTGAGGTTGAACATCCAGTCTCGTATGTCCACACACAGAATGGATTAGTTGTGTCTCTTATCAAACGACTCCAGGTAATTGCACGTACTTTATTACTAAAAAGTCAATTATGTGGGGACATGTTATATTACATATTGCAGCATTAATTTGCTTGCGACCTTCTTCTTATCATCAATATTCTCCGCTACAATTGGCCCTTGGTTACCAACCTGATATATCTTATTTGAGAATATTTGGTTGTGTTGTATATGCCTTTATTGCGTCCCCTTAATGCACAAAAATGGGACCCCAACGTCGTTTGGGAATATATGTTGGATATAATTCACTATCCATTATCAGGTACCTGGAACCATTAACAGGTGATCTTTTTACTACACGATTTGTAGATTGTCACTTTGATGAGATAACTTTTCCCTCTTTAAGGGAAAAGAAAATGCCTCCTAAAGTTAGACATGAACTTACTTGGTATGTACCTACCATGTCTCATTTAGATCCTCGCATATCCCAAGATGAAACTAAAGTGCAAAGGATAATGCGATTACAAATTATTGTCAACCAAATGCCTGATGCATTTGTAGATACAGCAAAAGTGACAAGATCACATGTTCTAGCTACTAATGCACCAGCAAGAATCAATGTGATTGATGAACAGTCTATTCGAGTCGTAACTGATCAATCTACTACACACCAGAAGCGTGGTAGACTTGTTAGATTGAAGGATACTATTCCTCAAAAAAGAAAGGCAAATAATCAAACAAATATCAATCATGATGATCCTAAGATAATTAAAAAATCCACACTCTCTAATATTCCTCTAGAAGAGGTTATGGTCACTGAAGAGACTCAAGCCCCTAAAGTGGCACAAACCCTTGAAGTGGCACAAACCCCTAAAGTGGTACAAAATCTTGAAGAACAGAAAAATGAGAATATTGAAATATCTTTAAATTATGTTCATACACGAGAGATGTGGAATCGTGAAACAATTATAATTGATGATATATTCTCATTTGCAGTAGTTACTAAAATTCTGAATGATGATGATTTTGAACCACGTACTGTGGCTGAGTGCAAACAAAGACATGATTGGCCTAAATGGGAAGAAGCAATTCAAGCAGAATTAGCTTCTCTAGCAAAACGTCAAGTGTTTGGGCTTGTAGTTCCAACACCTCAAGACGTACAACCCGTTGGATATAAATGGGTATTTGTGAGAAAAGAAATAAAAAAAATGAAATTGCTAGATATAAAGCCAGACTTGTAGCCTAAGGCTTTTCCCAAAGGCCTGGTATAGACTTTGATAAAACATATGCACCTGTGATGGATATAATCACATTCAAATATTTAATCAGTTTAACAGTCTCTGAAGGACTAGATATGTGTCCAATGGACGTAGTTACTGCTTATTTGTATGAAAATTTATACACTGAAATTTACATGAAACTCCTCGAATGATACAAATTGCCTGAAGCAAAAAGGGTTAATTCAAAAGGCTTGTACTCAATTAAATTACAACGATCATTGTACGGATTAAAACAATCCAGACTTATGTGGTACAATCGCCTCAATAAATATTTGAAAAAAGAGGGCTCTATGAATGACCCTATATGCCCATGTGTCTTTAGCAAAAGGTCAGAATCGGGATTTGCTATTATAGTAGTTTATGTTGATGACATGAATTTAATTGGGACTCTTAAAGAGCTCTCAAAAACTGTTAAATATCTGAAAAAAGAATTTGAAATGAAGGATTTGGAGAAAACAAAATATTGTCTCGGCCTGCAGATCGAGCACAATTCAAATGGAATACTTATCCATCAATCAGTGTATATTGAAAAATTATTAAAACACTTTAATATAGATAAGGCTTATCCTTTAAACACCCTAATGGTTGTTCGGTCTCTTGATCCAAAAAAGGACCCATTTTGTCCTAAAGAAGAAGATTGTCTCAGCCTGCAGATCGAGCACAATTCAAATGGAATACTTATCCATCAATCAGTATATATTGAAAAATTATTAAAACACTTTAATATAGATAAGGCTTATCCTTTAAACACCCTAATGGTTGTTCGGTCTCTTGATCCAAAAAAGGACCTATTTCGTCCTAAAGAAGAAGATGAAAAGATACTTGGTCCTAAAGTACCATATCTTAATGTCATTTGAGCCTTATTATATTTGGCTCAATGCACGAGACTTGATATATCCTTCGTAGTTAATTTATTGGCCCGATTTAGCTTTGCACCAACCCATCGCCATTGGAACAGAATCAAACATATACTCTGTTACCTATATGGAACTAGAGATTTGAGATTATTCTATTTTGTCAAATCCCCTAAAAATCCTAGTTTGGTTGGATATGCAGATGCTGATTATCTTTCTGACCCCTATAAGGCCCATTCACAAACGGGATATGTTTTTACTTATAATGACACAACTATATCATGACGCTCTACCAAACAGAACTTAGTGGCAACTTCTTCAAATCATTCAGAAATTTTAGCTCTCTATGAAGCTAGTCGAGAATGTATATGGTTACGGTATGTCATCCATCATATCCAAAATGCATGCAGTTTTCCTTCTACAACAGACACTTGTTCCTTATTATATGAAGACAATGCAACATGTATTGCCAAATTAGAGATGGATATATCAAAGGAGACAGAACCAAACATATCTCACCAAAGTTCTTTTCACTCATGAGCTCCAACAGAGCAAAACGATTGATGTGAAGCAAATAAGATCTAGTGAGAATCTTGCAGATTTATTCACTAAGACACTACCGACATCAATATTTGAGAAGTTACTGTATAACATCGGTATGCGGTGGCTCAACAAGCAATCAAGTTAATCCTACTACAAAGAGGGGGAGCGTTCATCAAAGGGAGCATTCATCAGGCAAAAGTTTGAAGTTTATCAAATATTAGATAAAAGGTACACTGTACTCTTTTTTCCTTCACTAGGTTTTCCTAGTAAGGTTTTTAATGAGGCAGTTTAAGAACGTCCAACATTAACTTATAGAACATTAAATAATTATATTTCTTTGCTTTTGTTTTTATCCCACTAGATTTTTCTTTAGTAAAGTTAATGTAATTATCTGTAAGTGGTGAAAATCCAAGAGGGAGTGTTGTAGAAGGTGGATTTTTCCACCACATGAGGAGAAAAAGGAAAAGTTTAGGTGTGAATGCATTAAATTGATGGTGAGCTACATCATTGCCTTGGTGGACATTTGCCTTGTATTTAACCACTTTCCTTGACTAAAGGGGTAGCCAAATTTTCCTATAAATACCCCTTCATCCTTTGTAATTGAATCATCCAGAAAAATCAAACTCTCACTTCATTTTGCTTTCATTTCTTGTTTCATTATAAATCTCTCTCAGAGCTTCTTT
The DNA here is from genome assembly GCF_011075055.1 of Mangifera indica. NCBI lineage: Eukaryota > Viridiplantae > Streptophyta > Magnoliopsida > Sapindales > Anacardiaceae > Mangifera > Mangifera indica. The sequence continues at coordinate 5,514,091 of NC_058156.1, forward strand.
CTTTTCATTTATTTTGTTATATTTATAACAAGAGAAAATATTTTGCGTGTAACTATTTTGATATGAAAATTATCTCAATTACGAATAGGCCTCATATAAATTATCTGACTGGACCAAATCGGATTTAACTTCTGTCGATTTTTGGTGGTTGACAAAAAGCCGGTAATGGTTGAAAGCTGGACATTTTTCAGGCTGAATTTGGCCTTTGTCTCTTCTAAAAGTCCACGCCCAATGGCTCAAGGAACAATGTGATATATAAACATGCTCACATAATAGGTCAAAGAGGTCTCACATTTTAATAATTTTGTTCTTGAAAAAAATTATATATCTATCAAAATAATTAAATTTTAATTTAATATTCTATTTTAACATCTCACTATTACTGTATAAATCCTATTCTTTTTTGGTTATTAAAATCAAAGAATATTGACAATAAAAATTATTATTATTTTATTACGTTTTTAAAAATAATTGTAATTTTTTTTTTAAGTTTTATTTCTTTAACTTTCAATTATATTATGAATAATGACGATGGGAGTTACAACATCATTGAAAGGGATGAAATCTTAATTCTAAGGGTGCATTTAGTTTGAATAATATTTTATTACTAAAAATAAAATATTACATTTTAAATATATTATCTAGAAGATTATTTTATATAAATCATTATTTGTTTGGTAAGTATAAATTATTATTATTATACTTTATAAAAATTAGTAAATATAAAATAATTATTGTATTTGTTTAGAGGTAATAAAAGAATACTAAAATGATATTTACTTAAATGCCCATGGATATAATTATTTTAAAATATTTTTTATATTTATTGTTATATTAATTAAAAATAAGATTATTTTTATTTTAAAATTTTAATAAGTATGATATAATTATAACAAAATGAAGATTTTTTTAGTAATATTTTAATATCTAAAGTGAAGATGATAATCAGATTACCTTTATATTACATTTCACATTACTATTTGTAATAGAAAATTATCAAAATATTTATTTACCTGACAAACTAAATAAAGTAATAAAAGATAGATTACCAAAGTAATTTTTGTGTCCTTTAACCAAACACCACATAAGGTACATTCCTCCAATAATCTTTTTTTTATTACAAGTATTACTTGTTTGAATTACAAAGTAATAAAAAATTTTAATAATTGTTTATTACAAAAATGATTTGTCAAATAATACATAGGTTATTTCTTAAGTATACAAAAATTACCAAGGTATTTTTAATCTTGTTAAAATTTTATTCTTACTTATTTAAACTTATAACAAAAACAACTTCATTTTTAATTAAAATAATGATAAGCCCTAAACCGCTATTGTAACTATTTTACCATCACTTAATAAAATACCCCTATTTTTAATTAAAATTACAAACCACACAACCTACAACCACCGAGTCACCACCAACCACTACTTGCCTACATGACATTACCATTTCCTGCCTTGCAAAGAAGGCAAAGAGGATTGAATTTTGTCATTGTGTGAAGAAGGCAAAAATGGTTGGAGCTCACCATTATATGAATAAGTCAAGAGGTGAAGAGGCTAGAGGTGAGGCAAAGCCTATGTTGCTCTTATGCCATTGTTTGAGGTTTAGACTCTTGTAGTTTTTAGTTAATAGTTGGTAGTTTTCCCACAATTTTTTATTGATGGCTAGTGATTTTCTTGTTATTTTTTATCGATGGTGGGTAGCTTTTTATTCAACCTCCACCATTTGATTTACTACAATTTACCTCTATCATTTCTTTTATAGTCTCCTATCTTTGATTTACTATAGTTTTTTGCCTATTTTCCACACCTTTGATTTAGATAGTATTTAGATAAAATAATAACTCAGTATACTTTTATTATTACCAACCAAATACAGTAATTATTTATACATACTAATTTATTCTAACTCAATACTAATTATACCCTTTAATCTTTAAAGAAATCTATCTTTGTAATCATCTTAAGTTTTGATAATAAAATATTACTTGAACCAAATACACCTATGGGATATTTGGGGGAAACTTAGATAAACTTAAAATTTGAGATTTTTAAGAAAATGAGAATTTTTTTAAGGAGGTGTTGACGAGTTGTGATGTTGATTATGCAAAGATAGTATTATAAATTGCCCCATAATAGATATGTTACTGGATTTTAGAACATGTAGGAATGAGTTTAGGGTGATTAGTTAAATTGGCCAAATTATGAGGTTTATACAATTTTAGCCAAATTTTCTAGAATTATATGGATATAGTTGAGAAAATCGGATTTACCGAATTTGACACAATATATAAGGAAGGTTTGACCATTATTGACCTTATTCACAGTACGCCTACGTACTAATTTGATGACCAACTCTAATGATCTTGACCAAAATTCATTCAACTTTTTGAAATTTTACTTCAATTTTTTTTTTTTGGTAATAGTTCAAAGGTTAATATCAAGTGATCTAATTGTTTATTTTAAATTTTATTGTGATTTATAGCATTTCAATTTGAGTTTTTGAAATCTTGTTTATGAATCTCACATTTTAAAGTTGAAATTAGTTATTAGTTTATTGAAATTTGTTTTTAGGTAACTAGGGTGTGATTTGTGGCTTGAAACTTTATATTTGGTTAAGAAATACAATATATTTATTCGATAGCCATGAAATACTCAACAGGTGCTTACTAGACAAATCATACATACTTCAATGTTCATTGAATAGAGTATTTGATAAGCATTACTCCTAGAAAGGGCAAATATCTAGCACCCTTCTCAAGATATATGCTTTTAGATGGAATATGGAAATGTAACACCTTCAGGTATGCTTCAAGGGTCTTATTGTCCTTTCTATATGTTTAGATTTGAATTTGGGTCGAATCAAGCCAATTTAGAGGTGGAATACGGTTTTGGCCTAACATACAATTGTGTATACGAGGAATGCATGTTTGTACCATGTTAAACTGAGGTACACCCATACATCTTGAGATGTACCATAGTACATGGTTGGGAAATAAAAAATCTTAAAAGAAGTAATACTACTAGAGAAAAAGACACTTCAGGGTATATATACGTTACACTTTCTCACATTTAAACCCTAATTACCACCTTTGATTTGAGGAAGAAAGTAACGTGAGGGTTTCTAAACATGAAGAGATGTTTGAAAGCACTATTGGTAAGTGACTTAAATGAGGAAGAAGAATGAGAAAGTAGGATATTTTCACCTTCTCTTCTTCATCTTTTATTTTTCAACATTTTAAGCTATACACCTCACATATGCCAAATTCTTTGTCAAAGTTTGGAGGATGGTTTATCACTTCCTAAAAAAAGCAATGCTAGAAAAGGTATGTCTTACAATTGGATTCAGCCTGTTAGTATATATTCTTGAACTTCCTATCAGTTAGTGTACTCCATAAAGTTTACATGTTTGTTGAGTCTATGAGATTGTGTTCTTGAACTCGAGTTTGTTTACGATGATTAATGAAGACTGTGATTGTGACAAATAAAGAAGAAAAAAAGATTTTGTCAATGAAGCAGGTGAAAAAGTTTGCCAAATAAACTTAGCAGTCAAGCAAAACTTGTTGCTCTGCAAGACCTTAGTTTACTACCACCAATGAATGATGAATCCCTCAAAATTGAATAAGGTAGATCTCTAGTTCCATGTTAAGTGCTTGGATTTTATGAGCCTTAGCTCGACCTCAACCTCATCGTGAAATTCTTGTAGACAAGTAAAACTCACAAGTTAAAGAGAAAATTAAATAGACTATTACTAATATTTGAAAGAAATGTTCTATTCCTTTATTGCTTCCAATAATCACTTAAATACAAGAAAATAAAACAACTTTTTCTAATACTATGACTACTATCTCACTGTAAACTAGTAGACAGGCATTTTATTTTCCATTACTAACTACCACTACAAACTATTATTATTTACCATTACTAACTGGTATTACTAACAACTTCTTTATTTGTAGCTAACTAATAAATCCACTAACATGCCCTCCTACTTAAAAACAACCTTGTCCCCAAGGTTAGTTATTTTCTTCCTTAAGTAGCAAGTTGAAACTTGGATTTGAGTTGTTTCTTCAATAGAGAAACATGGATTATAGGGTGAATTCTTGCTCCTTTTGGTGGAATGAGTTTATATGCCACTGGCCCAACGTATTCTTCCATCTAATATGGGCCATAATAGCAAGATGATAATTTATGTAATTTGACCTTTGTTTGTTGAAACTTGCTTGTAAGGTTGTAGCTTCACATTAGCCTAATCTGCAACAATGAATTCTTTGTTTTGTCTACCCTTATCATAGATGGTCTTCATCCGTTTTTGGGATATCAGTAGTTGTTCTCATAGTTGCTTAAGCTTTTTGTCTCACTAAGTTAATTCTTGATAACTAAAACATCAACTGCTATTCCTGGCTCATAATGAACAAAAGTAGAAGGTGTTTTACCATAGACAATCTCATCTGGGGTTTTTTTGGTTGTTGAATGCCAACGGTAATTTAACAAAATTCTAACCATGGAAGCCATTTCACCTATTGCTTTGGACTTTCCCTAACAAAACATCATAAATACATCTCAATAGTACGATTTGTGACTTCCATTTGGTCATTAGTTTATGGTTGGTAGGAAGAAGAAAAATTGAATTCAATTCCCTATAGTTTAAATAACTCCTTTTAAAAGTAGCTTGTAAAAATTAGATCTTGATCTGAAATTATACTTTTGGTATTCCATATAACTTCAGCACACCTTCAAAGAATGTCTTTATTGTTATGATTATTGTGAGTGGTAATGTCATGGCCATGAAATATGCCATTTTTGACAAATAGTCTACTATAACCATGTTTGTTGTTTTGCCTTGAAAGGATAGTAGCCCAATGATGAAAATCATCAAAATATCTATCATATCTCTTTTAGGATTAATAGTGGCTACAAGTAACTATAGGAATCACCTTGTTCACTTTTGTTCCATTGACAAATATCACAAGCTTGGATTATAAAAAAAACCAAGGCCTTTATACCTTTCTAATAGAAAATAGACATCAAACGATGAAGAGTTTTATGCAGACCTTCATGTGTGACATTAAGAAAGGCATTGGTGATAGAGGCAAGTAATTTGGATGTGACCGGGAGGTATAGTCTATTTTTGAGAAAAAAAAGGTCTTTTTTCTTGGTCCATGAACCAATTATTTCTCTAGTTTTGGTAAAACTCATTTAACTTAACCATTTCAGGAGGAGTTTTATCTTCTTCTTCTAAGGACTCTAACCAAGTGGGTTCCAAGTGAGAAATAACCATGAGTTGAGTTAAATTGTGATTCTTAGAGAGAGCATCAATTGTAGCATTATATTTTCCCTTTTTATACTTAATTAAAAAAAAATCATATCCCATCAATTTGTTAAGCCAATGTTATTATGTTGGATTTGTGATGTGTTGATCCCAGAGAAATTTGAGACTTTTGTGATCTATTTGTCCCAACAAATATGGCGTCCAAACCGCTAAGACTAAAGCTAGTATTTCTTTTTCATAAGTTGAAAGACTTGTATCTTTACCTTTAATAGCTTGACTAAAGTCAACAATCGACCTGTTATTTTGCATTAATACAACTCCCACTCCATATTTGGATGTATCACTATTGCTTGTTTAAGTGCTTCGAATACAACATATGTTTCTTTGTTCCATTGAAAATTATTCTTCTTCAACATTGATGTCAATGGTATTGCAATTTTCCTATAACTTTGTATGAATCATCTATAGTATCCTGTTAGGGCCAAAAATTCCCTTAAGCCTATGATAGTGTTTGGCTTAGGCCATTCAACAATTGTTACAATTTTGCTTGAATCCATTTGTATACCTTTACTGCAAATTAGATGGCCAAGATACTTTATTTCAATGACTCCAAAATTGCATTTCTCCTTTTTAACAAGCAGTTGGTGAGTTGATAAGATGGAAAACACTAGCTTTAAGTGTGTCAAATGATCTTCCCAACTTTTGCTATACACAAGAATATCATCAAAGAACACCAATACATATTGTCACAAATAAGGACGAAAAATGTCATTCATAAAAGTTTGAAAAGTAAATGGGGCATTTGAGAGTTCGAACGACATTACCATGAATTCGTAATAGTCATCATACGTTTGGAAAGCAGTTTTTTCAATGTCATTTAAGTATATTGGAATTTGAAAATAACCTTGACATAAATTTAGGAATGTGAAGTCCTTGGCTCCATGAATTCATCCAATAATTCTTCAACAACTAGGGTCAAAAATTAATTTTTATTAGTTGTTGAATTTAATGCCCGATAGTTTACACAAAATCGCCATGTCCTATCTTTTTTCTTGACAAGTAAAACTGGAGATGAATACACACTCGTGTAAGATAAGGTACACAGTCATGTATCATACATTATAGATAAAAATATAAGGAACTAAACATGTTTGACCGATATTTTTTAACCATTTGTTCCAGTCAATTAAAGAAAGATTTAAGAGTTTAAGGGAACTTTGATGCCAGAAGACGCATCGAAGTTGTTGCAATCCACTTTGCCATACAAAGATTTGCATTTGGACTTCAGAAGATAGGTCAGTACGATGATCCTTGGTTTTGCAAAATTGTTAGTTTATTATGCCAAAAAATTATCATGTTATGCATTTGTTAGCCTGAAATTTTGTATGATTATGGAGTTAAAGGTTCATATTTGTGAATATGTATATATGTGCTCATTATATTGAATGTATGTGAATGGATTAGTGGATCATTAGTGGTAGGGTACTGTTGTGATTATTTTAAAATATACAGATTCTTGGACGAAGAATTGATGTTAAGTACTATGATTTTAGCCATCATAGAATAATCTAATAGACCTTAGATGTTTTTGGTTGTTTGAACTTCTAGTTATTTCATATGATGATTTTGGTGTATTAAATTAGCCATTGTATGATTGTGATATTGTGTGTTATCTATGGTGTTATATGACCTTGGAAAATGTTTGAATCGACAAGTAGTCTATTGGTATAATTCTGGAAAAGTAACAATGTTTGGTTAGCCAAAAATCGTGCGTTCAAGTGAGTTAACAATATGCAAAACTGACATTACACACTTTGTATATTTGTAGACATGACTATATATAATTAGGAAAAATAGTTTTTGTGTTAGGTTCAGTCATGGGTGTATTAATTTGAGAATGGATACATGCCTATGTGATATAGATTACATGATCGTGTATGCCACAATGGATTACATGTTCGTCTTAGCCAAATTATGCGGTCGTGTAGGTAGCATTCATACACCCTTGTGTATGGAGGACACACCCCTATGTATAATTGGGAAAAATGGAAAATAAGATTTGGATTGTTAGCAATGTTTGGGTATAATAATAGTAATAACCATTTTATCCCTATGAGAGATGAATAAGAGATGAATAAATGACAAAAATGAAGGCTATATGTGATGGAAATTAATATAGGCGTACCTAATTATATAGACGATGACATGGCCTCAAACCAAACTGATTTTGAGTTTAAAACCAAAATGATGTATTATTTCATTCTCACCACCTAGTTATATATAGTATGGTTATACTATCAAGTTCGATGCAATGTGGACTTGTCACCCAACTATAGGTAGTACGACTTATCATCGAGCTGTGTGCAGTATGACTTATCTCCAAGCTATATGTGTAGTGTGATTTATCATTGAGTTATGTGTAATATGATTATGTCTTGAGCTCTATGCAATGTGGCTATGAAAACATCGAAGCTAATCTATGTGACCCTAACCTAAAGCCCAGTTCGTATATATATAGGGTATACCATTTAGATGACATTGGGAAATCACATTCTTTCACTAAAAATCCTAGAGATCAATATGCATCATTTAGTATTAGTCATCTCAATGATGTAAACATTTGAGTTTAGGGCATAAGGTGTTAAGATATTTCGATAAGCATCTGAGATGCTGATGAAACATCCATAATACCACGACTAGATAAGACATGAAATTATTTGACTTTTATTATTATTATTGCTATGTGCATGAGACTTAGAGATCACCAACTTACTAAGTGTGTTTCACTCACCGTGTTCCTTTATGATTTTTCAGGTAGTATTGTTAAGTAATGAGGCAACAACAGAACCAGAGGGTCAGTTTGGGATGTTGCATAAGACTAGTGGCATTTTTGTCATTTTCACCTAGATTTCATTTGTGTTTATGTATCATTGATTTTAGGTTTGGAATATCATACGTTTGTTTTTGGTAACTTTGGATTAAAGACACGTGGTTTTAAATAGATTATTTATTGATGCTGATTTGCTGAACTTTTGGGATTGTGACCATATAATCATTTAACTTACCATGCATTTATAGTTATCATTGCGAACATTTTGAAATTTTTTAAATTAACATGTCCTTTTGGATACATATTTCAGGTAAGAGTATGTATCTAGAGAGAGATGTTATATCGCTATTGCTACTAGGTGTTGCTATGTACTATTCTTGTGTTAGTTTAGTGCTAACATGTACAACTAGAAATAATTGTTGCTATGATAAAAGCATGAAACTGATCTTGTGATTGTTTATCTATGTAATGAAAGTCTCAATTGAATGCTTGATTCTTGAGCATTAGATGATAATTGTACAAGGTTTTTGGTTATGATAAGTTTCTTTTTTTAAGGCTTACTTATCTTATACGGGTATGTTTCTAGGTTATTGCTTCTATATGATCATTCCTTTCTTTAACTGAAGAATTTGCTATGATAGTAGACTTTGTGTCTCTCTGTTTGTTTACTAGTTTCCATATGTCATTCTATTAAAAGGTTATATTTTATCATGAGAGAAGTCTTTAATCATAATGTTTGTTTTGAAACTAATGAAAGTCCATTATCTTCTCCTTTTTTGTAAAAACATTAGCCTTTCCTTCTAGCATTCAGGTCATAACACCTAAATTGAATAAGTCAAACTTTAGGTTTTGGACGTATCAAGTACTATCAATTGTAGGAGCCCATAATCTAGAAAACCACTTTTAGGTTTATAAACTTGTCTTGCACCATTCAATTAAGTCAAAACAACTATCTCAGTTGAAGAATAAACTGTAACAAAACAAACTAATCCTGAATATATCCATTGGCAAAAACTTGATAAACAGCTTATTAGTTAGTTAGTATCCTTTTCTGTCTGAAAGTTTGTTTAGTGTCGTTTCTAAGTGTAAGTGGACTAGTGAAATATGGACTACTTTGGAGAATAAGTTCATGTTTGAGTCCAAAACCCAACTCTTGGATATGAGAAACCTCATTTAAACAATAAGGAAAATTAATCTTAGCATTAGTGACTATATCACCAAAATAAAAGAGTATGGTGAGATATTGTTGTCAAAAGGTTGAACTTATAAACTACATCTTAGATGCTTTTGATCTTATATGTGATCCTATTGTTGCTAGTTTGACAACTAGGTTAGAGTCTAAGTTTGATGCACTTATAATTCAAGATGTTTAATTCCTATTGCAAAAACATAAAATGAGATTAGAGAACGCTCAACGTGTTCTCAATTATGAGATAGGTCTAGAATTTCATTGTGGTTCTATTAATACTGCTACTGTTGTTAAGTCATCTGATAAAGTTATTGGTCTTTCTACTTATGTTTCATCCTCAAAAACAAAGTTTAATAATCATTTATCCAAGCTTCCAAGTTCAATAAACTAGAGAGTTAGCCTCTGATTAATACCACATTTAATCCTTATCAATAATAATTTGTTGAACCTATACCTCAATATAACATGAGTATGCAACTTACAGATTACTTTGCCTATTTTGGTCCTCTATATCAACCTACTCCTAATTCAATAAGAGGTAGAGGTAGAGGTAGAGGGTATGGTAGAGGCAGAGTCATCTGTCAAGTTTGCAACAAACCTAGACACATGGCATTGCAAATGCGACAATTGGCATAATTCAGTTTACAATCCTCAAAATATGGTTCCTCAGTTCTATAGTGGACTAGTTGGGTTACCAGCTTGCAGTTGGATTCCTCCTATGTTTGGTCTTTCTAACTTTCCTACACTTGATAATATATGTCAACCACTTTTACAAATTCATCTGATCACTCATCCTTTTATATGAGTCCTTCCAATATAGTGTCTATAACTCATAAGCCCACTAGTTTGCATCAAGCTTACTTAACTCACATTATTTTTGCCACCTCAATATTCTGTACCAAATTCTAATATAACCTTAATCGACACTTCATCTAGTCTTGCACTAAATAGTAATATTTTAGCTACTTATTCTACAATTCAAGACAGTTCTTGGTTTGTGGATTCTAAAGTTATTGATCATATCACTTTTGATCATACTCAACTTGCCACGTCTTCTTCATATCAAGAAAATGACTAATTCCAAGTTGGCAATGGTGAAAACCTTATCCTTTCTCATACTGATTAGCTTACTTTTCCTAGTTTCATACAAAACAAAGCTTTACATCTCAAAGATGTTCTTTGTGTGCTCAAAATTACAAGAAATCTTCTTAGTACCTCAAAAATAACAAATGATAACAATGTCATTGTAGAATTCTTTATTGAACAATGTGTCATAAAAGATAAAACTAACAAATCTGTTTTGTTGTAGGGAAGTCTTAAAGATGGCCTTTACCAACTGTCTTTACCAAGGAAGGTTTTAATTCCTTTGATTCCAACTAATGCATCACAACATGGTTTCGAATCTCATAATAATAAATATGTTTATGTTTCTATTAGATGTACTAATACAGTGGTTAATCACTCTTTTAGTGACATTAACACCAAGAATGCAATTGTTTGTGAATTTGAAAACTTGTTATCTAGTTCTAGAAATGATGATGTTACTTCTTCTGATATACACTATGTGTCTGTCTGTAACAAAGTTTCATTGTTTGATTTATGGCATAATAGATTAAGACATTTGTAAAATAAAATTGTTACTTTAGTTCTTAAGCATTTTAACTCACTTTCAATTAGTATTGTCCCCAAGACTTTTTTCACATCCTGCCAGTATCGCAAACTCACACAAAATTCTTTTCCTTTATCTGAGAGCATCATATCCCTTAGAACTCATTCATACTGATCTGTAGGGCTCATCATCTATTATCTCATTTGAATGATATAAATATTATATCCATTTCATAGATGATTAAAATAGGTTCACCTGGATTTTTTTCTTTAAAACTAAAATCTAAGGTCGAACCCACTATCATTACTTTTCATAAACTTGTGGAAAAACAATTTAATTTTCAAATAAAGTATGTTTAGTCTGACTGGGGTGGGGAGTACAAATCATTAGCTCCTTATTTAGCTAGTCAAGGAATTCATTTTAGACACTTATGTCCTCACACCTATCAACAAAATGGAAGATCTTAACATAACATAGACAAATAGTTAAGAATGGGTTAACATTTTTGGCTTATTGTGGCATGTCGCTTAAATTATGATGGCTTGTTTTTCAAGCATTTGTGTATCTTCTCAATAGGATTCCCTCTTCTATGTTAAGTTTTGAGTTTTAATTTCAAGTGTTTCATAAGTTACCAAACTATTTTGCCTTTAAAGTGTTTGGTTGTGCAATTTTTCCTCTTCTTAGACCTTATCACAGATCCAAGCTTAATTTTCTTACTAAAAAATGTGTTTTTAATGGATATAGTCTTCATCATAAAGGCTACAAGTGCCTTTCACCTATTGGGAGGATCTACATAGCTCAAAATGTAACATTTAATGAAATAGATTTTCCTTTTAAGAATGATATTCCCTTTCAAAAACTTATTGGTATTTTTGTCTCTTCAACAGTGCAAGACTTACTTGTTCAAGAGTCCATACCTGCCTTTACAATTTCTTCTAGAACATCACATCCAAATCTTAATTTCAATTTGATACAGACCTGGAAAAATGGCTAAGATTTCCAGCTAACTGAAGGTTCCAGCAAAATGGCAGAAAAAAGAACCCCATTTTTCAATACAAAATTGGCATGGCTGTTTGGGTCCCGAAGTAAATCTTGAATAATTCCTCGATAATGGTGATCAGACTGAACCTCCTCGGCCACAATATCGCCCTCAACCCATGAACTAGTAGAGAGAGTGGCCAGGTTAGTGTAAATAGGTAATCTGGAAAGGGCATCTGCAGCTTTGTTTTTGACCCCCGAGCGATACTGTATCTCAAAATCAAATCCCAGCAATTTCATCACCCAACATTGTTGGTCACCACTCACAATTGTCTGCTCCATCAAATATTTGAGGCTCTTTTGGTCGGTTCGTACTATGAAGTGCTTCCCCAATAAATAATGTCGCCATTTCTGTAAAGCCAAGACTATAGTCATTAACTCCCACTCATAGATAGATTTTGCTTGACCCCTTGAAGATAAAGCTTGACTCATGAAAGAAATTGGCCTGCCACCTTGCATAAGAACTGCCCCGATACCTGTAGCCGATGCATCTGTCTCCACAATAAATGGTTGAGTAAAATCTGGCATTGCTAACACTGGAACCGAAGTCATAGTCTACTTAAAGGTCTCAAAAGCAAGTGTAGCTTCCTCCGACCACAAAAAGGAATTCTTTTTTAAGAGTTGAGTGAGGGGTACGACGATTCGCCCATAATTGCGAACGAATCGACGATAGTACCCTGTGAGACCTAAAAATCCTCAAAGCTCAGTAATGTCTTTGGGGAGTGGCCAATCAACCATACATTGAATTTTTTTGGGGTCAGCAACAACTCTTGAGGCAGAAATAATGTGTCCCAAATATTCAAGCTGTGACACGGCAAAGGAGCATTTTTTTCTATTTAAGACCAAGTGGTGTTCTGAAAGCAAGGTCAATGCTGTATCCAGGTGCTCAAGGTGATCTGCAATGTCTCAACTATAAATCAATATATCATCAAAAAATACCAAGATGAAACGACGTAAGTGGTCACGAAAGACCGTATTCATTAAGACTTGGAAAGTGGCCGGTGCATTGGACAAACCAAAGGGCATTACTAAGAACTCGTAATGTCCATTATGGCTCCGAAAAGCTGTTTTCTCAATATCATTGTCAACAATCCTAATCTGATGATATCCAGACTTCAAATCTAATTTACTGATAATGGTGGCTCCAGATAATTTATCTAACAATTCATCAATAGTTGGAATAGGAAACTTATCTGGTACCGTAAGCTTGTTGAGGGTCCAGTAATTAACACAAAAACGCCAACCTCTATCTTTTTTCTGAACCAGTAGAACCGGGCTGGAGAAAGGGCTGATGCTTGGGCAGATGATGCCTGCCTTTAACATGTCCTGGATCTGCCTTTCCACTTCATTTTTTTGATGATGTGGGTAACGGTAAGGGCGAATGTTGGGTGGAATGGTGCCTTCCACTAGCCGTATAGCATGATCACGAGTCCGTCGAGGAGGGAGACCGGAAGGTTCCTCGAATAAATGTTGGAAGTGTTACAAAACTGCAGTAATTTCTGGCTGTTCTGGACTGCTGTCCTCCATCACAGTATGAGTGAGTTCAATCCAGTAGACAAGGTTGCTTGATTTTAAAGTTTTACAGAACCCACAGAGAGAAGTTTCTCTGATAGTCAAGGAGGGGTCCCCCTGGAGAGATACTTGCTGGTCATTCCAATTAAACCACATAGTTAATGATTGTCAGTCACTGTGGACGATTCCTAACGTAGAGAGCCAATCCATTCCAAGAATTACATCCACATTACCAAGTTGGAAGACATAAAAATCCTGAAGGAAATGAATGGAGCCCAAGTGTAGTTTAACTGCTCTGCAAACGCCGCCTCCCTTGATGCTCTGTCCGTTTCCTACAATAACTGAAAATGCTTTTTGGTGGATTTGGAGAGCTAAGTCCTTGACTAATTGTTGAGAGAGGAAGCTGTGAGTGGCGCCGGAGTCGACCAATACCATTACATCAGTCCCGAAGATTTTTCCCAGCAACTTCATTGAGCGAGGGGAGTTAATACCTGCCACCGAGTGGCTCGACAACCCAATATCCTGCCCATCCTGGTGCGGAGGCTCTGGTGCGACATCCGTTGGCTCTATCGACTCTTCTTCAACGTCATCACAAAGCATCAGCCGAAGCTGTCGGAATCGACATTGATGGTTGAAGCTGTACTTGTCACCACACTTGAAATAAAGTCTCTGAGTGATCCTGGCCTGGATTTCTGGCTGAGAGAGTTGTCGGGGAAAAGAAGGCGGAGGTGGCCGCCTATTGGAAAGAGGTGAAGGGTGTGTGGTTGGTGGGGAAGCTGAGAAACTGGAGTGATTGGAACCATGGGACGATGATTTTGGGTGGCCGACAGGTAAGGAGGATGGTGGAAGTAACGCTGAGGTGGCTGAATGGGTGGGTGCGTTCGTCGGTGGTGGAAAATTTAAGGTTGAGGGAGAAGGGGTGGAGATATTTGTTGGAGATGGAGTTTAGGTTTGGGGGAGATTTGAATAAGGGATACGGGTCAGGGCAGTGGTAATGGGCAGGCTGCTTATATTGGGTAATGGGCTAGATTGGGTCAGTGGTGGGCTGGAAGCTGGGAAATGAGAATGGGCTTGGGCTGAAGGTAGGTAGGCTGGGTAATACAACTGGTTTGGGTTTGAGTGTGGAAGATTGGGTTCGGCCCAATCAGGCTGTGGAATCTGGTTTGGGTTGTGTGAAGTTGGGCCTGGAAAGGGTGGGTACAGATAGAAGCCCGTTGGTGCGCTGAGAAGGGAGTTGGCTTGACCCGGTTGAACAGCTTCTGCTTTACCCGAATTTCCACCCATGCCATATAACGCCCAGTCACGTTGTTCTACGTCCGCCGTCATCTGCATCAACGAACGAAGGTCCGTCGATGCTAACAGCCGCAGTTCAGCTTGAATACGGGGGTTCAACCCCGCCATGAAGGCGCCTTTCAGCCATTCAATGGAGACCACCGGCAACATGGCCACCAATTGTTCAAAGCGTGCTCGGTACTCTGTTATTTTCCCTGTCTGCCGATGGAGAATGATTTGTTCATAGGGTGTACGGTTTTGCATCGATCCGAAACAGAGAAGTAGCTCCTCCTTCAACTCCCTCCATTCTCTGAACAGTTGCCACAACTCCCTAAATTGCCACCAGCTCAAAGCCTCGCCTTTGAAACAAAGGATCACCACCGACAATCGTTCCCTTTCATCCATCCCGTTCATCTGGAAATATCACTCAGCCTTGGCGATCCAACCCCATGGGTTCCCACCGTTAAACAAGGGGAGCTCCATCCTCCTGTGATAATGGTCCTGTCGGTTCCAGTGTTCTGCATGGCCAAGGTGTGGTCTGTGGTTGTTCCTAGAAGCCTCTCCGTAAGCTACTCCACGAAATAAAGGTAGCGGGGGTGGAACGGTCGGACCAAAATTTTCTTCCACAACAGTGCACGGATCCGGTGGAAGTGGTGCATGCGAATGGATGGCAGTGGTGGTCGGCCCTGTTTCAGTTTCCTTTCCCCTTAAGTTTTTCGAAAATAACTGTCGTATCTCATACAAGTTTTCATCAATTTTTTCAAGCCGTGAGGTTGATTGAGCTTCTGAATGCCCTAACTTCTCATCTATTGACGCCACTTTCTCCGCCAAATCCTTGTAATACTTCTCTAACTCCTCAACTCTCCCTTCCATTCTTGTCATTACCATTACCCAGTTCGTCGGCTCTGATACCAAGTTGATACAGACCTGGAAAAATGGCTAAGATTTCTAGCTAACTGAAGGTTCCAACAAAGCTCAACAGCTCCTCCAGCTAGTTTCCAGATTCAGCCTCTTCCTGCAGTCTCAAGTTCAAGGTTCTCTCCAGCATCAACTCAACTAATTAATCTCTCAAGCATTCGTCCACAACCAAGCAAAGGAAGAACAAATTGATTTATTCTCCATTTTCATTCATATGCAACATATAAATGTAATTTGACAGCTTTCTATTTGAATAAAAATCAAGCAAGTTTTCTATTCCATTTCCATATCCATGGTGAAATAATGTTCCAGCAATATTGCTCCAATCCACAAAATCAAATTCAACTACAAATTCATCAACAAATCCAGTAAGAATTCCACAAAACAACAACCAGAACAATAACAGAAATCAAAATAAAGCTAAGGAATGCTGAGTTCCGAGAGTCAGCCCTCTCCAATCCTATTCTGCTACTCAAAACTTCATCCAACATATTCTGCCCTCATCCATGCTTTTTCCCATTTTATGTGCTGCTCTCTAACCATCACTGGACCTCACCATTGTAGAATTCTGGAAAGGAGGCTTCAATTAATTCAGCTGCCTGGGTGCTTTGTCCAGATTGCCCTCATTCCTTTGGTCTTCTTTTCTGTTCTCAGCTGGGTCATTATCCATACTCCCTGGGCTGCCTTCTGTAATGTTTCCTTTGGGCCTGCGGTGATAAACTCTAGTGATTAGGTTCCCAACACAATTCTTCAGTACCTATAGTGACTTCTACCTATTTTCTTGAATAATTTGTCTCAATCAATCAATCCATTGGAACGAAATTCTCCTACCTCAAGTTCTAGTTCCTCATTATTTGATTTTGCTAATGAATCACATAACATTTCACCGAGTTTAGTTGATTCTCCAAACTCCTCTGAGTCTAAGTTAGTGGTTCAGTCTTTTTCTGTTTGTTCTACTAAACACTTGCATAATACTTTTAATATTCATCCCATGCTCACTAAGGCTAAAACAAATAATCTACCTAAACCCAAATTGTGTATTACCTCTCTTGTAGCAAGACAAGCTTCTCCAATTTGTCTAAATACTCTAATATTTAATTCCTCTAACACTAAATCTGAACTTGCCTCTATCTCAGAAGCATTGCTTGATCCTGATTGGAAATAAACAATGCAGACCGAGTTTGATGCATTTGTTGCCAATGATACATGGTCTTTTGTTCCATTAAGAGATGATATGATAGTTGTAGGGTGTTAATGCGTTTTTAAAGTTAAGTATAACTCTAGTGGAGTTGTTCAAAGGTATAAAGCCAAAATAGTAGCTAAAGGTTTTCAACAAACTCCTAGTGTAGATTACTTTGAAACATTTAATCCTATAGTTAAGTTAGCCAACAATGATTCTAAGACTTGCAATGACCTACCATTAGGAAATTAGATAGATAAATGTTAACAATTTTTTTCTTAATGGTAATTTAACTAAAACTATCTATATTAATCAACCAAAAGGGTTTATCACTCATAATCATACCACAAAATGTGTCTGTAAGCTCAACAAAGTTTTATATGGGCTCAAACACGCTCTTATAGATTGCTTTGAGAAATTAAAATTAGCTCTCATTACTTGGGGTTTCATTTCATCTGTAGCAAATACTTGTCTCTTCATATATAAGTCAGACTCCACTGTTATATACATTATTGTTTACGTAGATGATATTTTGTTGACTGGTAACAATACTTCTCTGATTAATACTTTTATCACCGAATTAAATGAACAATTTGCTCTTATAAAATTGGGCCCATTAAATTATTTTCTTGGCTTTGAGGTTTATAGAATTCAAGTTGGCTTGCATTTGTGCCAATCTAAATATGAAGAGATCTTCTAATAAAAGCCAACATGCAGGATTCTAAACACTGCTCCACTCCTTTTGCTATTGACATTGAGCTTCATTTTGAAGATAATGGTAGGTTTGAGCATCTTTCACTTAATAGAAGTATCATAAGAGCATTACAGTACCTTACATTAACTAGACCTGATATTTTTTTCTCAATAAATAAATTAGGTCAATTCTTACAGGCTTTCACTCAATTTTGGTCTCTCATTTAAATCAAATTTTGGTCTCTAACTGAAATATTATTCTGATTCTAATTGGGCCAGTAGCATTCAAGATACAAGGTCCAATACTAGTTATTGCTTGTTTCTTAGCACTAATCTTATTCAATAGTGTTCCAAGAAGCAAAAGGCAGTGGTTCTATCTTCTACTGAAGCTATGTATAGAGCACTCACAAATAATGCCACTGAAGTTACTTGATTGAAAACTCTGTTTACTGAATTTGGTTTGGAGTTTTGCTCCTTCTATTATTTTGTGTGATAACCAAAGTGCTAGTGTTTTAACATCCAGTCTTATTTTTCATGTTAGAACCAAGCACATTGAAATCGATGTCTATTATATTAGAGACTAAGTGGCTACTAAATTTGTTGTTATTCAGTATGTCTTTAGTAAACATCAGAAGGAAAATATTTTGACTAACGCATTGACTAAGTGCTCCTGGTTGTATTGATGACACTTGATAATGGTTTTGATGTTTTGTGTTTAAAGTTTCTCAGCTAATATGGTTTTGATAGTTATGATTATACCTGGTTCTCTTGACTAAGTGTTCCTAGTTGTGTTGATGACACTTGATTTTCTAGTTATGTTCTCTGGTTGTTGGAAGTACTCTCTACAGTTTCTCGTAGTTGTTAATCTTCTTAGTCTTCTTCCTCTTCTCATTGTCCATTTGTTTTTTTGTCTGTCCTATCAATCTGGACCTAAAAATTCTGTTGTTCGAATGAACAGCACCACTTTGTTTTTTTTCTAAAATGTACTTCTTAACAATTCAGACTTCAACAATTGAACCTTTAGGTGTAAATTTTTTTTCTTATAAAATATACTACACTGTATAGTTGGTATGAGCATTTTAGTCTTCAGGTTTGGTACTTATTATTGTTTGTGTATGAAGCTTACTCTTGTTTTGAGACTCATGGTTATTCATGTGTGAAGCTAACTCCTGTTTGTTGTTTTTGTTTTTTTTTTTTTTTGGCTTGCTAGGGAGACTTTGGAAGCCTTGAGCAATTTTTTAAAGTTCCCTTTTCTTTTGTAGCTAATCATTTTTGTGTTTCATGACACTTTTGCTTGTTTCACAGTATCAGCTATGCATGGAACTCAGATTTTCAATTAGTATACTTTGCTCTCTAAGATTTTGCCACTTGTCTTTAACACAGTTTACTATTTTTGTTTTGTTTATATAGTACGTTACTTCAAAACTAATTTGGGTGTAGATAGTTTTCTACATCTTTCTTTTGTTTGTAGGTTTGTGTTTTTTTTAAGCCTACAACTCATTCCTGGCCTTGTTTTTCTCTTCTTTTGTTGGTTTCCTTATTTCCTTTCAGGTATTTTTCTCTCCTTAAGAAAAAAAAAAGGAGAAGAAAAGGAGGAAGAAGAGGATAGCCCATCCAAAAGTACAGAGGGTGAAGTTTCAGGGGGAATATTGCTATACATGATGGGGCAAGTCATCCAATCTAGAAAAAGTAAAGTTTATGAGGGGATATTGGTGAATATCGAATGAATTGTAATCATTCAGATAGTGTTGTCCTTGAGTAAAATTGTACTCAAGACAAGTTTGTAAATGTCAAAAGTCAGGGTTTGTCTGCAGTTAGTAATAAGTTCTTGGGAAATTAAAATTTTTACCCTTATTTTAATCCGTGTATACATAAATACCACTCATTCTAAAGCTTAAACAAATATACCATAATAGTAATCAATTTTTCCAAAATACCCCTCTTTAATCTTTCATACAGAGATTCTCTCTCTTTCCTCTCTTTTTCTCTGCAACTTTTTCTCTCTTCTTCCTCATCTTTCAAGTGATGGAATCATGCAGAGAGATCCTCTCTCTTCTTTCTCATCTTCAAAAACAAAAGAAGGAAAGAAAAAACTAAATTCTTCAGATTAAGAATTCTTCAAAGTAAGGATATAAAAAAAAGAGCAACCCACAAAAACTCAACCACATTCACTTTATAACCCGGAAGAAATGGTGATTGAAGAAGATCATTTAGTAGGATTTAACTGAAAAAAATAAAAAATTGGCATTTAAGGATTTAACTGAAAAAAAAATGTTGGCGTAAGTTAACTGGGGAATAAGGGTTGGCGTCACGCCATATAATTAATATTATAATATATAATATATAATATTATAATATATTATATATTATATTAAAATATAATACTACAGTCTCACGATATAATTTCATCTGGAAGCACTTTTTGAAAAAATTCTGCATAATACTGCAGCCTTTAAAAATTAAAATAAAAAGGTTTGCGTGGCGTTAATGTCAAAGGTTGGAACGCCAACCCTTTTTAATTTTATAAAGCGCCAACCCTTCATTTTATTTTATTTTATTTTATAAAGGGGTGGCGGGCCGTGCCAATCCTTGCATTTTTATTTTATAAAAGGGTGAGGGGTCATGCCGGTAAAGAAGGCTATAGTATTATATTTTAATATAATATATAATATTATATAATATTAATATTGTAATATATAATATATAATATATAATATAATATTATATATTATATATTATATATTATAATATATAATAATATGGAACAAGGGTTGGTGTCAACGCCAACCCTTAGCGACCTTTATTCCCCAGTTAACTTACGTCAACATTTTTTTTTTTCAGTTAAACGCCAATATTTTTTTTTCAGTTAAATCCTACTAAATGGTCTTCTTCAAACGTCATTTCTTCTAGGTTATAAAGTGGATGTGGTTGAGTTTTTGTGGATTGCTCTTTTTTTTTTATATCCTTTGAAGAATTCTTAATCTGAAAAATTCAGTTTTTCCTTCCTTCTTTTGCTTTTGAAGATGAGGAAGAAGAGAGAGGATCTCTCTGCATGATTCCATCACTTGAAAAATGAGGAAGGAGAGAGAAAAAGAGAGGAAAGAGAGAGAATCTCTGTATGAAAGATTAAAGAGGGGTATTTTGGAAAAGTTGATTACTGTTGTGGTATATTTGTTTAAGTTTTATAATGAGTGACATTTATGTATACACGGATTAAAATAAGGGTAAAAATTTCAATTTCCTTAAGTTCTTTATATATAAACTCGAAAATATTTGTCTGAGTTATTATCGCAAATAATAAAATTTCTTTCTCTCTCCACAATGAAACGCTTTTCATTTTTCTCTCGCCCTCTCTGCTCGTTTCATCCAACCCTAACACATACACATAAAATCACTAATCATTATACGAACTTCTTTGGTTCTCAATCAATTCTCTACAATTCCAACCTTGTGCAACTTTCCTAACATCACACAATCGAAGGTTAAATAGAAGAAGAAAGTTTTATTCAGAAATAATTTAAGCTATCAAATCAAAGGTCTCATGCAGCAAAAACAATCAACATTTTACTATGGCCAAATGACTATCTCTCACCCAAGGTTTGATGCAAACCCAATTTTTCATCCGTTAATCTATTAAATTTTACTATTATTGTTAAGAGTAAAATTATCATTAAACAAAAATATTTAAAAAATTAAAAATTTATCACATTTTTACTCCCAGGTTTAAAAACTACTATTTTCTCTGATCTAAAATTTGAAAAATATATATTTCCCCTTTAAGATTTTTCTAACATGCTATCAGCAATTAGAGACAACAGCAAAGTCGGTATTGGCATTCTCTCTCCCTCTCGGCTTCTCTCTCAGTTTCATTCCATTTTCAACCATCACCAACCAAGAAAACCAATCGACAAAAACCATTCTTAGTTAGGAGACGAACAATTCGTCTTCGTCGGTCGGTTTCTTCAATCTATGATGGCTGAAAATGGAATTCAATTGAGAGAGAAACCAGGAGGGAGTGAGGGAGAACATCGTCGTCACCTTCTCTAACTGTCGACAATGATGGTTAAAAAAACTCTAGGGAGAAATGTTACTTTTTCAAACTTTGAGTAAGAAAAAATTTGTTAGATTTTTAAATTTAGAAGAGGAAATGTGATAAATATTTTGGTTTTTTAAATATTTTAATAAATAACAATTTTATCCCTGATAATAATAATAAATTTTAATAGATTAATAGGTATTTAGGTTTTCAATAGTTAACTAGTGGAAAATTGGATTTACACCAAACTTTAGGTGGGACATAGTGATTTGGTCTTTCACTATTAGAACTTTTATATTACATCGAACAATGTTCATACACAATTCTTGATTACAACCATAAACCCCAGTACTTTAACACTCTGTCGTAGGAGAGAGACGTTTAGATTAAGAAGTCATATTTAATTTCAGTCAGAAATATCAAGGGCATTTACGTTGCTTTATCTGCACTTCAGGAACAATTCCATGCCTTAACATGATCCATCTATATTCCTATATTCCTCTATTCGTTGATTCGAAGCACCCTGCTGTCTTCAGTCTCCACCTTCACCTCCTTTTTCTGAAGCCTTGGTAGATCAACTTTAAATAAAGATTGCGAAAAAAAAAAATGAGAGAAAATTAAGAAAAATAGGAGCAAAGATTTAAAGAGTACAGCTGTTGTGGTAATTAAACAGAACCAAAATAAATGATTAAACTTTTAAGGTCAAAATTTGGAGACGAATGAAAATTAAGAAAAAAGAAAGTTTATTATACAAAGAAATTAAGAGTATTTTCGACTTTAAAAATAGTTAATAATAAAAAAATTATTATTATTTAAAATTTCATTCCTTAATCAAAGATATGTTAATAATAACATTAATTATAATTTCTCACAACTTTTTTTCAGCTGAGAAAAGTGAAATGTAAACAATGGTGCAAAAAGACCGATCAAATCAAAAGACTTTCGGGTGTTTGGTTTTAAAGAAAAAATATTATTTTGATAATTTATTTTTTATTATTTAAATTATTGTTAAATAATAAAAAAATTTGATAATATTTTATTATCTATAATAATATGATAAATAATATAAGAGAATATAAAAGATAATCTTATTAATACATCCACCTTAAATATTAAAAAACTACCATTATAATTTTGATTTTATACAATTCGATAATTACTTATTAATTTATAAGAGTAAAATATTCTCAATTTCAATTAATATAATGAGTAACATAAAAAAATTAAAGTAATTATACTTAAAGATATTTAAGTTAAATAATATCTTAATATTTTTTTATTATATCTAACTAAATATAATAATTATTTATATTTATAAATTTTTATCAAATACAATAATAATTTATATGTAATAATCTTCAAGAGAATTTATCTTTATGATAATTATTTATTTTCTATAATGAAAGAGTATATGAATTAAACGCACTCTTTAATTAATTTTATAATAAAGTGATTTGGAGAATGCTTGGTTCCTTGCAAACTTGTTTTAACATTATATTTAAAAAAAAGTTGTGCTACGAATCAATAACCATTTATATTTTAATAAAATTATATGTATAAATTATAGAATAGTATTATATAAATAAATATTATTTTTTTATGTTAAAATTATTTAATTATATAATAATATAATACTTACACATATATTACTATTTTGGGTTGGATGGTGTCAAGAATTTCCTTGTTCATAAGGTAAAATAATATCTGTAAATAAATAAATAAGTTTTTTATACATTCGGATTGCCGCCTTAAGGCGCTAGAGTACGTGCGAGCCCGGAAACTGACATCGTCAAGAAAATAATAATAATAATAATAGTTTACATTTATGTTACTTAATTTCTATTTAAAGAGAAAGAATCCGGACAGGTTTGACGTCGCAGAAGATGCCGGGAGCTGGGAGACATGCGTGGGGCAGGGCGGGGGGTTACTCAAAGCTCTACTGCATGATACCATTTTTAAAGGGGAATCACGTAAGTTAGAAGTTGGACAGGAGTATGGCAACACAAGTCTACATAGGCAATTGTGGAAGACGTTGTGGGCAAAGAAACTGTATAAACTATATGTCTAATTTCTAACATTCAGATCAGATCATCTAACACACTCAATCTCAAAATACTTATTAGAGAATTGACTATGATATAATATCAATTTCTAATAAGAACAATACTGATAATTTCTAGTTCAAAGATTTTACAAACTAGAAACAAAGAAAAGAGAAAAATCTTCATTTCATCACAACTCAAAACCACTCCAATTTCCACACCTACTCTCCCATAGCCCTCCATCATGTTCTATCAACAGACACTAACTCTACATTCTTCGGTCTTCCAACATTGAATCATTTGTTCTTCCTCTCCCATTCTATAATCTCTTTTTCTCTTTCAAAAAGTCCATTCTCATCATGTTTACTGATTTTCTTAATGATAATTACAACCCCTTTTTATGGGCAGTAATAGATGTGTAACGTCACTGGACTGGACTAAACTGAAAAAGTGAGGCACAAGTTCACGGTGGAATATGGTTGTCGGATGATAAAGGATTGCAATGGTTGACAATTAGAGTCAAAATTCCTAAGAAAATTGCTATAAGCATTGAAGAGCTAGCACAGTTTTATATTTTAATTGATATGGGTTCTTTCCATCTTAACCTCATTATCACATTAATAAATTGATAAATTCATTGTAA
This sequence comes from Mangifera indica, assembly GCF_011075055.1. Taxonomy (NCBI): domain Eukaryota; kingdom Viridiplantae; phylum Streptophyta; class Magnoliopsida; order Sapindales; family Anacardiaceae; genus Mangifera; species Mangifera indica. The sequence goes on from NC_058156.1 coordinate 5,538,328, forward strand.
AAAGTTGTTATGAATTAATATATATCCCACTTTAGGACCTTTCTTCTTCAATGTTTTTTGTGGTCAAAATAAAATAATCCTTCAATCCCAGGTGGGCATTGTGCACAGCAATCAATAGTTCGCTAGGAAAATGGGAACAGCCAGATTGTGACAAAGACAAACACTATTATTATTGCCCAATTTATTAGTTTCCACCTTGATGGGACAAAAATATGCAACATAATTCTAATTTATATATCATATATATTAATTACTGCATACACATAATAAGCCATATTTAATTTTAGATAACTATGTTGACAGACACACTCACCTCGTAGCATGAGCTAATAAAAAAAAATATTCGCATTCTTAAAAAAATCTAAATTAAAATAACATAAAATAATTTATTATTATTTTTCGTTTAGTTGTGTCAAACAGAGGCTGGGCACATTAATCATGATTAAAAAGAATGGGAGGAAGGAGCCCACAAACGAGGAATTTTTGGGAGAGTTAGTGGGAAAAAGACATAAGAAAGGGGGAAAAAGCGTGACGTCGAAAGAGTTTGGCTGGTGGGGGCGAGTGAAACCAGGGATTTTTTAGAGGTGTTTGCTGGCTCTTCCCCTCATGCCGCCACTATTAAAAAATAAATATAAAATAACAGTTAAAAGTGGATGGTATCATTTTGCTGCAAGATGGCTGTCTCTTCCAAGAAATTTATACCAGTGACTCCACAAAATTAACAATTCAAGACAATCTTCTTGTACGTTCGACGGCCAAGAATGCTAATAGTTTTTCTAGCCCACGGCTGCAACATCTCTGCTTCATAATAAATCACTTCAAAATCTATCCAAAAAAAATTTTCTATTCTCTGTTGGAAAATTTTAAACCAACACGCCAAATTTTATATATTCTGTGATAATGAATTGTATACCCAGATTCGAGTTTGTGACAAAAGCAATTTGAATAGGCCCGAGATTTTGACTTAGTCATTTCCACGATCTCATTTGCTTTCATATTGCCATTGCAGATTGCATCCCTCTGGGAGACATGGTTTCTGTGCTTTGCTTTTTGGGAGAAGAGGAAAAATCTTCTCTGTAATTTCTGCGTTAACCAAATGGGGGGAGGCAGTTTTTTGGACATAGATATAGAGGTCCAACAACTAAGCAACTTCCCCTCAATTGCTTTTTGAAAGTTTAATACATTTGGATTGAGTTAACCTGTTATTGGTGAATCTAAACCTAATATCCTTTATAGAAAAAAGTATTGATTTAAATAATTTTTTATTATAAAAAATAAAAATTATACATTGAAAAATTATTTAGAATATTATTAATAATTTAATATGTTTGATAAAAAAAATTATAGATATACATAATTATTGTGTTTGATTAGATATAATAAAAGAATACGAAAATATTATTTTACTAAGTATAATTATTCCAAAACATTCTTCATATTATGTGTTATATTAATTAAAAATAGTGATATTTTTCTCTTAAAATAATAATGATGAAAAATGGAATTGTAACAAAATCAAAATTACTTTAATAATATTTTTGAATATCTAAAATAAAAGTAGAAATTAAATTATCTCTTATATTACTTATTACATCATCTTTTATAGTAGGAAATTACTTGAATATGTTATTATCTACTAAAACAAACAAAGTAAAGTTAGTATAAAAAGATAAAATACTAGAGTAATATTTAAATACTCGAAGAGGACATTTGGTTTAAATAATATTTTATTACCAAAATTGAAATATTATCTTGAAGATAACTTACCTAAAAGATTAATTGATATAAATAATTATTGTGTTTAATAAAATTTGATAAATATAAATACTGATTGTGTTTAGTTAGAGATAATACAAAAATTACTAATATATCATTTTACTTAAATGTCTTTGGGTATAATTTTTCTAAAAAATGTTTTATGTTATTTGTTATTTTAATTGAAAATGAGATTATTTTTGCCCTAAAAAATTAATAAATAAGAATATAATTATAACAAAATCAATATTACTTTAATAATCTTTTAATACTTTAAATGGAAGTGGTAATAAAATTATCTCTTATATTACATATCACATTATCATTGATAATACAAGATTATCGAAATAATATAAATAATAAAAAATAAATTATTAGAGCAATCGAAGGGGGTGTTTGATGGAGAGTATTCAAAGAGTACTATAATAATCTATATTTTGTTCTCGAACTATTCCTTGCACCTTCTTAAATATCAAGTATACTGTTTTTGCTTGTGCATCTCCTACCTCATTTTAACAACTCAATGAGGCAAGATTTCCAGAGCACAAACACATGACATGAAATAACTCCATTTAAAAGCATACTTAGTTGTGAATGACATAATGCCACCTGTAATAGCCCTAACCTTGATCATATGAGCCTATTCTTTTGACTACTAGTTTCAACCATACTCTTATATGTTTCATTGGAAGGATCATATCCCATCCCAAAACGAAGGGAAAACATACTTGGAAGTTGCAAACATAAACACATCAATCAGATAAGAAGAGATCAATGAAAATCACAAAATTACATTTATTGACTATAATACCACAATCGCAGGAAAAAGTTGGGTTACATAAAAATGTCAAGCCCTCAAGTCATATCTGGAGGACCATTTCAAACGAGCTCTCTAACTTCATCCTGACTTAACACCAAAGACACAAGTGATTGTCTCATATTGTTCTTTGGTAGGAATTAAGTGCATGATATGAACCATAACCCAAGCATCAAGTTCACCTAATAATGAAATAAGCCCAACGAGAGTCTTTCAGCACATTTACATTAGGAAAGCCATTATAACATAAGACACCTCCATGCAACTACAAGGAGTGCATAATCCTATCGGTTATAATGACAAGAAAGCATACACCCCTCATTGATGGATTTGGAAAGCCACATGGATGCCTATCCATCGTATTCTCTCCTTTTTGAAAGGACTCAAGCTTTGAACTTCCCTCTTTCATCATATAAAGAAGAATGATATGCCTCCTTAACTCTCACAAGCATTAAAAACAAAGCATGTTAGACAATCAACAACCAAACACTCGAAGTTGAGTAACTTATCATCTTACCAATTGGTGAAGATATTCCTTTGATCAACTTATAGAAGACAATATTCTTAAAAGACCAATAGAGATCGCAATGAATGAGATGTTTGAAGTTTGAGAGAATTGAGTTGACCCCTATCATTTTATAGCTAAATCGAGGGAACTAACAAGGAACAATCTCAATTGTTCAATGTTAACCCATTTCATTATGCAAACAGTGCACATCCAATCATATTCTATGAGAAAATGGAACGGAGAGATTAATATATAACTTGAAACATATGAAGTCATAATTGTGCCAACTGAGGTGTCTTCATCAAAAAAATTTTTGTAATCTCCATGTGGCATAGTCAAATAGTGATCGAAGTTCTTCATGCAATCCAAAACTAGCAATATCTCCTTGTTTATTGGACAATAAAAAGTAGTGAATTGGTTCAGAATCTATTTAAAAAAAAAGGTTTTCTGATTCTCTTTCATGACAAAAAGGGAAAACAATCTTTTTCTTTCTATTGGGATAATTTTGTTATTGTAAATATTTGTCTTGAGTTTAATTAGAATAGAAATAGATACATAATTACAAATATGAATTATAAATAAATCCTCATATATTATAATTTGAATATAACATTTTCTGTGAAATCCTATAAATATAGAAAACCATAGAAAAAGGAATATTCATACAAAACCTAATTACAAAATCTAAAATTAAAAACGTCTATCCCCATGCTACCTTCACCATTGATGTAATTACTAATAAGCCCTCTTTCTGATTTAGAAATAGCAAATAATCTGTGATTATATATAATACTCAGACTGATTAGTCTTTTTGTTGATTATTTTTAATCTTCAATTATTCTTCTGTGAGTTAATTTTTTGAGCACTAAAACAAATATATTTTATCAAAAAACTTGTGAGTTTGATTTCACCTAAGTCAACTATTCTGAGTTTGATTGCATCGTCATTTGATCTGCTGTCCTCAATGTGTCTAATTATGTAAAACCTTTATGCAGAAAATTATAATTTCAGTATGTAATTATGTCTATATAAATTAACTCTCATGATCTATTATAATTGGTTCGATGTGTAAAAACTTCAATGTAATTGTGTCTTCAATGTGTTTTCTTATAATTGGTTCAATGTGCTCAATGATCAATTGGTTTTTTAGCATTTTGAAATTATAATTAGATTATGCTTTTCGATTGATGGATTTGTTGAACATTACTTTAAGACTTCTTAATTTGATGTTGATTAGTTAAAATGTTTTAATGATATATATGATTATTCATGTTTCAATTTTGATGTAAAATAATATTTATGTGTAAGAGTATTTAGGGCTGGATTCGAGCCGAGCCGAGCTCGGCTCATAGCCAGCTCAGGCTCGGCTCGGTTTATTTATGGGCGGCTCGAGCTCGACTCGGCTCAGCTCGAGTTCGGCTCGTTTTCGGCTAGACTCGGCTCGGTTTAGCTCGTTTTTCATTATCAAAATAACATCGTTTTTAATATATATGGATCCAAAACGACATCGTTTTGTATAAAAAATTTTTAAAAAAAATCTACCGAGCCAGCTCGAGCTCGATCAACCCGAGTAGAGCCCGGCTCGTTTCGGGCTCGAACCGAGCCGGGCCGAGCTCGAGCTCGAGCTGGCTCGGCTCGAGTCCAGCCCTAAGAGTATTTATTGATGTAAATTTTTTTAAGATCTTGCGAAATTATAATCATTTTAGCAAAGAAACCAATTTTGAGTCTAGTTTAGAATTTGAGTGTGTTATGGTGTGTTACTCAAGTTGAGATTAATAACAGCAAGCGATTAAATTGATTTCAAAATCATATGTCAATCTTTTGAATCTAATTCTTTTACAAAATGCCAGTAGACATTTTATCTTTAATTCTTCTTCCTAGGATAATTTATGTAATATTAATTTTAAAAAAATCAGTTTTCAAAATTTGTACAAGTTTGTATATTCGTTTGCTCTTGTATTAAAATAACAAAAGTTTAGATTTATTCATAATTTGTCATGGAATGCTTTTAAAATTGTCAACCTTTTTTAGAGTATTATTTTATTTTAATTATAACTAGTTTAATATTAATGAATTTGGTTAATCATTTTGAAGAAATAGACAATACAAGAAGTTTAAAGGAGGAATGGGAGCCTACATTAGGAATGGTTTTTGATACATTAGATAATCTTGTCCAAGATTATAAAAACTATGGGAATAAGAAAAGTTTTGAAGCTATTATACAATCTACAACAAAAGGAGATGATGGAGATGTGAAATACGTGGCTTTGACTTGTTCTTGTCATAGAAAGTCTAGAAGTAATGTAGGAATGCTTTTAAAATGCATCAAGTAACAAAAGCTGGTTGTAAAGCTCGAATTCATGTAGTATATGTTTTGTAGTAAATGGACAATATGTTCGGTTGTATTAAATTATAACCATGGATTTAGTACTCCTATCGAAACTAAATACTTTAAGAGTAATTGAATAATACATCTGCTTATAAAAAGGAAGTTTGAAGTGAATGACAAGGCTGAGATTAAACCAAATAAAAATTTCAATGCCTTAATAGTTGAAGTAGGTGGTGTTGAGAATTTGTCATTTCTATAGAAAGATTGTAGGAACTACATTGAAAAGTGAGGAGGCTACGACTTGATGTTGGAGATGCTTGAGCAATTCAAAAATATTTTCTCAAAATACAAAGTGAGAATCCAAATTTCTTCAACATAATGGATTTAGATAAAAAGGGTCGTCTTAAAAATGTTTTATGGGTGGATGCGAGAAATAGAGCTACATTTAAAGAATTTGGTGATGTTGTGACATTTGACACTACTTATTTGACCAACAAATATGACATGCCATTTGGTGCTTTTGTTGGAGTTAATTATTATGGTCATTCATCATTATTAGGTTGTGGGTTATTCTCTAATGAGAACACAAAGACATTTGTATGACTTTTTCAATCTTGGAATGCATGTATGTTGAATTGTGTGCCTAAGGCAATAATAACTGATCAAGACAAGGCAATGCAAAATGCAATGGAGATTATGTTCCCTAATACACGACATAGATAGTGCTTGTGGTATACAATGAAAAAATTGTCTAAAAAGTGAAGGGATTATTCTGAATATGAACATGTTAAGTTTTCTTTGCAAAATATTGAGTACGATTCGTTAACAAGTGATGAGTTTGAAGAACATTAGAATAAGTTCATTGATTAATACAACCTTCACAACAATGCATGGCTACTTGGATTATATAATGAAAGACGACGTTGGGTGCTAACTTTTGTAAAGGATATTTTTTGGGCAAGTATGTCTACTACACAATGCAGTGAAAAACATGCATTTATTTTTTGATAGTTATGTCAATTCAAAAACCATTTTAAAGCAGTTTGTGGAACAATATGAAAATGGATTATGTGATAAAGTGGAAAAAGAAAGGGAGGCTGATTTTAGATCTTTCAAGTCTGGATCCCTTGCATAACCTCTTATCCAATTGAGAAACAATTTCAAGATGCATATACAATAACAAAATTCAAAGAATTTCAACAAGAGCTTGCTTGCCACGATCTATTGTGGATTGTCTTCTTCTAAAGAGATTGATTCATATATGGAATTTCTAATACAAGAAGATGTTATGGTTGGAAAGACTCATTGTTGTGTTCCTTTTATGGTTTACTTTGATGAAAGAACTTGTGATGTTCGTTGCAACTATTGAATGTTTGAGTTTAAAGAAATTTTATGTCAACATGCAGTTGTCGTGCTAATTCAGAAGCAAATTTCTCATGTACCAAAAAAGTTCATTTTAAGGCAATGGAAGGAAAACATAAATAGATGTCATACCAAAGTCAAAATAAGTTATAATAGTTGGAGCACCAATCTGGAAAGGCAAAGGTTTGATAAATTGTTTAATTTATTCAATATTGTTGTAGATTTAATATCAAACAATGATGATGATTATAATATGGTGATAGGGAAAATAAATGATATAAAGAATAAGTTGATGTCAAGTGAAAGTGTTGGAAGGATTTATACAAGTCCAAACATGTCAAATAATAGTAGGAAGAAACGTGAAGTTGTTGATTGTACTTTGAATGAGGATAACAAGAATATTCTTACTTCACAGGCTGTTCGTAGCAAAGGTCGTCCAAAAGAAAGTAATGAAAGATTGATCAAATTGTTCATAAAGTGAAAGAAAAGAAATTGTGTATACAAAAAATGATTAAAAATAGAAAGTTAAAAATTTAGTATTTTAATTTAACTTAATATATTGTTTTTTGTTTATTCATTTCATGATAAATAAAAAATTGCTTGTATTTTATTAATATTGCAAGAGAGTTCTTTTGAAGTATCATCTTGCAACTGTATGTGTATATAAGTGTGAATTATTTTATTTCATATAGACATGTAAATGATGGAAAATAGCTTTACAATAAGTGTTATATCAGCTAAGAAACTTTTGTAGATTTAATAAGGGACATAGTGATAGTCTATGGATTATGTTGCAAAAACAGATATATAGAATTTAAAGGCTTTTTGTATATTTTGATTCTTTTAACATTATCAATGGAAGCATGTTGATTTTCTAGGTGATGATGTTATGAATTTTAACATATAATAAAATATTTGGAGTCATATTGTATAACTTTGATTTGTAAATTTATTTATAGTTTTTATGAGTTTTTAGTTTTGTTTTGTTAATCTTGCAGTCGATTCTTTTATGCCACCAACCACATAAAACATCTGAAAATACTCTTCACGGTTGTCACGTAAAAGAAGATTTAAAATCAACAGCACAAGTTATTATACAAAATATAATAGTAGTTTTAACATTTGAAGTAGTAATTCCCTAAATACTATTGCATTTGACATTACAAATATATAAAAAAGTCTTTCTACATTTTGCGATAAACAAAAGCATTCCACTTTGAAGATAACTTCTATTATGACATTTTCATCAGCTCTCAATTTGATAGTCTCTTTGCTTGCTCTTATAAGCCGCAAGATAAATCTCTAACATGTTCATGAGTTTTATTTGTTGTCATCTTTTTACCCATCACATTGGGAGATCTGTTGAAGGAGTGATCCCTATCGAAAACAACTACTAATTGAACTGTGTTACCCTTAAAATGGGATAGTCTTCCATTTCTCCTTTGCTTCATTAATTCGCAATGGCACAACATCAAACAAAGTCTCTGCAATAATATCATAAGAAAACACATTGAACTTTTTGCATAAAGTTTTACTAAGCTAAAAAACTTGAAAAACAAATTATGAATAGGAGACCTTAATTGAATATTTCCATAAATTCTTGTATTACCCAACTAATAATTAAATTCTTTTCCCCCATGCTACGTTTGTTAGATCATGGGGTATAATTTTTGTTAAAGAATTTGGTGATGCAATGTTCAGGAAATTTGGCAAGGAATTTGTCACTAGCCTTACTCTAAAGGACACATATAACAAGTCAAGATTTCCGCAAGAGACAAAAGAACGTCATAAAATATAGAAAGTAAAACAAACATATGTTACCTCCACCTCTTGTTTACATGCATTTCTTCCTTTCTTGCTTCTGATCTAGAATTTCTTTGCACCTTAAAGACCACAACAGCGTCTACTGTAAAAACATGTATATGGTCTCTATCTAAGCATATATATACTGAGTATGCAAGATAGAAACCAAAATTATATTGCGAAATATTAAACACTAACCTCCAGCCATTGCTTGACGATTTGATGCAGTACAATCCTCTGAAAATTGCTTGCAAGTTTCGTCTTCCAGGTGATCTCTTTTTCTCATAAAATGGTGTATGTTTTCACTTGTAGAAAAAGCTCACCCAGGGACCCTATTTATAGCCTTAAAAAGCATTCTACCATCAAGAATGCTACGCAACTTGTGGAGTTATGGCATGGGAGTTATAAACCATAATACATGGGAGTTACAGACCACTAAGCCATGAAGAAGTAACTGCATGAAGCAGTTACCATTAAGCCATGGAAGTAACTGCATGAAGCCATAAAGAAAAAACTGACATTCTCCCACTTGGTCTGTAACCCATTAATCCACATACTGAAGTAAAGAAATAAAATACACGAATCATGGCGATAAGTCCTCCAAAGCACGAGTATTATCTTCCATGTATCACGATGTATTCATTCCTCTATAACTTAATGAATAAACCTTATGTTTATTCTGGGTCCAAATTTGATTATTTTCTCAACCAAAATGTGCACATAAAATGAGAAAACTTAATCAATTGAAAAACTGAATAATTTTCTTATAGAAAATGTATATACATCAAATCACATGATGGAACCAACTCCCATCACTATTACAACATAAGACCAACTCCCATTCGCTCTACATGATCCTTAAAACTTTTTGGTGGCATGCCTTTTGTCAAAGGATCGGCAATCATCAATTCAGTGCTGACGTGTTCAATGACCACTTTACTTTCTTTTACACGTTCCTTAATGGCTAAATACTTAATGTCGATATGTTTACTTCGACTACTACTTTTATTATTTTTAGCCAAGAAAACAGCAGTTGAATTGTCACAATAAATTTTTATCGGATTAGAAATAGAATCCACAATCCTAAGCCTAGATATGAAACTCTTCAACCATACACCATGTGATGTAGCCTCAAAATAAGAAACAAACTCAGCCTCCATGGTAGATGTAGCAATCAATAACTACTTAGCACTCCTCTAAGATATGGCTCCGCTGGCAAACAAGAAAATATATCCAGATGTTGATTTTCTTGAATCAACACAGCTGGCAAAATCCGAATCGGAGTAACCAACTACCTCTAAATTATCAGTCTGTTTATATATAAGCATGTATTCTTTGGTCCCTTGAAGGTACCACATCACTTTCTTTGTAGCTCTTCAGTGGTCTATACCTGGGTTACTCTGATATCTTCGTAACATCCCAACAGCAAATGCAATGTCAGGTTTTGTGCAAACCTGAGCATACATAAGGCTTCCAACAGCTGAAGCATAGGGAATGTTTTGCATTTGTTCCTTTTCAAGTTCCCTTTTAGGGCATTGGTTCAAATTGAACTTATCACCCTTCACAATTGGTGTTATACTTGGTGAACAATCTTTCATTCGAAATCTCTCTAAAACTTTGTTGATATAGGTTTCTTGAGATAGACCTAGTATGCCTTGAGGTCTGTTTCTATGAATCTTAATGCTAATGACATAAGACGTCTTACCCATATCTTTCATATCAAAGTTTTTAGAGAGAAATTGTTTCACCTCATAAAGTAATCCTTTATCATTGGTTGCAAGTAATATATCATCCACATATAGAACAAGGAAACAAATTTTACTCCCACTGACCTTCTAGTATATACATTGATCCATGATATTCTCTTCAAAACCGAATGAAGAGATAACCTCATGGAATTTCAAATACCATTGACGAGATGCTTGTTTCAATCCATATATGGACTTCCTAAGCTTGCACACCAAATGCTCACCATCACTAGAGGAGAATCCTTCAGGTTGTTTCATATATACCTCTTCCTCTAAATCTCGATTGAGGAATGTCGTTTTCACATCCATTTGATGCAGTTCCAAGTCAAAATGTGCTACTAATGCCATTATAATACAGAAAGAATCTTTCTTAGATACAAGAGAAAAAGTCTTCGTATAATCGATTCCCTCATTTTGAGTGAAACCCTTAGCAACGAGTCTTGCTTTATATCTCTCGATGTTACCTAATGAGTCTTTCTTTGTTTTATAGACCCATTTACACCCAATGGCCTTTGTCCCATTAGGTAACTTGACAAGATCCCAGACTCTATTACTCTTCATAGATTCTATCTCATCTTTCATAGCATTGTACCACAAAATAGATTTACTGCAATCCATTGCTTGTGAAAACGTAATAGGATCATCTTCGGCTCCTAAATTATGGTCAATTTCTTGTAAATACACTATATAATCACTAGAAATAACTGATTTCTTCATTCTAGTTGATCTTCTTAATGTTGTAACACTATCCTCTTATGGAGTAGAGTGTACAACTGGTGGCTCAACAATATATGAAGGTTGTTGAACAATTTGATCTACTAGAGTATTATCAGCAACTTGTGGAACTTCATTAATTGGTTGTTCAACATCCATTTGAACTTGAGGGGTGTTGTAAATAACAACCAATCTATTACTCGAAATAGGTGGTTGAGTATCTGAATGATCTTTCTCAAAAATTAAATCCTGAGATTGATCGCTCCCACTGATTAAGTCATTTTCAAGAAATTTTGTATTTCGAGATTCCATTATTCTAGTGTTATGTAATGGACAATAAAATCTATAACCCTTAGACTTTTCAGCATATCCAATGAAATAACCACTTATAGTCCTTGGGTCTAATTTCTTCTCATGTGGATTATAAACTCTTACTTCAGACCAGCATCCCCAAACGCGTATATGATGCAAACTCGATTTCCAACCTTTAAATAACTCAAATGGTGTTTTAGAAACAGCCTTGGTTGGAACTCGGTTCAATATATACACTGCAGTTTTAAGAGCTTCTACCCACAATGATTTAGGAAGTTTGGAGCTGCTAAGCATACTCCACACCATGTCCAATAGAGTTCGGTTTCTTTTTTCCGCTATACCATTTTGGTCCGAAGAACCAGGCATAGTGTATTGGGCAACAATCCCATTTTCTTCAAGAAACCTTACAAATGGACCAGGTGTTTATCCATCATGAGTGTATTTACCATAATATTCTCCACCTCTATCTAATCTCACGATTTTAATTTGTTTTCCAGATTGTTTCTCTACTTCTGCCTTGAAAACCTTAAAGGCATCTAATGCTTTATTCTTGTTAAGGAGCATGTAGAGATACATGTATCGTGAATAATCATCAATAAATGAGATGAAGTATTTTTGACCATAAGCATCCATATCAGGATAACAAATATCTGTATGTATGATTTCTAATATGTCTTAACTCCTCTTGGCACCTTTCTTTGACTTGTTGGTTTGTTTTCCCTTTATACAACCCATGCAAGTATCAAAATCAGTAAAATCTAGAATATCTAGTACGCCATCATTCACTAACCTTTTAATCCTTTCTATGGAGATATGTCCCAATCTCTGATGCCACAATATAGAGGAATTTTCATTCATAACACTCCTTTTAATAGCAACATTATCTTGAACATGCATTAAATTAAATGAAACATTGTTTTGTAAATGAATTTGGAACAAACCATCAGACAATGTACCATTTCCCACAACTGCAGATTTATAAATCAAACTAAATGCAGTTTCATTAAATGTAAAGGAAAATCCAAAGGGTATAAGTCTTGAAACAAAAATCAAGTTTCTAGAGAAACTTGGAATATAAAAGGTTCGTTCTAAATCCAAAACAAAACCAGAATCTAAAACTAATCTGCACGTTCCGACCGCTTCCACATGTGAACGCATCTTATTTCCTGAATAGATGCTTTGTTCACTGGCCATCGACTTCCTTTAGTTTAGAAAGCCCTGCAAGGTATTTGAAATATGGATTGTAGAACCAAAATCAATCCACCAAGTGTTATGACAAACATCAACCATATTAGATTCATAACATACAAGTGAAATTGGATTACCTTTCTTTTCAAGCCAAGCTTTAAACTTAATGCAATCCTTTTTCACATGTCCTTTCTTTTTACAGAAAAAACATTTGGATCCCTTCTTAAATTCGGGCTGATTAAATATTTTATCCTTTCCCTTATACTTAGCTTGGTTTTTCTTCTTCTTCCCTTGTGTAACCATATATGCACTTTCATTCATTTCAATCAACAACCTTCCTTCCTCTTGAACACACATGGTCAGAAGTTTATTGATTGACCATTTTTCCTTATGTGTGTTATAAGAGATTTTGAAAGGTCCGTATTGTTGTGGAAGAGAATTTAGAATGAAATGCGCCAGGAAAGATTCAGACATCTCAATCTCAAGAGCCTTAAGTTGAGCCGCAATATCCCTCATTTGCATGATATGCTCACGCACACCTTTAACACTAATGAGCTTCATTGATGTAAACTTTGTTATTAGAGTGTTGGCAAGTGCTTTATCTGAAGACTCAAACTGTTCATCAATAGCCTTCAGTAATTGCCTGACATTATTACACTCAAGGATTGAACCACGAATACTAGCAGATATGCGTGTCCTGATGAACATCATACTCAAGCGATTAGATCGCTCTCAATGCTCATACAGGGCAATTTCATTCTGAGTGCTAGTTTCTGTAGCTGTAGGTGGTTCATCTTTCCTAATAGCATAATCAATGTCCATACACCCTAACTGGAGAAGAATTTTCTCCTTCCAAATTTTATAATTGTCACCACTCAAAATAGGAACATCACATACATTATCAGAGAAATTCACAGGTTGAATAACTGCAAATAAATATTAATATACACGCTTAAGTCACTAAATTTGAAGCTATCAAAAGTAATATCATGTTCTACCAATGTATAAACATGTTTTAAATATATAAACCATATAACATAAAAACTGTCTGTGCGCTAAGTTTTTAATTTAAATAGGTTTATATACAAATATATAAACCGTATGATGAAACTACCAAATTATATTCCTTTTCTTAATTCTTGTGGGTAGATTGAAAAAAAATAATTTGTTATTTCATCCTAATTAATCACATAAATATAATAAAAATTCCTGTGGGATAAAATTTATCATACTTACATTGATTAATTACAATTGATGTCATATAACTAAATGTGATCTCATGATACTTAATGTATAACTTTGATATAATCAATGATGTTGTGGCTACTCTATGATCAATCAAATATTATACTAATCACATGACATATAATTTTATGCATATAATCCTTAAGAAATTATTTAAAGTATAATTTCATTTAAACCAAAATTATGCATAAAATTAAACAATATTAAATTATTTAATAAACACCAAAAATTTTATAAAAACTAAAACTAAAGCATATAACAATGTACGATGTCCTGAATTCTCAACGAAAATGAAATTGGCTGAGCTGCAAGTGTCTCACTCAAAACCTTGTGCCTTATGGTCTGGGTTCAAGACGCGAGACTGAAGTAAATTTTTACATTTTAATAAAGTAGATGAACGACATGTCATCCACTGGAAATGAATGCAGATGTCATGTCGGCTGGCAGTGCATAACAAAAGAGACAGAAGTGATGGGTATGACATGTCGTCTACAGAAACCAAAAGCAAATGACATGTCATCTGAAGATCGTCCCTGACCTCTAGCCAGGTCAAGATTCAGGTCGACAGACCTATATACATTTTGCACTCTAAATCAGTCTACAAAACTCTGATTTTGACATTCCATATATCAAAATTCTCAGTTTTTGATGTAGAATTCATCTAAATAAAAATTTTAAACAAAAAATGCCAACAGCCAACTTTCTCTTTCTAAAGAAATTCGGGATTACATAAAATTTTGCATGTTATACAAATCAAAGCAAGGCAGAGGCATAAAATAGCTCTGATACCAAATGTAAAAACATGTATATGGTCTCTATCTAAGCATATATATACTGAGTATGCAAGATAGAAACCAAAATTATATTGCAGAATGTTAAACGCTAACCTCCAGTCATTGCTTGACGATTTGATGCAGTACAATCCTCTGAAAATTGCTTGCAAGTTTCGTCTTCTAGGTGATCTCTTTTTCTCATAGAATGGTGTATGTTTTCACTTGTAGAAAAAGCTCACCCAGAGACCCTATTTATAGCCTTAAAAAGTATTCTACCATCAAGAATGCTACGCAACTTGTGGAGTTATGGCATGGGAGTTATAAACCATAATACATGGGAGTTACAGACCACTAAGCCATGAAGAAGTAACTGCATGAAGCAATTACCATTAAGCCATGGAAGTAACTGCATGAAGCCATGAAGAAAAAACTGACACCTACAACCTACATTCAGAAAAAATAGGGTGTCTCATGACTCACAAACACACAACTCAAGTTCACAAACAATCACAGAAAATTAATATATATAGACGATTAGTATCCTACGTCAAGCAAGCAGTGTACACGCCTTCTACCCAAGAATTAAATACTAAATACAGAGAATGAACACCAAACAGTAAGAATTTACGCAGTTCCCCGTATGTTTGACTTAGATAAATACACATTATTTTCGACAAGCAATAAGCGAGTTATAAATTTTATATATATATATATATATATATATATTGTACACAGAAAAGAAACATCCTAAACTCATATTGTTAAGTACCTACACAAAGTAAGATATGGAACAAAATAACAAATGCATAAAAGAAATACACATAACTTTACAAGAACCCAGAAGCACTGTATACAACAAGACCCTTGAAACCAACTCAAACAAACCCCCTAGAGGACAACCAATCATGTACTAAAATACCTGAATCATTAGAATATGTCAATATGATATCAAAGTGCAATAAATTATGACATTAACTCAAGAATTACTGAAATACCAAACAAAATTCAACCTAACAAACAGGACTACTCAAAATTTTAATTATTTGCCCCAGAGGATAGCCGAAGCTGCCAAGACCCAAGGAGATGCATGCAGCAGAACACAAAGCTCACCATTTCCCGCATAGTAAGCAATAAGTTACCGAGTTGAAACAAAAAAAAAAAAAAATGAGGACACAAAACTAAGACTCAACAACAGCGAAAACCATCACAACACATCTGCAGAAAAAAAGGCCCCAGGCAAAGTAGCAGCAACCAACAAAAACCACTCAACACACTTGCAGAAAAGACGTCCCTGCAAGGTAAATGGCAAACTCAAAATTCAAGTTAGCAAACACATTATTCAAAATTTCAATTATTTTTGGACAGGAACAAATGGCGATGCAGTCAAACTCAGAATAGTTGACTCAGGTGAAATCAAACTCACAAGTCATTTGATAAAATATATTTGTTTTAGTGCTCAACAAAATTTATTCACAGAAGAATAATTGAAGATTAAAAATAAATAATCAACAAAAGACTAATCAATCTAGGTACATATAATCACAGATTGTTTGCTATTTCTGAATCAGAAAGAGGACTTACTATTAATTACAGCAAGAGTTTTCTCCTTTGCAACTATTGGAACCGGAGCAACTGTGGTGCTTTCAGAAAACAACGATAGACGTTTTTTAATTTTAGATTTTGTAATCAGATTTTGTGTGAATATTAATTTATTTGGGTGTAAAAATGTTTAAAAAAATTAAAACTGCATGTCTGATGTGGCAACATGTTGACATGGCAGAGGATGTGGAATCTGCCATGTCAGATGTCCTCACATAAATGAATATTAGACTATATACTTAACATTTTTTATAGTTATTAACTTACAAAAATTTTAAAATTACAAGAAATCTCATCCAAAAATAATATTCATTTTAAGAGAGCTCCCAAGAAAATAAAATAAACTCTTCCATCATTATTATTAATGTTTTAACTAAAAAATTTATGGTTTCAATAATCTCTATAACTTTCGTTTGATCCATCATGACAATTGACGAATAAAAAGATTTCTCAATTTAATCTCCCCGAGGCCTTACCTTACCACTCAAAATGAGAGAGAGGCATAAGTGTGACTAGCCAGCCAGGCCACTGTCACAGTGTCCTCTACTCTACAATACCACAGATGGCATTTTTGTAGATTTATAAAAAAGGAACGTCAAATAGAGCTACAGAAACTAACAAAATATCTTACAACTTGGAGCTCCAGGTAAAGAAAGCCCGTTGATTTACCAATCACACGGGTTCTTTGAAACCAGCCGTTGTTTAAGGCCATGGTTTTGCTACAAAAACCTGTCAGTTCCTCACCAACCTATGTTTATAATATGAACACCCACTCTTCTCTTTTCTTGACAATAAAAAAAGAAGCTTCTTTCTCTCTGTTTTTTCTCAAAGATAAGTCGTCTTGCATTTGAAGAACTTCAATAAAATCCAACAGAAATGGATTTTCTAGTTTTAAGAAGGCCTTATTTTATTGAGGAGGATAATGGGTTGGCATCTCTGGCTGATATGGAAGCTGGGTTCTCCGGGAACCATCACCATAGTAATTATACTTTGTTTTCTAGACCTATTTCTTATGCGAGGAAGAATAGTATCTTGAATCTTTCTTCATCGTCTTCCATGGCTTGTTTTTCTCTGAGATCTGGAGGCAGGTTTTACGATGCGAGAAATGAAGAGCATCATCCGTATTTCTTGGAAGCGTGTTCGCTCTGCAAGAAACTTCTTGGGAATAGAGATATCTACATGTACAGGTCAGCCATTGTTCTTAGGACTTTCAGATGACATTTTTTTATGAGTTGTGAGTTGTGTGTTATGTTCTAGATCTCAAGACTTACTGCTAGCTTCTAAATTTCTGAAATTTTTAGGAAAGTGTCAATTATAATCGGAAAAGCGTGAACTTGAACAAATTGGGAAGTGTTTTTAGATAATTGTTTTTGTTCTAAACCAAATTGGGGATGTTATTTTGTTGAACAAATTGGGGAAGTCTAAATGAAATTAAAAACTGATTGTTTAGAAATTTTAGTGCGAGTACTTGGATGGTTGGTGTTTATTACTGATGGATATTTTGGTGTTATGCAGAGGAGACACTCCATTTTGCAGTGAAGAGTGTAGACAAGAGCAGATAGATATGGACGAAGCTAAAGAGAAGAACCGGAACCTCTCTTTATCGATGAAGGCTTTAAGGAAGAAAGAGCAAAGGAAATCATCAAACAAAAATCAGGAATATTCGTTCCGTACTAGCACCATTGCAGCTGCTTAATCACTTATAATATTCATGATATATTGAAGAGAAATGGTGAAAGCATGGAGGGTCGGAACCACAAGAAGAAGGGGCAATGGAAAGGTAGGAGGAGAGCCACAACCCGACTCATGTTGAAAATTTTATCAACTTTTTATAGTTGAATTGTGAATGCATATGCAAGTTTTCGTTTGGTTTTTGCCGTAGACTTAAAGTGTTTTTTTCTCCGGGGACATTAAAAGAAATGATGAAATATACCGTATATTAACATCTGATTGCCTTATTTTCAATTGAGTTAATGTCTGAGCTTCAGTCAGGAAATTTGTGGGTTTATTGTGTATGGTGGGTACGACTTTCTTGGGATGGATTATTGCATCCTTGAAATGAGAGATTAACTTTGGTGAAAGCTTTTGCTTCCCACTAAAGTCTTGAAAAACCTATCGTGATGGTGACTTTGTGTACAGGAACCCATACCTTTTATTTATTTATAGGCAATTATTGAATGTAAGAGTATGATTGGAAGTGGCAGTGGTCAGTTTTATGGTCTATTTTTCAGCCTGGATGGGGCCACGGGTCCCCTTTAACATCTCCCATGTATAACATTTTTAATTGGGAAATTATCAAAAATGGCCAAAATACCCTCTCACAAAGTAAAAATGTCCAAAATCACTATTTTCAAGTAAAAATGCCCAAATTTACTTTCTTAAACAAAAATACCCATGATTTTTTCTAAAATACCAAAATTATCTTTCCCTTTATTTCTATAAACCTTCTCACTCACTAGAAGGGGTTAAATGAAATTTTATTAAAATTAGGGGTATTGTGATATTAAACATTATATGAGTATTATAAATTTCTCAATGAAATTTTAAAAATAGATAATTGAGGGGTCAAACAAAATATTATTAAAATTTGGGGGGTATTTTGATATATTGACTCATCTTTTTCATATTTCCAAAGAATTTTTCGATTGTTACCATTATAAGGTATTTCAACTTTTAGAATTCGAATTTCAGTTCTGTTTTTTCGAATTTCACTGTTTTACGATATATCGACTCGTATTTTTCAGATTGTTGTCATTTTAGGGTTTTTCAACTTATAGAATTCAAATTTCAGTTCCGTTTTTTCGAATTTCACCGTTTTACAATATATCGACTCGTATTTTTTAGATTTCCGAAGAATTTTTTGATTATTGTCATTCTAGGGTTTTCCAACTTTTAAAATTCGAATTTCAATTCCGCTTTTTCGAATTTCACCATTTTACGATAGATCTACTCGTATTTTTCAGATTTCCGAAGAATTTTTTGATTGTTCCCATTCTAGGGTTTTTCAACTTTCAGGATTCGAATTTCAGTTCCGTTTTTTCAAATTTTACCGTTTTACGATAGATTGACTCGTATTTTTCATATTTCCGAAGAATTTTTTAATTGTTGCCATTCTAGGGTATTTCAACTTTTAGAATTCGAATTTCAGTTCCGTTTTTTTGAATTTCATCGTTTTACGATAGATCGACTCGTATTTTCAGATTTTTGAAAAATTTTTTGATTGTTACCATTCTAGGGTATTTCAACTTTTAGAATTCGAATTTACGTTTCGTTTTTTCGAATTTCACCGTTTTACGATAGATCGACTCGTATTTTTTATATTTCTAAAGAATTTTTCGATTGTTACCATTCTAGGGTTTTTCAACTTTTAGAATTCGAATTTCAGTTCCGTTTTTTCAAATTTCACCGTTTGACGATATATCGACTCGTATTTTTCAGATTTTTGAAGAATTTTTTGATTGTTGTCATTCTAGGGTATTTCAACTTTTAGAATTCGAATTTCAATTTCATTTTTTTGAATTTCACCGTTTTATAATAGATCGACTCATATTTTTTAGATTTCCGAAGAATTTTTTGATTGTTGCCAATCTAGGGTATTTCAACTTTTAGAATTCGAATTTTAGTTTCGTTTTTTCGAATTTCACCGTTTTACGATAGATCGACTCGTATTTTTCAAATTTCTGAAGAATTTTTCGATTGTTGCCATTCTAGGGTATTTCAACTTTTAGAATTCGAATTTCAATTCTGTTTTTTTGAATTTCACCGTTTTACGATATATCGACTCGTATTTTTCAGATTTCTGAAGAAGTTTTTTATTATTGTCATTCTAGGGTATTTCAACTTTTAGAATTTGAATTTCACCGTTTTACGATACATCACTCAAATCACATATAGAATGAAATCAAATACATATCTACATATAATGACAGATAAAGTACATCGTACACATATACACATACAATAAATATATGTATACAAACATATAAAGAACGATAAACAAACAACGAGGTAACTAAATATACATCTGTGAGCTACTCGATACAATGAAAATACAACTGCGACGCTAAACGTCGACGCATAGAGGTAGACGACTCTCAGGAAAAATCGTAGCTCCGTGACAACGTCAAACACTCAAAAAAACGTAACATAAACACACCAGAGTCACCAAAGCCCAATCCCTGTTGAGGACATCCGTCGCTCGATACAAAGTGAGGGAATCACGTCGTGGAGTCCTCCCAGAAGCTATCCAAAAACTTGTTACGTCTAATAACGCGGGAATGAATGTCAAATACGGTTGCATGCGCTACTCAAGAGACCCCATATTCCCCGAATATGATACCTCCGAATTGTATACCGTAATCGACCACTCACGAAAATCTATAACTCCGACGACCCAATGTGAGTTGTCGAAGTTTATAGGGATGTAAACCTATAAACAATGACAAATTTTAGTTAATTATCGTTGTCATTAACCAATTCAATGTAATAAAAATATATATACTATACCTGATCGACCATCCCCCATGGTTTGTACAACAATCCCGGGGTATACGCTGTCTCAACCATCCTCGTGAAGACCCCCAAAAACTCAAACTCGTCAATCGGTGTGGTCTGCCAACTCTTCCAAGCCATCTCAATATGACCTCCGAAGAATGTGTGGGCAGTCATCCAACACTGGGAAACAGTCGCACGGTGCTCGTCCTGGTGCTAACGTAATAAAGCCAAAAAAGAATCCACATGCTAAAATGGTATAAACAAGTTCACGTGTTAGTTATTAATAAATATATCAAACTTTTTACCAAATTATATAGTATAGACAACTCACATCGTCGGTCAACCACTCGCGCAACTCTACAACAAGCCTCTAAAAGCTGTCCTTTGACTTCGATCCTATGAAGTAGACATCATGTGTGTCAGAAACCGCAGCTCTAGTATACCATGTGAGGAAAGATTCCTCACGCTTTGATGCAGAGGATGGAATCATCATGAGTTATCGTTTTGCCCTCCCTCTGAGTGGATTTGTATACGGGGTGTGAACCAGCAGACTCTTCCGGACGATCCGACCACATGCTATACGAACAACTGCATGATACAAAAAACTATTAATTCATTATTTCATTCTACAAAATCATACACATTATTCGATTTATATTACCTTCTCCATGTATGCGGCAGGAGGTTTAGTTGGAGAATCCTAAATAACGGTCAAGTCCACAGCACGTGCTCCCTCGACAGACTGCATAATTATATATAAAAACATCTTAGTGACATATATTTGTCAATTATATTTATTTATTAATTATAATTGACAAACCTCAATGTGGACGGTCTCAGAAACATCCTCCTGGAAGTCTTCCTCTTGTGAACTAATATCCACAAGCTTTTTGGTTGAGCTCGGGATATCAGCAAGTAACCATAGTCGCTCGTCCTGAAAAAGAGACAAAACATCATTAAAAAAATATATAATATATTATATATATATTGATCAATGATATTTTTTAAATCCTCATAACCTGGACTTCCAGGGAAGGTGTTCGGAGATAACCCTCGATCGATGATATATCAATGTCGATTCCCTATATGCATCAAAAGGAAAAAATGGTAAATGATTTTTCATATAAAATATAATATGAACAATAATTTTCATACCTCCAGTGGAGGATCTAAAGCGATAGGAGATCCGATCGGTTGGCCTTCATGACGAAGACCTTATACAAATATATAAAATGAATTAATCGATAACAAAACAGTATTAAAAATTAAGTTCTATTGATAAGTGACATACCTCAGGTCGGATGGGTGAAGTCACCGAAGGGTCAACCGGTGCCCCATCTTATCGACTACCCTAAGATAATAGTAATATTAAATCTATTCAATGACATTTTATATATAATGATATTGTAATATAATAACAACATTAGGGCATTAAATATAAATTTGAAATTACATACGTACCTCATGTGACTGATGGGATGGTATTGCGGTATCAACGAGGGAGGTCATCCCAATAACATCGTCTCTCTTTTGTACAAATGTAATTATAGTTGTTAGAATAATAAGACTTCGTATATTTTTTATAAGTAATAAATTAGAAGTGGGTTTACAACCTGAGTGACGGGTGCTGGACATATACGTGTGACGATGTCCTCCAAAGAAGTCATACGATCATGTAATCGACCCACATCATCACGTAATCGAGTCATTTGGGATTAGATATAGTCACGAAAACTCGATATCTCACGTAAAATTGTAGCACCCCGGTGCGTCAATATAGCATCTAATGTCGACGTTGTAGATGGTACAGATGGAAAACACTCATCGGTGACGTGATGGGTAGTATAATCCTCCACTCCAGGATGGTCAGTGGGCAGAGGGCTCTAAACCCCAGGGGGACATAGAGGCTCCTTATATGTCTCGGAGGTCTCCACAGGTATATCTGAATGTCCTAAGATAGGAGAAGCCCCGTCTTCAGTGGCGAGAGGAATTGAAGATGATGAAGATGAATCAACATCCCCTAAACCGGTGTATTCACGGATGTCAACATATCATGATAACCCCTTCTCCATCGGGGACAGATGAAGCGGGAATGTGACATCATCCTAACGATGAAGAGATATAAGTTAAAATAATTACAACATTCAATGAATTAATCAACTTATTAATTAATAAGTACATACCGGGCCACAAGTGAAAATAGTGTCTATATGAGCCCAACTAGGAACGTCCCTCGTACGCCACCTAAACATCCGTGGAGACATATAGATATCAATAAGATCAACCCAGTCGTGCAAGGTCTCCAACGTCTCATATATCCAATACTGCAATATAATTATTTACGATTTAAATAAATCAATTTATATTTTTTGTAAATTAATATATTATATATATAATATTATAAAACTTACCTAAAATGCGAAAGGAAATCCATAGAGGTCATATTTATGAATTTCAGGTATCCGTCCGGAACACACTCTCTCACTCGCCTGTGACATAGAATCGTATGTCATCTGCCACACAACAACGCCCCAGGGGTAGGAATTAAACCTGTGCAGATGATCTACTAACTGTAAATAATCTGTGGACATCTTCTTTCGTCGATCATTCCCCAACAAAACCATATGAAGAACATACAACAACACCATCTTGACAGCGTCAATATCGTCATCCCCCCATGGTCTCGACAAGAAAACACACTCTATGTCGTGATACTGCAAAGTCGAAAAACCTCAAAAGTAAATATCCCTGATCCTATGTCCGGAGGAGCGAGGCATATATGAAGAAACATCAGTCCGTCGACTAAACGAAAGACCTATCACCAGTGCAAACTCAAACGGGCTAAATCTCACATCAACCCCACTAACCTTGAACCAAAACTCGTCTCTGGCAGAGGGTCGATGTAGCTGTCGGAGTAGAAATGCATGGACCAATATCCCGTAGAATTTGGTTTCGGGTAAACGAAGGAGATACCCGAAACATGTCCTCTCAAATAGTTGTAGCTGATCCGGGGTCAATGTAGAAGTAATCCGGATAATGCGATACACTATGCATGACATATTGCATCTGCCCCCAAGTGTCTGGACTCGTTGGGGATTCGCAGCTCGCTGTCAACCCGTCTTCTCTTGCGAGAAATATCTTGTAACAATTTTAAAAATTTGTTAGACATTCATAAAAATAAATATGTGAACAAATGTATTTGTGGAAAAAATATAAAAAGATGAAAAATACCAAATAATCAAAAAGAAAATGACAAAACTTAACAAATAAGAACTGAAATTCGAGTTCTATACGTTCAAATATCCTAGAATGTTAACAATCAAAAAATCGATCGAAAATAACATAATATGAATCAAGATATCCTGAAAGGACGAAAATAAAAAAAAACGAAACTGAAATTCGAATTCTATACTTTGAAATACCTTAAAATGACGATAATCGAAAAAATCTTGAAAATACGAATCGATATATCCTGAAACGGTGAAAATCGAAAAAACGGAACTGAAATTCGAATTCTATACTTTGAAATACCTTAAAATGACGATAATCAAACAATCGTTCGAAAATCTTGAAAATACGAGTCAATATATCTTGAAATGGTGAAATGCAAAAAAACGAAACTGAAATTCGAATTCTATACTTTGAAATACCTTAAAGTGACGATAATCAAAAAATCGTTCGGAATTTTTGAAAATATGAATCGATATATCCTGAAATGGTGAAATTTGAAAAAACGGAACTGAAATTCGAATTCTATACTTTGATATACCTTAAAATGACAATAATCAAAAAATCGTTTGAAAATTTTGAAAATACGAGTCGATATATCCTGAAATGGTGAAATTTGAAAAAAGGAAACTGAAATTCGAATTCTATACTTTGAAATACCTTAAAGTGACGATAATCGATAAATCGTTCGAAAATCTTGAAAATACGAATCGATATATCCTGAAATGGTGAAATTCAAAAAAACGGAACTGAAATTCGAATTCTATACTTTGAAATACCTTAAAGTGACGATAATAAAAAAAACGTTCAGAAATCTGGAAAATACGAGTCGATATATCATGAAATGGTGAAATTCAAAAAAATGGTACTAAAATTCGAATTCTATACTTTGAAATCGATTAAAGTGACGATAATTGAAAAATCGTGCGAAAATCTTGAAAATACGAGTCGATATATCTTGAAATAGTGAAATTCGAAAAAACGAAACTGAAATTCGAATTCTATACTTTGAAATACCTTAAAGTGACGAAAATTGAAAAATCGTTCAGAAATCTTGAAAGTACGAATCGATATATCCTGAAATGGTGAAATTCAAAAAAACGAAACTGAAATTCAAATTCTATACTTTGAAATACCTTAAAATGACTATAATCGAAAAATCGTTCGGAAATCTTGAAAATACGAGTCGATATATCCTGAAATGGTGAAATTTGAAAAAACGGAACTGAACTTCGAATTCTATACGTTGAAATATCTTTTAATGTTAATAATCGAAAAATTGATCAGAAATGAATCAATACGAGTCGATATATCGTGAAACGGATTAGGAAAAACGGAATTGAAATTCGAATTCTAGAAGTTGAAACGGCGAAATTTGAAAAAATGAAAATGAAATTCGAAATCTATACGATAAAATTCCATAGAATATGAATAATCGAAAAATCATTAGATAATTTGAAAAGAAGACTCGATTTATCCTGACACGGGGAAAATTGAAAAAACGGATTTGAAATTCAAACTCTATCAGTTGAAATACCTATAAATGTCACTAACCAAAAAATCATTTGAAAATTTGAAAAAAACGAATCGATATATCATAAAAAGATAAAATACGGAAAAATGCAATTGAAATTCAAAAACACGAATCAATATATCCTATAAACGAAAAATCGAAATATTAAGTTGAAATTACGTCATTACATCGTAAAATGTGTCAAAAAGCACCAAAATTCGAAAAATCAAATCTTAAATTTGAAAATTATATATGGAAAAAACAGATTTGAAATTCAAACTCTATCAGTTGAAATACCTATAAATGTCACTAACCGAAAAATCATTTGAAAATTTAAAAAAAATGAATCGATATATCATAAAAAGACAAAATACGAAAAAACGCAACTGAAATTCAAAAACACCAATCAATATATCCTATAAACGAAAAAATCAAAATATTAAGTAGAAATTACGTCATTACATCGTAAAATGTGTCAAAAAGCACCAAAATTCAAAAAATCGAATCTCAAATTTGAAAATTACATATGGAAAAACCCTAAAACAGAAAAAAACGGATATAAAATTCGAAAACTACACTATCAAAAACCCTAGAGAAGAAAATTCTCAATTTACCCCCTTATGAAAATTCCTTAATTGAAAAGGTCCACTGTTATATGACAAATTTTAAAAAAAACCCGCTATGTTCTAACGAATCTCCTCCGGCTCCCCAATATTTAAAAAAAGCCATTTTACCCCCTAACCCACGGTCAATGTCTATTGACCGTGGGATAAATCGTTTGCCGTGGGAAACGTTGTTCCCACGGTCAGACTACCGATCCTTTCGACAGCCATTTCGGCCAAATTTTGGTCATTTCGGCCTCCGATTTCCACATAAATCAAATCTACACGTTGTATAACACAAAACCCCTCAATCAATTCAACGAAAACAACCAAAAATCAAAACATTTTAAACATTGTTCAAACCGTAAACCCTAAAATTTCAAACCAAAAAATCTCAATCAAATCTCAATAATATGAGCAATAACTTGATCCAAACAAGATTACGAGAGATATACTAACCTCCTTTGCCATTTGCGGTTGCCGAAAAGCAAGAAAATCGACGGAAATGAGATTCACCGTGGGATTGCCGCGTGAGAGTGGGAAGTTTTGGAATTTTCTTTAAATTGCACAGTGATTATCGTGGGAAGAAACGAAATTTTGCTGTGTTTATATAGAGGGGCAGTTTCGTAATTTTGCCAAACCCACGATCACGTGGGAAATTTCAGAAAAACCCGACGTGGGCTAAGGACTCTCCCCGACACCCCAATATTTTAGAAAAGCCACTTTACACCCCTAACCCATGGTCAATGTCTGCTGACCATGGGATAAATTGTTTGACCGTGGGAAACACTATTCCCACGATCGGACTGCCAATCCTTTCGGCAACCATTTTCGGCCAAATTTTGGTCGTTTCGGCCTTCGATTTTCACATAAATCAAATCTACACGTTGTATAACACAAAACCCCTCAATCAATTCAACGAAAACAACCAAGAATCAAAACATTTTAAGCATTGTTCAAACCGTAAACCCTAAAATTTCAAACCAAAAAATCTCAATCAAATCTCAATAATATGAGCAATAACTTGATCCAAACAAGATTATAGGAGATATACTAACCTTCTTTGCCATTTATGGTTGCCGGAAAGCAAGAAAATCGGCGGAAATGAGGTTTGACCGTGGGAATAGGGAAAGTTTGAATTTTCTTTGAATTTGCACAGTAAAATGACCGTGGGAAGTGATGAAATTTGCTGTGTTTATATATGGGGGCAGTTTCGTCATTTCACAAAACCTGAATTTTTTGGATAATTTCGCTAAGACCTCCTTAATTTTGTCTATTTTTGATAATTTCCCTTTTTAATTTTCCTGCCTTTGGTATTTGAACATTATTCTTTAACTAAAATTTTAAAACTTTGACGTCTCTAAATGAATTGGTTGTTAGACAGATAAAACATTTATATATATATATATATATAACATAAAATAGCTTGGTTTTTCAAATCATTTTTTTTCAATTCAATTTTTAAAAGCCCTTAAAACGACTACACCAGCTAGTTTAAACCAACATAACAGTTTTTGCCCCATCTCTCCACCTGATGCCAAGGGAAAGCAAGCCAAATTAATCGGTAAACAAATAATGGAGTGAACATGATGCTACAACTGTTATTATACAAATAATAACAAATTTTCACAAATAAAAATCATTTATCAAGTGATACACATGATTGTATATATGAGCCAATAAAATCTTAAATGCACAATTATGGGTTCCCTCAATTCTTCAAAAGGGGAGGAGGTTTTACAATTCAGGGAGTGAGCACTGAGCAAGCAAACGGGGAAAGCCTGCATCTCTCTCTACAGCAAGCCTATCAACAAACCCATTCCTATTCATCTGCAATGTTGAGCACCCCAAGATACTCTAAAAATGGTTCCAATCAAGTTTCAGATCACCCCAGCAATGCCATGAGAAGTTGATATCTAACCCTTTAACTAGGATTCCAAAGTAATCTTCGACTCATGGCAGGTGGAGCTAATCCTGGAATATCCCTGATGTCCTTGTTGTTTGGGTGCACAAGCTGAAAATAACGGGAAAATATTTCAACACCCAATCACATAAACAACACAAAGAATGGTTCGCACGATCTCAATGCCAAGGTGAAAATATAACAATTAATTGAAAATACCTTCACAATGATAATGACTATGACTCCAATAACTATAAGGAACAGCAATGCCATTATGCACTTGTCAGTAGCAACCTAATGATATAAACTCCACTAAGTCTTATGAATAAAATCATAGCTATAAATATATAAAAGAAAAGAAAGCTGATAATTTAGAGATTGACCTGCCTACCAATTTCCTTGACGAGTTTAGAAGCCTTCCTGACTGAGAAATGGATGGAGTCTAGTTCATTAACAATCCTACTCATTTGTTCAGTCTGAAAGTAAAATTAACAAAATGACAGTTCAGTCCTCCTGAAGAGCGTTATAAAATTAATAACAAGAGAATAGGCATACCAATCCTAAGACGTAGCAAAGTCAATCACTGTCGAACTGATACCTGAGCCTTCAGAGCTGCAGCTGTCTCTGTTCCAACATTGATAGTGTCATGAACAACCTAGTTGAAACAGGGAAATGAAATAATTACTTTTTCCTTTTTTAACTTCAAAAGCTGACAATCAAACAGAAATAACGAGAACTCAATTTTAATTATTTCATTTTTCGCTCCTTATCCCCCCACCCCATCACCTTCTTCCTAAAAAAATTAAAATAAAAACTGGTTAAGAGACCTGTTCTGATTCCCCAAAGCTCTAACACATAGCTAGCAGCTGTAGGATAACAGCATATAATAGAGAATTGATCATGTGTATTAAAAGAATGGAGAAAACTTATCTGTAAGCAAAGGAAAAATTATCACAGCTTTATGGTTTACCCCTGAAAGTAAATTTAAAAAGAAACGAGACAAAAGAAGAAAAATTAAAGAAAACAAGATTAAAACTCTTTTAAGTCGGCAATCAGCACAGATTTGCGGTCCACAAGGGTGTCTAAAGTGAACAACTTTATGGTGCAAGTCATTCGAACTGTCAATGATTTAAAGAAAAGAGTGACCCCTAAATGAATTTTTCAGTAGGCCTAACCAATAACATAATAAACATAATCATCATGGATCATTCAACTAACATAGGTATCGGCCAATTCTCAGCTAAAGTTGTTGATGTAGACATTTTTAGATTCAACACCACTAACTTTTATTAAAAAACTTGAAAAGAAGAAGAAAGAAATGCATTGTTCCAAGTAGTTGACCAATGCATTGATTTTTCTTTTAAATAAGAAACTATATAATTTGTACTTATAACGAATTTGAAATAATCAAGAAACCACTGGGAATCAAAACTGTCAGGAGGGTAGCTGCATTATATAAAGACAAAAATGTCTATATCCACAATATGAAAACCAAAGTTTTGTCAATGAATTGAAATTACCTTTGGAGATGAGGTAAAATTTCAAAATAATGGATTCGATCAATGTTGAAGGTCATAATTGATATGGTATAAGAAAAAACCAGACAGAACAGTGTAAAGATATGTTAAAAACACTGAGTGTAAACAGCTCATTGTTTTCTTACAAGAGACAATAACTGAATATCATGGAAAGCAGTTTTATCTCCTAAAGCATGTTGAATATGAGACAAATTCTACCTTGTGGTGAATATATCTTCTTTTGAACACAAACTAACCTTTTTTGACCTCTCAATAACTTCATCAGTCTCGTCCATCATCTGGTTTCCATGATCTATAAGCTGTTGATTTGTCATAGCTGCAAGATGTATAGTCTCTGCCTCAGAAATATGATAATATGAAGAAAGTCATGAAACCTTCAATGAGATTTTCTCCAAACAAGTCAAAGATCAATTACATGATTTGCAGTGAATCCAAAATCATGCATTTTTCACATGAATTTGCAGAAAACACAACACAATTTGTAGTGTCACAAAAATACAGAATGTTGTACGGTTCATGTGTATCTAATGCCAAAGCCCTTGACAAGGTCAGGATTTAAACAATGAATGTCTGTTCTTGTCACCTCTTCTGTCCACATCTCCAACTAATATTTATAACTTGAAAAATCTAGGCAGACAAAACCATCAAATGTGCACGTTAAAAAAATGATATATGCTTACATGAAGCTAGCAAGACATTCTCTTCACCAAACCCTTCATTAGGCCCATCAAAGAGATCAACTCGTTTGTTGTTTTCAAGATTGGCCTGATGTCTGAAAGGAACCATCATGAGAATGTTAAAACAAGTCCAAGGTAAGGCATCTATTAATAATTAGTGAATTGAGAATATAATCAATTAAGACTGCATTTGTGTTAGGAACCCACATTTATTTAATCAAAACACAAAATACATAATAACTAAAATATTTCATTACTAAAAACATTACAAGATAAACCGAATAATTCGAGGAGACAAGATAAACCGAATAATTCGAGGAATTCGGGACCTCCCATTTTCCGGTCATTCGAGACGTCGGAGATCTCCCATTTTCCGGCCATTAGAGGCGCCGGAGACCTCCCTAAATCAGCCAAAGGTGGCTGCTCTCAAACCCAAACTCTAATATTTTTCTTCTCCTCTTATTTTCAAATTCAAAGCATATATTTATAAAAGAAATGAGTCATTGGATTGGGGACAAGTGTCCCAATCCTAACATTTCCCTCCCCTTCAAAATCATCTTGTCCTCAAGATGAGTTTTTTTTTTTTAATTTTCCTTTTCTGTTTTTTTTTTTCAGTTGTCTCTTCCTATCCAAGGCAGTTTCCCGCCCACTGTTTTTCCTTTTTTTTTTTTAAAAAATTTTTTTTTTTTTTTTATGCAGCTGTCTCCTTTTTTTTTAATATATAAATTTTTTCCTCTCTCCTCTGCTTCTTCACTTTTCTTTTCTTCTTTCCAACGCCCACTTTTCTTCTTTTTCCCTTCCCAATAAACCTACACACTGCCTCTGCCTTTTTTTTTTTTTTTTTTTCTCTCTCTCTCCTTTCTCTTTCCTTCTCCTTGTCTTTTTCTTTTCTTCTTTCTTCTCCTTCGTTCTTCTTCCTTCTGTCTTCTGTTTTTTTTTTCTTTTTCGCTTCCGTCGGCGTTTCGTTTTCTTCTCCTTCTTCTTCTTCTTCTTCTTCTATTTTCGTTCTCCTCTTTTTTTCTCTTTTCTTCCTTCTGTCGCCTGACTTCTCTGTTAATTCCATATCGGTCTGTCTTGCGAAATCAACAGGAAATTTGCAGTTGCTTTAACAGCTCCGGTGAAGGCGAAAAAAGAGCTTCGGTTTGTAAGCAGGAAAGAGAGCAACAGATTCTGGGCATTCATGTGGAGCAGATTCTCGAACAAGAGCAGGGGATTCTTTTGTCCGAACACCGGATTCCCTGTGATGATTTTTCTTCAAGTTAGCCTCATGAACATTTTCCGGCGACTCTTCACTTTTCCGATCATCATCTGTCTTCTCCGTTGGATCGAACGCGCTCTGATACCATTTGTTAGGAACCCACATTTATTTAATCAAAACACAAAATACATAATAACTAAAATATTTCATTACTAAAAACATTACAAGATAAACCGAATAATTCGAGGAATTCGGGACCTCCCATTTTCCGGTCATTCGAGACGCCGGAGATCTCCCATTTTCCGGCCATTAGAGGCGCCAGAGACCTCCCTAAATCAGCCAAAGGTGGCTGCTCTCAAACCCAAACCCTAATATTTTTCTTCTCCTCTTATTTTCAAATTCAAAGCATATATTTATAAAAGAAATGAGCCATTGGATTGGGACAAGTGTCCCAATCCTAACAATTTGACACATGATTGCAATGTCTGGCATAAATCACAACAAAAATGTAACCGCTTTAGTTAGCAACATTTGTCAATTAAACAATTCTTTATGTTGAGGCAAAGAAGACTCTTGATTCATCAGGCAATTGTTAACAACATAACAGCAATTTTCAGCCAATGACAGTATCTATCATCTAATTTAGAGAAGCAGCATATGACAACCAACCAGAAATTACAGACACAAGCAAAAAGTCCATTAATAAATAACTATTATGAAATTGGAGCATTATAAGAAACTATATAAAAAATTAACCAAATAAAATAACTTCAGCAAAAACTTAAGCATTAGAAGCATGCCATAAACTTCTATAAAATAACAGCAACAGAAAAATATATAATGAAATTCAGGAAAATCAGGGGGGGGGGGGGGAAGCAATCAAGGCAATAATATGTATTTTAAACAGGACTAAACTCTCAGTTGATATCTACAAAAGCCTTCTTCATTGCATCTAAAAGCTATAAAAATAGAATCAACTGAAACTTTGATTAGTCTTCCTCTCTTCATCCATCACACAATCACAAAATAGGAAATAGAGATGTGTACAACAAATTCCAAGAAAAAGTGAAAAAAGCCTAAAATGATATTTGAAACCTACAGAGATGTTGAACATGCATAACACCATCTCTTGGTGCTGGATGAAACAAATTGAGGTAATCAAAGATATGTTAACTTACTGCTTCTTAAGAGCCACATATGAATTCAACTCTTTCACCTTCATGGAAATTTCAAAATACATTAAGCAAACTTTAGAAATGTAAATCAAGAAAAATAAATAAATAAAAAGAAACAAATTGAAGTATCAAATTCTCAACAAAGTTTAACAAAAAGGCACACCATGGACTGTTTTTTCTCATTCAACATCTTGTTGGTGTTTGGATCATTTCTATTCTCCATTTCCTTAACTTCTCTATCAAACTCCTTGATAAGCCTGAAAAGAAAGCAAGGCATTGTTCAGTTCTTGACTACAGGACCATAGCCCCAGCAGCATATAAGTCCTTTACCAAATTAATTACTTGCATGTCATGTAAGTCCCCAGCCCATAAACTCTTTGGAAATTTATACTCGTAAGGGAACCAACATATAGGAGAATGATTATTAAGGTTTACTACCTCCTATGTGCTCACATTAGAAAAGGGGAATTGAAAAAAACAAATAAGATAGGGAAAACACCTAAGATAACACAGAATTGGAATATAAAATAAAAAAATTGCAACCCTTTGAAAAAGATAAAAAATTTTGCTTGTGTGGGGTTTCAAGCCCGTCAGTATTTAGCACTAAATTACCAGTGAATTTACATATGAAAAGACTGTAAACAAATTAATTGCAGAACATATTATCAGTGTTATGAAAGAAAATTAATATGAAGACGCTTACAATTATTCACCATGGCACACAGGCGAGGACCAACCTCCACTAAACTCACTCAGTGCCTTCAAAATTTCCTTAATAGCTACCCCACCATACCCTAAGCCCCCAACCAAAAAGAGAAAAATTTAAGGATAACAAATATGGACCACTCACTTTTGGCTCTGACTCTAAAATATCGCACCCTCAAACTGATAAGATTTGATCGTGCATACTCATTCAACATGAGTCAATGCCCTGACCAAGTCTAGCTAACTGTTTAAGCAATTGATAGTGGTTATCGGGATGCAATAAACAGAATTTATGAAGAATGAATTCAAACAACAGAAATTGTAAGATGGGTAGGATCTAGTGTGGCATCTCATGCTTGAAAGCATCCTGAATACTTCGGTAGCTTCAACTGTTCCAAAGTCATAATTAAAACAGCTATGTCATTGTATTTTGAATATATATCATTATTTAAAACAGGATAATAAGTGCAGGAGTGAAGTAACAATTTTCATTCTAAACTGCTATTACTTTTTACTTCATTTCCTTGCCAATTCTTTAGCTAATACATATAATCAAAGTCTAACCAGTCAATGCGACATGAACTGTAATATCAAATAAACCAGATGAAAGATACAAAGCACTACTATGAAAAAAACCAATAATTTGATTTGAAATACCTTTTACATTCACGCATCTTCTCTGTAAGTTCCTCCAATTGCCTACTCTGCCTACTCACATCCTTGACCTTCTCCAATTTCTGGAAACCATTCCTGCAATGCACATAAAACGCATTAACACAAAACTAAATAATACAAAATAATAATAATAGTAACAATAATAATAAAGACGACATAAAATTATATCTCATTTGTTTTCTTACGATAAAGAACGGAAAAGGTCGGTGATTTGTCCATCGATCTCGGCTAATTCTTCGCTGATAGAAGATAGATCCATCTCTAGCAAGTATTCAACCCTCGTACGTCGATCTATACTAAAGTTTATCAAACTTGTTCAAAACATAAAGATTCTCAGCAATAACTTAACGCCAAAACTGTAAAATTCTTCTCAGACAAGTGAAAACACAATATAATAATGCCCATCTCAATTTGTGAAACGTTCAGGATCAGATCCGTGGAACTTCCAGCATAGAATCACAACCTT
Organism: Mangifera indica; assembly: GCF_011075055.1. Classification (NCBI taxonomy): domain Eukaryota; kingdom Viridiplantae; phylum Streptophyta; class Magnoliopsida; order Sapindales; family Anacardiaceae; genus Mangifera; species Mangifera indica. Next base: position 5,572,655 of record NC_058156.1, read on the forward strand.
GGGAAAATTTAAAAATTCAAATTCGAATTTAGATCGGATCAAAAAAATGTAGGTTGTTGTAAGGAAAAAGGAGACCACAATGTCTAACGATCTAAACAAACAGAGGCAGAATTATTTTTCATTTTCTATTTTTTGTTTATCTTTATTTTTTTAGTCAGGCCAAACGACTCTAGTCCACCCAAGGTTTAACCTAATTCCAGCAAACACTTGAGGGGTTTCAAAACCCAAACACCCACCTATCTCTAAATTTCAATTAAAATTGTCACTAAATATAAAGGTAAAATCATCGTTTTAATAATATTATTAAAAAATATATTATTTTATTTTATTTTTTCTCAGATTTTAAAAACTAACAATTACATCCTCACTGAAAGTTTGAAAAATTAATATTTCATCTTTAAGGTTTGTTTTGCTCTTCTACTCATCACCATTCTAATAGACGGTTGACGTTTTTCACTCATCTTTTAGATTTGATCGCTTTGGAGACATTGTCAATGGCCAACATACGACGAATTGAAGAAGAAAAGGTGACAGATCTCATGGTTCTTTGATATGTCATTGTTTCTTCTTTGATTCAGTCATTTCTTCTTTAATTTGTGGTCCAGTGTCGTCTAAGCCATCATGAATTAGTCAGATGAAGACAATTCATCTTTATCTCTTTATTAGATGAATTTTGTCTAATAAAAATGCTTTGATGAGAAGATAGAGAGAAGGAGAAGAAGATAGTGGAAAAGTCCGCTAACAACAAGAACAAATTCTGATTGTTGAAGAAAAAAGAAAAAAACCCTATAAGAAAAAGTGAAATTTTCAAACTTTTTCTTGAAAAAATTATTAGTTTTTAAAACTAAACAAAAAAAAAAAGATATAATTTTATTTATTGTAATATTACTGATAAAATAATATTTTTATCCTCTAACTCTAAAAAAAATTTCTTTGGTTGATGGAAATAGACTAAACTTTGGGTGGATATTTGGATTTTTTAAATCTTATATATGTATTTAAACTTTCGCCAAACCGTGGGTGGGACATGGTTCTTTGGCCTTTTAGTTATTTAGGTTTTTATCAGTTTTTGGCTCTCAGTCTGGAAGGTTTAAAAAAAACCGCGACATTTTCGGCCGTTTAATCGGCTATTTTCAAATACGAGCGGGGCCACAAAACAAAGCCTGCTATGAAATTATTGTTATGCTTTCGTTCACCTGGAAGGTCTTCTGTGGACTTTTATGTAATTTTATTGCATTTGGGAGTGGGGACAATCTGACAATTTTGTTACATTTTATAAATTTTATTGCAAACCATTGGGTCCCTACTCCTTAGATTTGTTAATGGGATTGTTATTTTCTTACACATTTTCACTAATTTATGTTGGAAGTTTAAAAGTGATTGAACAAAATTAAATATGCATTGTAAATTGAAATATTATATGAGTTATAAATTATAGAATACAAATAAATTTGTAATAAATTACAAAAATATGAGTTGCAATGTTCAAATTTTATGTTACAATATTTTTAACAAATAGTTACCAAAATCTCATATGAAAAAGGGGTTTAGTTTCACTCAAGACACAACTCTGTGGGTGTGTTTGGTTCGGACAATCTTTTATTATCAAGAATGAAAGATTAAATATAAATTATTAATATATTTAATAAAAATTAATAGGTATAAATCATTATTACATTTAATTAAATGTAACAAAATATTAATAAGATATTGTTTTACCAAAATGTATTTGAATATAATTATTTTAAAATATTTTTTTATATTACTTGTTATATTAATAAAAATGAGAATATTTTTATACTAAAAATAATAAATAAGAATAAAATTATAACAAAATCATTATTACATTAATAATCTTTTAATACCTAAGATATGAGTGTTTTACTTTTTATATTATCTATCACATCACCATTAGTAATTTATGATTACCAAAATCTTGTACCATCTGACAACCAAACAAATTAACATTAGATTGTCAGAAATAAAAGATATATTATTGAACTAATCTTTCTTTACATTAAACCAAACCACCCACCCCCCCCCCCCCCCCCCCCCCCCCCCCCCCCCAGCCCCCCTCCTATAAGTGTTTAAAACACATGTTAAAGATCATTTTAGAACTTTGACACTGTAAGACTTTGAGATTATTATTAGTAGTTATACCAAATGAAAAGAGTGATTGAGAGTTACATTGTATCTTAAAACTAAGTTAAACCAAGCTCGAGCTCGACTCGACTTAAGTGGAGTTGAGTTTGCTTTAGAATTGTTTGAGCTCCACTCGCTTGAAGGAAGCTAACCTCGAGTTCCATTTGAGTTTGAATTTGATACTAAAATAACATTGTTTTAATTCGTATTGGTTAAAATAATATCTTTTTACTCTATTCGTGCCAAAATTTTTCAAATTTGCAAGCTTAGCAAGCTAGAAACTCTTGAACCTCGAGCTTAAAAATATTTGAACACGAACAAGCTCAACTTGAATCTAGCTTTAGCCTTCATTCATATCTGGTGCTATTAACCTTTACAAATGTTAGAACTTAATTTCTTTCACCAAAAATTTTCTAATTTCTCTAAGAGTGAACCTCACTCTTTATACTACGAATTTTTGGAATGTCTTTGAAATATAATCTCTCTCAAAGAGTATATATGAAAGTTTAAGCTTAGTACAATCCAAAACAAATGAAATTACAAAGTGTATGAGCAAGGGTTTTGAATAGAGAAGAGAATTTGCAAGTGAATAGTTCAAAACTAATTTGCTCTCAAATATGTGAAAGATCTTGGTGGCAAAAGTCCTTTACAAATGAATTTGATTGGGTTTATATAGGGGAAAATGAAGAAAGTTATCGTTGTGCAAAAAAACTAATTGTTTTAATTTTTCAGAAAACATAAAATTCGGTCAATCAGATGTAATTTGGTCAACCAAATGTGATGTGGCACTTCCGTGGAGTCTACGTGGCACTAGCCATTAGAAAATTCAAAACAAAATTCGATCAATCGGATTTAATTCGGTCAACCAAATTTTTGAAAGGCAAAATGCACGGCTTTTGGATAATTCGAAAGCTATCATCGAAAAATTCAGTTGATCAAATTTGGTCAACCAAATTTTATTACATTTTACCCCTTAAATTTTTAAAAACTTTTTTACCCCCTAAACCTTTGAAAAGTGACAATTTAACCCATATTTGAAAATTCTTTCAAAAACAACTTTGAGATATAAAAAAGTAGTTCACAAAATTTCATCATTCTAAATGAGTTAATAAATTTTGATAAAAAAATTGGTTTAACCTAATAAGTTTGAAAAACAACATTTTAACTTAAAATATGAAAGATATGAGAATAAATTTTCAAATGAGTTATCACATGCAAAAAAATATTTTAATCAAAACGAATGCTCCAAATTACAAACATATCTATTTAAACTTGAGTTTTTCTTTAAATCTTCAAGAATTCTTCACTTGAGTCTTGAGTTTTGTTTTTCATTTCTATCTAGAAACTCCTTCAAGTGCATTAAGTAAATTCTTGCAATCTAAACTCATAACTTAAGTAAAATCATTAGTCAATATGTTTAGGGACATATTAGTTTGTTTATAATCAAAATAAGAGCATAATGACTCATTAAGTTAACAATCTCTCCCTTTTTGATGATGGTAAACACATATGCACTTCAAAGAATTTTATAAAATATATCAATGAATGTATTTCCTTGAAGTTAAGAAACACTTGATTTTTAAGAAAATTTTGCAAGAATTCGCCTTAAAAAATCAAGTTTTCTCCCCCTGAATATATGCAAATAATAACACAATTCATATCAATATCATATATTCAACATTAATCTAATCAAAATATCCACAACATCAATCAAATATATCCTCATCAAAATATCCACAACATCAAATATCTTATCTATAATCATAATTAAATATATATTCATAATCTTCTATAACCACAACCAAGTATTTACAACGTCAATAAAACTTTTCTCCCCCTTTGTCATTATAAAAAAGAATGAGACAATGAATAAAAAGGATATAATCAAAGAGACAAAAGAAGACTAACATGTATGAATAATGTAAAAAAAATTATCACCAAAATGGCCCAAAAATTAAGCATCAAGACAATGTCTAAATATAACCATAATCGTCCATAACCACATTAATGTATAAAGACAATGTCTAAATAAATATGATCAGCAAAATAAGAGTATATAAAGAAAATTCATACACAACAAAAACATAATGAAAAACAGAGATAAACTAAGAAGGAGGTGGAGAAAAACAACGAAAAAGCTCATTTATGCCACCTTTGAGCTCGGCTCAAAGATCGGTAATACTAGCATAAACAGTAGCAAAATCAGAGCGAACCTCAACACGAAGATTAGCAAGGTTAATAGATAAAATAAAGATAGAATCAGCAACTGAGGTGGTGGTATGCTCAACAAATGAACTTGCTCCAATAGCCATTCTAGATCTTTTGCCAGAAGCATGAGCCTGTAACTCAAATGAATCTCGGTCCTCGTCTGCCTCAGCATCATCGTTGTCAATATCAGTGTCAACAACATCAGTTGGAACATCAGGTGTCTGGGGCTCAACATTAACATCAGGGCCCAGATCATTAATAGTCTCACCTCCACCAGGTACTATCTCAGAAATGTGACACCATACACCATTTTGCTGATAGAAACCCATAACATAGAGGTTGGAAGCAGTATATGGATTAGCAACTAGCTCAACATATGGCTTCTCAAGGAAGGAAACTCTTGCCTCTGAAAGAATCAATGTGATAGGTGCATAAGGTAAAAGGTGGGTGCGATGAGAGAGAGTAAAGACCATCAGATCAAAAATGACATGACAAAGGTCTATAGATGTGAAAGGAGATAAAAGTCAACTGTGCTAACTTTATTGAAATGACTTGATTTCAACACAAGAGTGTAATCGATAATGTTATGAAAGAGACGAGTAGATGGAGTGCGATGCCTATGTGGCGAACAAATAAAGACATTATGGTCAGGATTGCCCGTCATAGCTCAAAGGGCATCAAGATATAATAGGTTAATGAAATGTCACCCTCGAGGGGGAAGAAAAAGACCATGAACAATGGGAAGACCTAAGGTGACATGAAGGCTGGCAGGAGAGAAATGAATATCATGGCTATGGACAAAAAATGCGGCTTTGTTATGAAGCTGATCAAACTCTATGTTCACATAAAATTCACAAACAAGGGTAGGAAAAACATAACCACCTAAGGTGACAAAACACATCCATCTGAATCTATCGAAAAGAGTCCTAAGGTTGAATTACGCTAATAAATGAAAATTAACTCGACAAGTTTTACACAAAACACGATGGCTATAGTAATCAGCATAAGTCGCAGCGGCTTGGGCAGAACGAAAACCAGTCTAATCGAAGGGAGTCTTTAAAGGCTTAGCTTGATCGATAGGTGCTAAAGATCTAGTACTGATATTTTTAGATGACCTAAGGGCACGCTTAGAACTACTACAACGATTGTTAACGATAATTGCAAAATTTAAGAATATACGATGAAATCTAACAACTATACTAACAAATTACAAACTGAAAATTTTTAAAAGATAAAACAAAGAGCAAGAGAGGAAATACCACACAAAATGTGATGGAATGTGACGAAATAGAAAACTATGTCAAATGTATGCACAAGGGCAAAATCATAATTTTGCACGAACAAACATGAATTTGAAAACAAAGGCACACATCGATTGAAAAGGATGATAAAAAGGACAGTAGTATAATGGGAAGGCAAAATGGTCGACCGTACGGAGGATTGTTGCCAACAAAACTAAAAATAGGTTATGTAATTTGGGGGTTTTTAATGTGAGGCCAAAATTTAAAAATTGATGGTTGGAACTTATAAGAATGATGTTGGGAATGACAATTTTGTGGTCAGTTTGATGAAAAATCAACAAAATTAGGGAGATTTTGGATGAAATTTAAAAAGCTAGGGTTTAGGGTTTAGGCTTTAATGAGATTTTAGGTGTTTTTGAAAGGGGTTTTTTGCTCAAAACAAGTAGAAATGATGTTTAGAATTGATTTATAGCGAAAATTTTGAGTTTGAAGTAGATTATGGTGAACTTGAAGCAATTCAGCCGAGAGAAAAAACGGAAGAAGGCTGAAGGGTTTGGAAAAGAAAATGAAGCCTTTATCTACCCTTATAAGTTGGATTCGATTGATTGAATTTTACAAAATTTGGTCAGCCAAATTTTTCAACTCAGTAGTCGAATTTGGCAAAATCTAGGTTAATCTTTCTATGCATTTTATGATTTCAATTTGAACATAAATGAGTCCAAATAATTCAACTATGCACTATTGATTAAAAAAAATGAAATACAATGTAATTTGATGCAAAATATGATGAAACTTAAATCAAACACATTAGAAAACAATGCAAAAATAATGGATACAAGAAATACTATCAAATATGATCAAACATAAAATGATGTATAAAACATATATTGATCCTTTCAATTCAACCAAATCACCACAACCACAATGATATGTAAGTGTAAATGCTAATGTGGTGATTCCATGATCCCAAGCTCACCTCTAATTGTAACCTCTCCTAACCATTGGGTGTGTTACAGAAAAACGGCATGAGTTCCCCTATTTTAGAGGGCCCGGGGAATTTTTTTTGTTTTTTCTATTTAATTATGTCCTGTAACACTCCCAATTTGTAATTCACACAAACCAGTCATAGCAATCGACTGGATTTTCATCACATAATCATAATAAATAAAATAAGTACATAATAATAACTATCATAAAAAATTATCACCCACAGAAACTTTATAACTAATTTTCCAAACTAGTCATATATATATATATATATATATATATATATATATATATATATTACATATACATCATAACATTTAAGTCAACAAAAATATGGTGCCTTTCTCCCTTAGCCTCATGTCTCATTAGTGCTCCCTGGGAACCTTTGCTGCATTTCTTTACCTGTAAAATATTAAATTAGACGGAGTGAGCGACTATGGCTCAGTAAGAAAATCATACTAAACACTTAAAGTATTTCATACCAGTATTAATCTTTTATAATCTTTTCCATACTCAGCGTGTCTGAACTATTTACAACAAAATAATTGACACAGAACACTCATTTAACACATATCATAATTCTTTTCTTTCACACATTTATTCATTTCCTTACTATACAAATATGATTCACTCGTTATGATTTATGCATGTATGAGTGTCATGACTTTTCTATTTTCTGATCATACATTTTTCTTAATTCTTTATCGGCCACATAGGCTTGTATGTATGATTCTAATGCAATTTACTTTCATAAAATATTTACTAATTTGTTTCTCTCTCTTTCTTATTGACCGGTGTAGACTACATATGACAGTACTTGCAGTCATCATACAAAGTATAATTCTCTCTTACACGTATATTTTTTTTTTCTTTGCTGTCCACACAATACAGCTAATATTTTTCTTTGCTGTCCACACAGTACAGCTGATTTTTTTTTCTTTGCTGTCCACACAGTACAACTGATATTTTTTTCTTTTGCTGTCCACACAGTACAGCTGATTTTTTTTTCTTTGCTGTCCACACAGTACAACTGATATTTTTTTCTTTGCTGTCCACACAGTACAATCGATTATTTTATTTGCTGTCCACACAGTACAGCTGGCGTGTAAAGATTTTAAGTACGTTTTCTGCTTTCCTGTATCATATGAGTCATTATAAAACCAAAAATACTTACTTTCCATTTTCTGAAAGCATGCATGATTTAGAAAATATTTTTCCTCTTTCTTTATTTTTTTCTAAATCATGCATGTGTTATGATTCCTCATGTATGCATATATAATCATAATATAGAATATGCTCATTTGTTATTTTTCCTTATTCTTTTCATTCCTTATCAAACATCATATTCTCTTCTCATGCATTTATATATCTCATACATTTAATTAATTTCAATTATACAATATAAGTTTAATATAAGGGTTATTTCACATAACATGCACATAATTAAGCAACATTAACCTATATCGTATAAAATGACATTTTTGCCCTTATGGCCAAAATTACCTTTTTACCCTTATGGCCAAAAATTACATCCTGAATCCTAATGAATTTCTTTATCCTTTTAAGCATAAATCACCTTAATTCTAATACCTTACACACTTATATAAGTAAAGGTTATTTAAATAACCTAACTCAAATTTACTTCAAGTATGTAAAGTATGAAATTCTTACCTTTTCTTTGCTAAATAGATGATTTAAGCTTATTCACCTTCTTTTCTTCTTTCTAGCAACCTTAATCAACCAAAAATATGATCATCCATCAAACTCCCAAATTTCACATATCTTAAAAATTAAATTTCTTACCTTAGAACTAACCAGAATTGACAGATCTACACTTTTTATAACTGGGGCCTTTGAAAATTAGGTGGTTTAGCTAGGTTTTTGGACGAATTTTGGTTAAGGGAAGTTTTTAGCTCAAACAATGGAGGTTCTCGGCAAAATGGAAGAGAAAATGAATAGAAATAAATTTATAAGCCTATTGGACCATTTTGCCCTTAATCTTTTCCATAAATTACTATTTTATCCTTAGGCAATTACCAAAAACCCTTAGCACCACCATATAATTTCAAGTGTGCCCTTCAATTTTAATTCCCACTTTGTCCCTTGAATTTTTATAAAATGACCAATTTACCCCCTTTGAAAAATATTGCTCATTTAGTAGTTTTCTCTAATTCTTTTGCAATTTCTTTACACAACAAGTTATAAAATCCATTCTAGGGGTAATTTTGGAAGTGGAGTTTACTGACACACCTGAATTCGGATGTTACATTTCTTCCCCCCTTAAAAGAATTTCGTCCTCGAAATTTAAACAAATAAATTGGGAAATCTCTCTCTCATTTGTTGCTCAACCTCCCATGTGGCTTCTTCCACCTTATGATTCCTCCATAATACTTTCACTAATGGAATTGTCTTATTTCGGAACTCTTTTATTTTTCTGTCCAGTATCTGCACTGGTTGCTCCTCATAAGCTAAATCTTCTTTTAATTCCACATCATCTGATTTCAAGACATGTGAAGGATCGCTAATGTACTTTCTCAATAAAGAAATATGAAATACATTATGAACTCGATCCATACTAGGTGGAAGTGCAAGTCTATAAGCCACCTTGCCCACTCTTTCTAAAATTTCAAATGGGCCAATAAATCTTGGAGCAAGTTTCCCTTTTCTTCCAAATCTCATCACGTGCTTGTAGGGGGCTATTTTCACAAAAACTTTATCACCCGGTTGAAACTCTACTTCTTTCCTTTTCAAGTCTGCATAGCTCTTTTGTCTGTCCTGAGCTTGCTTCAATCTAGTCTTAATAATCTTTATATCTTCCACCATCCTCTGGGTTAACTCAGGCCCAAGAACTTGACTCAAATCATCTCACTCTCCTATATCATCCCAATGTAATGGGGATCTACACTTTCTTCCATAAAGAGCCTCATATGGGGCCATTTTAATGGTGGACTGGTAACTATTATTATATGCAAATTCGATCAATGGAATCATTTCATGCCAGGTCATTTTATAATCTAAACAACAGGCCCTCAACATATCCTCTAGTATTTGATTCACCCTTTCTGTTTGGCCATCTATTTGAGGATGATATACTGTGCTAAATGCCAACCTAGTACCCATTGCTCTTTGTAAGCTACCCCAAAAAGCTGAAACAAATTTGGGGTCTCTATCTGACACAATAGTTTTGGGTACACCATGTAATCTCATAATCTCCCGTATATAAATCTGGGCCAATTGATCTGAAGCAAAACTATCTTTCACTGGAATAAAATGGGCTGATTTAGTCAATCTATCTACAATAACCCATAATGCATTATAACCTTTTTGTACTCGAGGTAGGCCAATGATGAAATCCATTGAAATATCTTCCCATTTCCATTCAGGAATACTAAGTGGGTGCAGTAAACCTAAAGGTCTCTGATGCTCGGCCTTGACCTGTTGACATACCAAGCACTTAGCTACATAGTCTCCAATATCTTTCTTTATACCTATCCACCAATAAGTTTTCTTTAAATCTTGGTACATCTTTACTCCCCCAGGGTGGGCAGTGTAAAGTGTATCATGTGCTTCACTCAAGATTTTCTTTCTCAATCCCAGATCTTGGGGAATACATACCCTGTTTCTGAACTTGAGTACTCCATCTATCATTTGAAACTCAGTTGTTTTCCCTTCGCATATCTGTTGACTTATTTTCTGGCACCACAAATCTTCTACTTGCTTCTCTTTTATTTCATTGAAGAGATTAGGTTGAATTTCCAATCTGGCCACTTGACTTCTTATCACCTCAATCTGTTCCCTCTGAAACTCTTTTTGTAACTCTATCTGAATGGTGAGGTGAGCTATGGCAATCTTTCTACTCAAGGCATCGGCTACCACATTTGCTTTACCCGGCTGATATTTAATAGCACATTCATAATCTTTGACTAACTCCAACCATCTCCTTTGTCTCATATTCAAGTCTTTCTGAGTGAAGAAATATTTTAGACTTTTATGGTCGGTGTAGATATTACATTTAACTCCATATAAATAATGCCTCCAAATTTTTAAAGCAAAAACCACTGCTGCTAACTCTAAATCATGGGTAGGGTAGCGTGTTTCATAATCTTTTAACTGCCGAGAGGGATACGCTATCACCTTATCCCTTTGCATCAGCACGGCTCCCAAGCCATTATGCGAGGCATCACAATAAATATCATAATCTACACCTTCCTCTGGCAATACTAAAATAGGAGCTGTAGTCAACCGTGTTTTTAGCTCTTGGAAACTCTTTTCACAAGCATCAGTCCATATAAAAGGAGTTCCTTGTCTAGTAAGAGCTGTAAGTGGTTTGGCCAATCGAGCAAAACCTTGTACAAATCTTCTGTAATAGCCGGCTAGCCCTAAAAAGCTTCTAATCTCTTTCACAGTCTTTGGCCTCACCCATTCAAGTATTGTTTCCACTTTACTGGGGTCTACAGTTATACCTTCCTTAGTAACCACGTGTCCCAAAAATACTACTCGATCCAACCAGAATTCACACTTAGAGAATTTGGCAAACAATTTCTTTTCTCTCAATCTTTATAGCACAAATCTCAAGTGTTCGACATGTTCTTCTTCTGATTTAGAATATATCAAGATATCATCAATAAATACCACCAGGAATTTGTCAAGGCAATCATGAAATACTCGATTCATTAAATCCATAAAGATTGCTGGAGCATTAGTCAATCCAAAGGGCATCACCACAAACTCGTAGAGCCCGTAGCGAGTCCGAAAAGCTGTCTTTGGAATATCTTGCTCTGCAATCCTCACCTGGTGATAACCCGATCTCAAATCAATTTTGGAGAACACAGAAGCTCTTTTCAATTGATCAAATAAATCATCAATTCGAGGCAACGGGTATTTATTCTTCACCGTCAGTTTATTCAACTCCCTGTAATCAATGCACATACGAAGCGACCCATCTTTCTTTTTGACAAATAGTATGGGTGCTCCCCAAGGAGAGTGGCTAGGTCTAATAAAACCCTTATCTAAAAGTTCTTGCAACTGTTTCTTTAATTCTTGTAATTCAGCTGGAGCCATTCGGTAAGGGGCTTTTGAAATTGGGGCTGAGCCAGGTTCTAACTCGATACTAAACTCTAACTCTTTCTCTGGAGGTAAACCTGGTAGCTCATCAGGAAAGACATCTGGGAAATCTTGTACTATTGGGACATCCTGAACACCCAATCTTTGAACATCATGCTCATGTACCACATGAGCTAAATATCCCGTACACCCCTTTTTTTAATAATTTTTGTGCTTTTACATTACTGATTATCATACTAGACTGATGACCCTCTCCAAAAGTAAAGTAATCCCCATTATCAAGTTGGAATCGAGCCTTTTTCTTTCTACAGTCAATCTCGACTCCATATCTTTTTAAGAAATCCATGCCTAAGATAACATCAAAATCGGGCATATCAAAGACAATCAAGTCCACCTTTAACTCTCTCCCATGTATCACTACCTTCTGGTCTTTTAGCATTTTATCTGTAATCACACTCCCCCCATCTGGCATCTCAATTCTAATGGAATGGGTAGATCTAACAGGCACTAAACCTACCCTTTCAATAACCCCTGGTGTAATAAAGGAGTGTGTAACTCCTGAATCAATCAATGCATATAAAGAAACAGAGTGGAAAAAGAGTGGAAAAAGAGCTGACCAGTAACTGCAGATGGACTAGCCTCCGCCTGACTATGGGTAGCTGTATAAACCTGTGCATTAGTACCTCTCCTTGGTTGCACTGGTGGAATTAGGCTTTGTGGTGGCTGTATCTGAACTGGCACTTCGGTACTTTGGCAATCTTTTGCTATATGCCCTGGTTGTCGGCATCTATAACAAATCACCTATTTCTGCTGGTACCAACATTCCCCACTATGACGTCTCCCACAAATCTGACATTGGAGAATATTTTCTTTTCTAGGCTTCTTATCACTCTTCCAGCCTTTTCTATTTGCTTTTGACTGGAATTTTCTTTTTCCTCTATTGTTTCTGAAACTGGAGCCAATTGAGCTACCCCCTGATGTTGTAACTAGTGCTGAAATAGTCAATGAAGCAGGTAAAGCTGACTGACTTGGCATCACTGTTTGGGGTACTGTCAATGATAGAGGTGTTGACATAGAAGGTGCATTTCTGGGTAGCTTATTAACATATACCTCCAACCTCAATGCTCTCTCCAATGCCTCTTCATAAGTTTGAGGAGGTTGTGGTCTAGCTAACACATGCAAGGCTATCTCTGGTCTAAGGCCCTGAAGAAATCTGTCCAGCCAGAGACTAGGGGTACTCACCATACCTGGAGCAAAACTGGCTAAGACATCAAAACGGGTAGAGTAATCCTTTACTGAACCCTCTTCCTGCTGTAAAGAAATAAACTCTTGAACTTTGACTGCTACCACATCAGCTGTTCTGTATTGGGCCTCAAATACCCTTCTAAAGTCTTTCCAGGTCATCAGATCCACATTTCTGGTTTCTTTAACTAGGTCCCACCATACGCGGGCCTCTCCCCTCATCAAGAAACTGGCATACCGAACTTTTTCTCTATCAGTCATAGAAAATAAATCCATAGTACTTTCCACTTGCTTGATCCATTCATCAGCCACTAAAGGATCTTTAGTACCTTTGAATTCAGGAGGGGTATGCTGATTAGGTAAGGAATAAATGGGCTCAAGTCGCCTTTGAGCTCTAATTTCTCCTCTTCTTTCATTCCTCATTTCATTTCTGATTTCTTCTATGACTTCCTCATGAATCTCACTTCTAATCTCATCTCGAATGAAATTCAGCTGGAGCCATTCGGTAAGGGGCTTTTGAAATTGGGGCTGAGCCAGGTTCTAACTCGATACTAAACTCCAACTCTTTCTCTGGAGGTAAACCTGGTAGCTCATCAGGAAAGATATCTGGGAAATCTTGTACTATTGGGACATCCTGAACACCCAATCTTTGAACATCATGCTCATGTACCACATGAGCTAAATATCCCGTACACCCCTTTTTTTAATAATTTTTGTGCTTTTACATTACTGATTATCATACTAGACTGATGACCCTCTCCAAAAGTAAAGTAATCCCCATTATCAAGTTGGAATCGAGCCTTTTTCTTTCTACAGTCAATCTCGACTCCATATCTTTTTAAGAAATCCATGCCTAAGATAACATCAAAATCGGGCATATCAAAGACAATCAAGTCCACCTTTAACTCTCTCCCATGTATCACTACCTTCTGGTCTTTTAGCATTTTATCTGTAATCACACTCCCCCCATCTGGCATCTCAATTCTAATGGAATGGGTAGATCTAACAGGCACTAAACCTACCCTTTCAATAACCCCTGGTGCAATAAAGGAGTGTGTAACTCCTGAATCAATCAATGCATATAAAGAAACAGAGTGGAAAAAGAGTGGAAAAAGAGCTGACCAGTAACTGCAGATGGACTAGCCTCCGCCTGACTATGGGTAGCTGTATAAACCTGTGCATTAGTACCTCTCCTTGGTTGCACTGGTGGAATTAGGCTTTGTGGTGGCTGTATCTGAACTGGCACTTCGGTACTTTGGCAATCTTTTGCTATATGCCCTGGTTGTCGGCATCTATAACAAATCACCTATTTCTGCTGGTACCAACATTCCCCACTATGACGTCTCCCACAAATCTGACATTGGAGAATATTTTCTTTTCTAGGCTTCTTATCACTCTTCCAGCCTTTTCTATTTGCTTTTGACTGGAATTTTCTTTTTCCTCTATTGTTTCTGAAACTGGAGCCAATTGAGCTACCCCCTGATGTTGTAACTGGTGCTGAAATAGTCAATGAAGCAGGTAAAGCTGACTGACTTGGCATCACTGTTTGGGGTACTGTCAATGATAGAGGTGTTGACATAGAAGGTGCATTTCTGGGTAGCTTATTAACATATACCTCCAACCTCAATGCTCTCTCCAATGCCTCTTCATAAGTTTGAGGAGGTTGTGGTCTAGCTAACACATGCAAGGCTATCTCTGGTCTAAGGCCCTGAAGAAATCTGTCCAGCCAGAGACTAGGGGTACTCACCATACCTGGAGCAAAACTGGCTAAGACATCAAAACGGGTAGAGTAACCTTTACTGAACCCTCTTCCTGCTGTAAAGAAATAAACTCTTGAACTTTGACTGCTACCACATCAGCTGTTCTGTATTGGGCCTCAAATACCCTTCTAAAGTCTTTCCAGGTCATCAGATCCACATTTCTGGTTTCTTTAACTAGGTCCCACCATACGCGGGCCTCTCCCCTCATCAAGAAACTGGCATACCGAACTTTTTCTCTATCAGTCATAGAAAATAAATCCATAGTACTTTCCACTTGCTTGATCCATTCATCAGCCACTAAAGGATCTTTAGTACCTTTGAATTCAGGAGGGGTATGCTGATTAGGTAAGGAATAAATGGGCTCAAGTCGCCTTTGAGCTCTAATTTCTCCTCTTCTTTCATTCCTCATTTCATTTCTGATTTCTTCTATGACTTCCTCATGAATCTCACTTCTAATCTCATCTCGAATGGCATCTCTGGCTATATTTTCAGGTGTGGGTCTATCTTGACTCTCAGTCAACACTTGACAGACTATATCTCGTATTTCTGCTAGCCCAAATCCTGAACCAACTGACGGGGCAGGGTTAGACGGTTCTCCCGTCTCTCTCTGAATACCTCTTCCACGACCCCGTCCTCGTCCTCCTCTTGTGGTACTCATCATCTAATAATTGCGTAACTGTAATTACATAATATTCTATTATTTGAATACAGGTAAAGAAAATAACTTACTGTAGTCGATTCTCGGGAGCTAATCTGTGAGACATGAGGGGCACCTGTGCAATATTAGAATGCAAAACCATAGATATATTGTATTATATTACCACACATTATATTATATCTTCCTTTAAGCGCCCAAAATCGCGCTCTGATACCAAAAATGTAACCTCTCCTAACCATTGGGTGTGTTACAGAAAAACGGCATGAGTTCCCCTATTTTAGAGGGCCCGGGGAATATTTTTTTGTTTTTTCTATTTAATTATGTCCTGTAACACTCCCAATTTGTAATTCACACAAACCAGTCCTAGCAATCGACTGGATTTTCATCACATAATCATAATAAATAAAATAAGTACATAATAATAACTATCATAAAAAATTATCACCCACAGAAACTTTATAACTAATTTTCCAAACTAGTCATATATATATATATATATTACATATACATCATAACATTTAAGTCAACAAAAATATGGTGCCTTTCTCCCTTAGCCTCATGTCTCATTAGTGCTCCCTGGGAACCTTTGCTGCATTTCTTTACCTGTAAAATATTAAATTAGACGGAGTGAGCGACTATGGCTCAGTAAGAAAATCATACTAAGCACTTAAAGTATTTCATACCAGTATTAATCTTTTATAATCTTTTCCATACTCAGCGTGTCTGAACTATTTACAACAAAATAATTGACACAGAACACTCATTTAACACATATCATAATTCTTTTCTTTCACACATTTATTCATTTCCTTACTATACAAATATGATTCACTCGTTATGATTTATGCATGTATGAGTGTCATGACTTTTCTATTTTCTGATCATACATTTTTCTTAATTCTTTATCGGCCACATAGGCTTGTATGTATGATTCTAATGCAATTTACTTTCATAAAATATTTACTAATTTGTTTCTCTTTCTTTCTTATTGACCAGTGTAGACTACATATGACAGTACTTGCAGTCATCATACAAAGTATAATTCTCTCTTACACGCATATTTTTTTTTTCTTTGTTGTCCACACAATACAGCTAATATTTTTCTTTGCTGTCCACACAGTACAGCTGATTTTTTTTTCTTTGCTGTCCACACAGTACAGCTGATATTTTTTTCTTTTGCTGTCCACACAGTACAGCTGATTTTTTTTTTCTTTGCTGTCCACACAGTACAACTGATATTTTTTTCTTTGCTGTCCACACAGTACAATTGATTATTTTATTTGCTGTCCACACAGTACAGCTGGCGTGTAAAGATTTTAAGTATGTTTTCTGCTTTCTTGTATCATATGAGTCATTATAAAACCAAAAATACTTACTTTCCATTTTCTGAAAGCATGCATGATTTAGAAAATATTTTTCCTCTTTCTTTATTTTTTTCTAAATCATGCATGTGTTATGATTCCTCATGTATGCATATATAATCATAATATAGAATATGCTCGTTTGTTATTTTTCCTTATTCTTTTCATTCTTTATCAAACATCATATTCTCTTCTCATGCATTTATATATCTCATACATTTAATTAATTTCAATTATACAATATAGGTTTAATATAAGGGTTATTTCACATAACATGCACATAATTAAGCAACATTAACCTATATCGTATAAAATGACATTTTTGCCCTTATGGCCAAAATTACCTTTTTACCCTTATGGCCAAAAATTACATCCTGAATCCTAATGAATTTCTTTATCCTTTTAAGCATAAATCACCTTAATTCTAATATCTTACACACTTATATAAGTAAAGGTTATTTAAATAACCTAACTCAAATTTACTTCAAGTATGTAAAGTATGAAATTCTTACCTTTTCTTTGCTAAATAGATGATTTAAGCTTATTCACCTTCTTTTCTTCTTTCTGGCAACCTTAATCAACCAAAAATATGATCATCCATCAAACTCCCAAATTTCACATATCTTAAAAATTAAATTTCTTACTTTAGAACTGACCAGAATTGACAGATCTACACTTTTTATAACTGGGGCCTTTGGAAATTAGGTGGTTTAGCTAGGTTTTTGGACGAATTTTGGTTAAGGGAAGTTTTTAGCTCAAACAATGGAGGTTCTCGGCAAAATGGAAGAGAAAATGAATAGAAATAAATTTATAAGCCTATTGGACCATTTTGCCCTTAATCTTTTCCATAAATTACTATTTTATCCTTAGCCAATTACCAAAAACCCTTAGCACTACCATATAATTTCAAGTGTGCCCTTCAATTTTAATTCCCACTTTGTCCCTTGAATTTTTATAAAATGACCAATTTACCCCCTTTGAAAAATATTGCTCATTTAGTAGTTTTCTCTAATTCTTTTACAATTTCTTTACACAACAAGTTATAAAATCCATTCTAGGGGTAATTTTGGAAGTGGAGTTTACTGACACACCTGAATTCGGATGTTACACTAATTTTGCAAAAATATTCTTCCCCAAGAGGTTTTGTAAAAATGCCTACAAGTTGATTTTCGGTGGATACAAAGTCAAGACAAATATCACCCTTTGGAACATGGTCTCAAATAAAATGATATCTAATTTCTATATGTTTGGTTCGATAGTGTTGAATGAGATTTTTGAATAGGCTAATAGCACTTGTGTTGTCACACAAGATTTGAGTTTTAGATAGGCTAACTTTATAATCTTTAAGGGTTTATTGCATCCACAAGGGTTAGGCACAACAACTACCGGTAACAATATATTCTGTTTCCGCGGTTGATAAAGCTATGGAGTTTTGTTTTCTTGAAAACCATGAAATTAATGTATGACCTAGAAAATGATAAGTACCACTGGTACTTTTTCTATCGACTTGGCTCCTCGTAAAGTCGACATCCGAATAGCTCACTAGGTCAAATGAAGTTTCTCTAGGATACCACAAGCCTAAAAATCTAGTGTCATGTAAATATTTGAAGATTCTTTTAAGGGCTTTTAAATGAGATTCTTTAGGACATGATTAGAATCGAGCACATAAGCATACACTAAACATAATATCGGGTCTACTAGTATAAAAGAGAGTCAATCATACCTTTATACATTTTGACATCAACATTTGGCTCACTTTCATCTTTGGTGAGTTTGATAGTTGAACTCATTGGTGTACTTGAGGCTTTTAGTCTTTCCATGTCAAACTTCTTTAATAAGTCCTTGATGTATGAAGATTGGTTGATAAAGATACCCTCTTTGCTTTGCTTGATGTTAAGTCCAAGAAAATACTTAAGTTCTCCCATCATGCTTATTTTAAATTCTTTGCTCATGAGATTAAAAACTTCTTCACTCAGGGAGACATTAGTAAAGCCAATAATGATATCATCATCATAAATTTGAAACAAAAGTATATCATTTTCTTTGCGTTTAATAAATGATGTCATATCTACTTTTCCAATGTAAAAACCTTTTTCAAGCAAAAATTTACTCAAACATTCATACCATGCTCGAGGTGCTTGTTTTAAATCATAAAGAGCATTTTGAAGTTTAAAAACATGGATAGGAAAATCATAACTTTCAAACCTGGGAGGTTGTTTAACATAAACTTCTTCCATAATGAATCTATTTAAAAAAGCACTTTTGACATCCATTTGATATAAAATAAAATTTTTAGAACATGCAAATGTCAAAAGCATCCTAATGGATTCTAGTCTAGCCATCGGTGCAAAAGTTTCTTCAAAATCTATTCCTTCTTCTTTGTTGTAGCCTTGAGCCACTAATCTAACTTTATTTTTAACAACCACTCCGGATTCATCTATTTTGTTTCCAAAAACCTATTTTGTGCCAATAATAGATTGATGATTCAGACGAGGGACTAGTTCCCAAACATTATTTCTTTCAAATTGATTTAGTTCCTCTTGCATGGCTAAAATCCGAAACTCATCATTTAATGCATTATGAAATGTTTTTGGTTCAAATTGTGAAAGAAATGCAAAATTATTACAAAAATTGAAGGATGATCTAGTTTTAACACCTTGATTTTCCTCACCAATAATTAATTCTTTAAGATGAGCATTTGAATACCTCCAAGCCTTAGGAAGATCTTTATCTTTATCTTCTTTATGTTTGGCTCTTGTTTTGTCTCATCTTTACCATCATTTGGTGGATCATGCATTTCCATTTGGTTTCCATTCTTAACTTGATCATCATCGGTATCAACTTGCACACTAGTTGAATGATTAGATTCATCAAAAATAATATATATGGATTCCTAGACTACTAGTGTTTTTTTGTTAAATACCCTATATGCTTTGCTAGATGATGAATATCTAACAAAGATGTCAATGTCCGATTTTGAATCAAATTTTCCTAAGTTTTCTTTAGTATTCAAAATAAAGCATTTACATCCAAAAACTTTAAAACAACCAATATTTGGTTTTTTTTTTTTCCAAAGTTCATATGGAGTTTTATCCAAAGATGGTCTTATTAAAACATGATTTAAAACATAACATGCGTTGTTTATGGCTTCCGCCTAAAAATATTGAGGTAAAGCATTTTCATTTAGCATAAATTTAGCCATCTCTTGAATTGTCCTATTCTTTCTTTCAACAACACCATTTTGTTGAGGAGTTTTATGACAAAAGAATTGATGTTCAATACCATTCTCATCACAAAAGTTTTCAAATAAATGATTTTTAAATTCTCCTCCATATGTATTTCTTTTTCTTTTTGTACTTTTTTGACAAATTTTGAAAATGCATGGAGGGCTTCATCTTTTGATGCAAGAAAAAGTAGTCAAGTGAATCTCAAAAAATTATCAACAATAACAAAAGCATAATGTTTTCCACTTAGGCTTACGGTTCTTGAAAGACCAAAAAGATCAATACGAAGAAGTTGTAAAGGCCTAGATGTGGAAATATAAGTTTTACTTTTAAAAGAATTTTTTGTTTGTTTGCCAAATTGGCATACATCACAAATTTTATCTTTAACAAAATCTATTTTTGGAAGACCTTTGACAAGCTCTTTCTTAAATATTTTTGAAATCAAGTCCATGCTAGCATGACCTAATCTTCTATGCCACAACCAACTATTTTCATGTAATGCGGAGAAACATAGATTTTCATGAGATGCATTTTCTATATCTATAGTGTAAACATTTCCATCTCTATTTCCTACACAAATTGGCTTTCTATCATTCATATTTTCTATAATGCAACTATATGGCTCAAAAATGACTCTAAATCCTTTATCACATAGTTGGCTAATGCTAAAAAGATTATGTTTAAGACTATCCACCAAAAGAACATTTTCAATCATAATGTGAGAGTTGTTGCCAATATCCTCTATCTTTCTTGCTTATTGTTAAAAATTGTGAAATATCTCTGGTCATGTGTCTTGAGCAAGCAGTATCAAGGAACCATTTGTTTTTCCTCCTTTTGTTTTTTGGTTCCTAAACATAAGGAAATATTCAAGAATTTGTCTTAAGTACCCAAATCATGTTGGGTCTTCGGTGGTTAGTTCTTGTTCCTTTAAGAACTCACACTTTCTTAGTACCCATATGATGTTTCTTTTGAATTGGGTAAGATGACGAGATATGACCTTTATTTCCACAATAATTGCAAGTTATATTTGATTCACTTGAAGTTGAGGCTTTAACAAAATAATTTTTTAAGTATTTTGCTTCAATAAAAAGTTTATAACTAAGTCTTCTTTTGTTTAAAACTCTCCTTTGTACACCAAACATTTTATCAAGAATGTCTTTTTTGTTTTTTAATTTTAAAAATATTTCACTTAAATCCTTTGATCCTCTTTTTAAAACTTCAATTTCACTTTCTATAATTTATTTTTCCTTTCTAGCTATGCAAAGATCATTTTCAAACTTTTGTTTTTCTTTTTCAAAAACATAACATTGTTTTCTTCATTTTCTTTTCCTTTGAACTAAAAGATTTTTTAGTTAAGAATTTCATTTTCTTTCTTTAAAGACTCATTTTCTTTTTCTAAGTTAAAATTTTTCTTACTAAGAATTGCATTTTTAGACATATAAAGAGCAAGTTTTTCATTCATCTCTTTAAGTGTATCCTATAACTCTTTATATGAGGGGCTTTCGTCTATCTCATCATTTATATTATCTAAATCATCAATGTTATTAGATGAGCCATAATTAATTACCTCATTATTTGTGATTGCCATTAAACACATGTTGACTACTTTATTATCTTCTTTTTCGAATTCACTTTCATCGCTATCATCCCATGTAACTTTCATTGCCTTCTTTTTCGATTTACCAATTTTAAGGAGAGGACAATCATACTTGATATGTCCCAACTTTTTGCATTCATAGCATACAACTTGTTCTCTCTTTTATCTTTCTCCTCTTTCACCTTTAGTGGCTTATCTTTTTGTGAAGTATACAATTCTTTTTAGTTTTTTATTTCTTAGAAGTTTTCCAATCCTCCTAGTCAAGAGAGCAATGTCTTCATCTTTTTTTTTTTTGGTAAGTAAATGTCTTCATCTTCATTATTTGACATCTCTTTTTCTTCTTCTAGAAACTTTTCACTCTCTTTAATGGATGATTTGAAGGTGGTGCTATTTCTCTTCTTCTCCACTTTTTTAATTTGTCGTTGTTTCATAGTGACCTCATGAGTGAGAAGTGGACCTAAAAGTTCTTTAAGAGGTAAAGTCTTGACATCTTTTACTTCTTTGATTGTCATCACTTTAGAATCCTAAGAAAGAGGCAAACACCTAAGAGAGCAATGTCTTCATCTTCATTATTTGACATCTCTTTTTCTTCTTCTAGGAACTTTTCACTCTCTTTAATGGATGATTTGAAGGTGGTGCTCTTTCTCTTCTTCTCCACTTTTTTAATTTGTCGTTGTTTCATAGTGAGCTCATGAGTGAGAAGTGGACCTAAAAGTTCTTTAAGAGGTAAAGTCTTGACATCTTTTACTTCTTCGATTGTCGTCACTTTAGAATCCTAAGAAGGAGGCAAACACCTAAGAAGTTTCTTGACATTTTCTTGGCTAGTATAAACTTTACCAAAATTTTTCTATTCATTCACAATAGTAATAAATCTATCAAACATATCACTAATAGTCTCATCTTCATTCATTTTAAATAACTCATATGAGTGTGTGAGCATGTTAATTTTAGTCTTTTTAACTTATAAAGTTCCCTCAATTGACACCATCAATAATTTCCAAATTTCTTTAGCCGAGGTACAAGCTTGTACCTTGTTAAAGTTATATTCATTTAATGCATAATATAACATATTTATAGCTCTAACATTAATGGCAATATTTTTCTTATCTTAAGGGGTCATTTCTTTCCTAGTTTTGGGCACTTATTTTCCATCTACTTCTTTTATAGGAACAAAAGGTCCATCTTGCACTACATCCTACAATTCATAATCACTTTGAAGAAAAATCGACATACGATTTTTCCAATGGGCATATCCGATGCCATCAAACAATGGTGGTCTATTAGAGGCAAGCCCTTCACTAACAATATGAGATTTTCCTAGGTTCATGGCCATTCCTTTAAATGCTTAAGTTTATGAAAATAAGCAACCTCACTCTGATACCAATTGAAGGATCGAATGACCTAAGAGAAGGGTGAATTAGACAATCTAAAACAATCTTTACCAAATTAAAGAATTAAACCAATTTATTCAAATCAAAGAATGTTGCCTATTTTTAATGTAATTTATGAGAATGACAAAAACATTTTAAATAATCAACACAAAATATAAGTTTAAGAGAAGAGAAAATCAAACACACGATGTATAGTGGTTCAACACAACCCGGCCTACGACCACTCCTCCAAGTTATCTCCCTTAGAGTATTTCATTAATCCTTGGTTGACAAAAACTCAACTAAGCTTTTCTTCAAAACAAAATAGCTTTCAAGGTGCTATTAAACTTTACAAATGCTAGAACTCAATTTCTCTCACCAAAAATTTTTTAATCTCTCCAAAAGTGAATCTTACTCTTTTATAGTGCGAATTTTTGGTATAACTTCGAAATATAATCTCTCTCAAAGAGTATATATAAAAGTTTAAACTTAGTACAACCCAAGACAAATGAAATTACAAAGTGTATGAGCAAGGGTTTAAAATAGAGAAGAGAATTTGCAAGTGAATAGCTCAAAACTAATTTGCTCTCAAATATATGAAAGTTTTTGATGGCGAAAGTCCTTTACAAATGAAATCAATTGGGTTTATATAGGAGAAAATGAGAAAAATTATCGTTGTGCACAAAAACTAGCCATTTTAATTTTTCAGAAAATGCAAAATTCGGTAAATCGGATGTGATGTGGCACTTCCGTGGAGTCTACGTGACACTAGCCGTTAGAAAATTCGAAGCAAAATTCGATTGACCAGATTTAATTTGGTTAACCAAATTTCTGAAGGCCAAAATGCATGGCTTTTAGATAATTCGAAAGCTGCCATCGAAGAATTTGACAGATCAAATTCGATCAACTAAATTTCATTACATTTGACTCCCTAAATTTTTAAAAACTTGTAATTTACCCTTAAACCTTTGAAAAGTGATAATTCAACCCATATTTGAAAATTCTTTCAAAAACAACTTTGAGATATAAAAATGTAGTTCACAAAACTTCATCATTTTAAATGAGTTAATAAATTTTAATAAAAAAATTGGCTTAACCCAATAAGTTTGAAAAACAATATTTTAACCCAAAATGTGAAAGATATGAGAATAAGTTTTCAAATGAGCTATCACATGCAAATAAATATTCTAATCAAAACAAATGTTTCAAATTACAAACATATCTGCCTAAACTTGAGTTTTTCTTTAAATCTTTAAAAATTTTTTAGTTGAGTCTTGTCTTTTGTTTCCATCTTGAAACTCCTTCAAGTGTATTAGGTAAATTCTTGCAATCTAAACTCACACTGAAGTAACATCATTAGTCAATATGCTTAGGGACATTTTAGTTTATTATCATCAAAATAAGAGCATAATGACTCTTTGAGTCAACAGGTACAAGACGAAAAACGCAAAGTATGCAAACTCCAAAGATCAATACATAGCCTCAAACAGTCATCAAGACGATGGTACTTAAAATTTTATAAAGCTATATTGTCTTATAATTTTAAAATGTTAGAACAAGACCACTGTGTGTATGTGAAAATATCTAATAACAAGTTTGCAATTTTATCTCTTTATATGGATGATGTACAGATAGTTGGGAGTGATTTAGAGTATGTGATGACTATTAAAAATTGGTTATCCGCAAATTTTGACATGAAGAATATAGATAAAGTAAATTATATCTTAGGTATTAAAATCAAAAAAGATCAATTTAAAGTTTTGGCTATGTTACAACATTATATCCAAAAGATTCTGAAGTGATTCAACATGAAAAATTGTAAACTTGTAGATAATTATGTGTCAAAAGGTGATTTGTTGAGCCAAGACATGTTTCCAAGGACTTAAAACGAGAGAAATGAAATGTCCTTATTACCTTATTCAAATATAGTTAGAAGTCTCATGTACAATATGATGTATACTCATCTCGATATTTGTTTTGCTGTCAGGTTGGTCAGTGATATCAATCGAACCTTAGAAGGGAACACTAGAAGATTGTCAAGAGGATATTGAGATATCTGATAGGCACTGTGTATTATTGTTTTTGCTATCAAGGATCAAATTTGCATATTTTGGCTACTCGAATACTAATTGGGGTGGTGGTTTAGGCAAACACAAATCAATTTCTATCTATGTTTTCTTATTGTAAAAGGTCATCATATCATGAAGTAGTATGAAACAGACTTGTATAGTCTGATCCATAATGGAAGCCGAATTTGTAACCTGTTTTGTAACTGTGCAAGGAGTTGTTTGGTTAAGAAGTTTTTTTAGAATTTGAATGTATAGGATGAAGCAATTGGTTCGATAGTCGTACATTATGATAATCAAGTGGCGATATCTTTCACAAAATATCCTAAATTTTATAATAAAACCAAACATATCGACATTAGATATAACTTTGTTAGAGACATCATTTTGAAGAAAGAAGTGATTGTACAATATATTTCTATGCATAACATAGTTGCAGATCTTTTAACCAAACTGATTCTGAGAGATGTATATCTTACGCATGTTAAATCTCTTGGTTTGTATAGAATATGATAGATGAATTGTTGAGTATATATTGTACTTGTAACACAACATTGAAAATCAAATAATTCTATTTTTTTGTCTTTATTTACATGTCTAAATTCTTGGTGTTTCTCTATATACACATTATTTTGAAAGCTCAACAAGATCATAATGTCACACAAGTTTAAGATTGGCTCATTGACAAAAGCAATCACCTTTGACTCTGAGAGAGCGTGCAAAGATGAGACATATTTCTTAAGATTAATAGTGCTAAGAAAATACATATAAAAGAGAAGAATTACTAAACAAATGAATTATTATCATTAGACATGTCGCCTTAATGATTAATCAAGATGAGGTTATAAGTTGATGAATTTAACTATGATCAGTTTGGGTTATCTATATCCAAATAACTTGTAAATGTCATATATAAGTTCTTAATAAATAGTAAAACCTGCAAGATTGGAAAGATGAATAAGAACTCAAATTAGAGTTAGGCACAACGATTGAACTAAGATCTATACAATGTTAGTAACGACATTTGAGAAAATACACATTATAGCACATGATTCATACCATGTGTACTTTAGTAAGATGACTATTTGAAGTAGTGAGAGGATGAATCCCTACTCCCTCATTGTTTGAGACTTTATGAGGATTATCTCATATTGGTACTCTTAGCTCTTTGTTGTCATTTGATGCTTACTCTTAATATTGTTATTTTAGCTAAGCATCTATAGCACACACGATTCGGTCTATGAAATATGACTAGAAAAATAACTAAGTTTAAATTGAAAATTTTGAGTAGAAAAGGAAGACTTACATATTATGTGTTTCCATTGGTCATCCAATATGTCATTCATACTGGAGAAAGGACTCGAGCATAGATATATAGGAAAATAACAAATTGATAAATGAGAAATTAAAGGAAACTAGTGTTATCAAGTAACTCTAGGGACTAACGCTTTATTATTTTATTCGGATTGAAACAATTATGTTATTTCTAACATATGCATAGTAAATTAACTTCCAAGTGCAAGTTACTTGTAAGGTCGTACAACATATTTGCTAGTATGAATTGTTCTACTCTATAAGATTTTTGTGTAAGAGTTTTGGTTCGAATCACCCATCATATGTGAGTGGGAGATATTGGATCTTATCTACCTATGATAGGTTGACCTGATTCATTAGAGTTGAAATATCTAAATAACCCCTATACTTAAAATTAACCATTTGCCCTTAACAGTTATGGGATGAGAGTTAGCAACAGTTGAGATTTAAAGTTTGAAATCCCAACTGCCGCTTTAATATATCTGAAATTACATAAAAAAAAAAAAATAAGTTAGCTATTTTTCCTTTCCTTTCCTCTATAGAATACATATATAAAAAATACAAAATCCAGAAAGGCAAATTGGTAAATTGTGTTATGGATTATTATTCGAAATCCTTGGATCATTGAACATCATCAAAGAAAATGCGAATTGCAATCCGGTTATGCATTTTCTTGATCATGGAATTATTTAATTTTCACTTACAACTTCTTTAATGGCTTATGTGTTATAATAAAGGGGTTACCCCTTTTATAACCTAAGCCTTCTTTGAGTAATCCTTTTATTTGAAATACAAGCATCGCATCAAGTCTTTTAGACCATATTTTAAATTTAACCAATATTTCATTTGAACTAAAGACTTTCTTTTTCAAATCATCGTTTTCCTTTTTAATGCATTCCATTTCATTTAATGTTAATACCTTTTGATTTGTGATCACTCTAATTCTTTCTTTATGGCATTGCTACTATATGCAAGTGTATCTAGCTCAATTTTCATGTAAGATAGTTGTTTCTTTAAGAGTTTGTTATTAGAGCTATTATTTTTGTATTCTTCTAATAATGAATAAAATGCTTCTTGTAATTCTATAAAGGAGTAAAAGTTAGGATCATCAACCTCTTCTTCCAAATCACTTTTAGCCATGAAGCATATGTTTGTTCTCTCCTCCTTTGTCTCACTATCATTGCTAAAATCATCATTTCCACTCTATATAACCCCAAGGACTCTCTTCTTGAATCTTTTTTCTTTCTTGTCCTTCTTATTTCTTTTAGTGAACAATCTTGATGAATGTGATCGGGTTCTTGCATTCATAACAAATAATGTCATTATTGCCCTTGTTATTTCCTTTTAGGCCTTAAGAAACTCCTTTTCTTGCTCCTCTTAGATCTTGAGAGGAATTTGCTAAACTTTCTTGCTATGAGGCTTGTATCCTCCTCATCCATGGAAGAACTTCCATCCTCCTCTTTATCATATATAACCTCCAAGGCTATATCCCTCTTAACCTTGGTTTCCTTATCTTTAGGTTTCCTCTTCATCTTGTAAGTTAACATGCTTCCTATGAGTTTATCTATATCTATCTTACTTAAGTCTTTTGATTCCTCAATTGTCATAACCTTCGTGTTCCATGTGTTTATCAATAAGCTTAGAATCTTTTTTACTAGCTCAATGGTTTCAAACCTCTTTTCAAGTCCTTTTAAATAATTCACTAGTTTTGAAAACCACTTGCACATGTTTATCATAGTCTCTCTAGATTTGATCTCAAATAGCTCATATTCACGGAATAAGAGTTCAATATTTGATTCTTTGACTTGGCTTATACCCTTATGTGTTGTTTGAAGGATAGTCCAAACCTTTTTTACCGATTCACAAGCTGATACTCTATTAAACTTTGTAGAATCAAGAGCACAAAACAAAATATTAATAATTTTGACGTTTAAACTTATCATCTTTTCATTATCTTGATTATAGTCTAATTCATGTTTTGGTTCATTTGTCATAGGGCTCTCTAGGAACTAAGTCTCCATGCTTTATGATTTTCCAAAGTTTTAAATCTATAGACTTTATGTTCTAATATTCCATTGGTTGTAGTTCAAACTTCAAAACAATTGTGGTTTAGGTGTATATTGTCTTTCATTAAACATGGGTGTAGAAGTAGTAGCCATTCTAATATCATTTTTTACTCTAAAAATAGTTAGATTTTAGTAAAACTAGATTTCAAGCTATAATACCAATTGAAAAACCCTTTAATGATTGATAGGATCTTAAAGGGAGGTGAATAGGATCTTATAAAAATTTTAATGCACAAATTTAATTTTCAACAAAATAATAAATATGAGCAAAAATTAAAGAGTTAAGGTAAAGAAAATGCTTAGTATTTATAGTAGTTCAAAGCTTTCTTTTGTAAGCCTCTTATGTCCATTTCTTCAAGCAACAAATTTGAAGTTTTATTATCCACTCGAAACTTGTATAGCTAGTTTGTCCAAAATTTTGTCCAATCCACTAGTTATATGGGATTTCACCCACAATGATTTGAATACAAGTTTATTGTGTTTGAATGCCTCATAAAGGTTGATACACAAATTGAGTACAAAAAAGTCTCTAAAAAATATGAATGAACGTTTAGTGAGAGACGTAAGGAGCTTTGAGATGAGAAGATTAAGCTTAAAATTGACTTAATATTATATCTATCCTTTTCCTACTTTAAATGAGCTCCTTTTATAATTGAAAAATTTTGGAAGTCTTGATAAAACTGTTGGGACTGAAAATGTATCTGTTGGCATTCGAAAATGATGAATTTCTCTTGAAAAACATAGGTGAATGGACGTTACTCCTAAAATGAACAGGCGTTCCTAACTCAAAAGTACACTATTTAGAGTAGGCTAACCTCAGTTAGATCCCTCAATGACCGACTTCTCTTCTCACGACACACGTCTAAATGAGTGTCACCTTTTAAGGTGAATGGGTGTTCATCTCTTCATAACTTAAAGCCTTCAAAATTCCTAAGTCGTGAATGTTGACACAAACAAATAAAACAACAAGGACTTGAATAGATGGAATTTGCACTATAAATTGGTGTCACTAATTTGTGAATGGACACCACTAAATATTTAATTTGAAACCTCTTGACCTTGACATTAACTATAAAAAAGAGCAATGAAAGTGGAGCTTCCCACGAGTCTTCATAGTTCTAGATTAATAGATGTCACTCTTGCTGGTGAACAGGTGGTTCACTTGATCAGTTGACCTTATCCAAAGTTGACTTCATTTAAATTTGAACGACCATAAGTGATAAGGACTACTTCCTCATGAATGGCTTATGATAGGTCATGAATGGATTTCACATTTTGGTGAATGGACATTCATTACCTATTTGAAATAAACCAAAATTTCAAAAATGTGAACGAGAAGCGCACGACATCTTTTGTCTTTATGAATGGTTCAATTTTACTCAAGTGACGGATGTTTGTTTGATATACATGATCATTCATTCTATCTATTTTTGTATTTTTTAAGTTTTATCCATTTGGTAATATGTTAACACATTTTTTGAACTTATTAACAATTTTAACTTAAATTTTTATTATTATCAAATAACGTAAAAGTCCAATAAAAACTAATTAGTTCCATATACCAAATGAAAAGTTAAAGAGTGTCACAGACTCATTTTAAAGGTTTAAATAGTTTAACATAATATAATTTCTCAAAAAAAAAAAAAGGTTTGTATTAGTTCGTATCAAAATCCTACTAAATATCCATACACCCCTTATAATATCTTAACATTACAATGATACCCCCCACAAATGAAGACATTACGAGACTTGAGATGCGAATATGATTAAACTCTGTTAAACTTTTTTTCATTAGTTTCGTAGAAATCTATACTCTTAGCCTAATATGCATTAAAACTTTCTTTTTTTTTTTAATGCAAAACACATTTTCAACATTTTATATATTCTAATGCCAAATTGTTCCACAAAATCAACAAAAGGCTTAATATTCTACATTTAAATTTTAAATAATAATATTTTTTTTCAATCATTTGCCAAAGAAAAAATTTTATTCTACATAGACGAAGATTGGAGTAAATTTAAGTAGATAGCTCTTATTTTTAAAAAATCTCTAAATTTTAGTTTTCTTTCTTTTAATTTTAAACACATAAAGAATTTGAATAATATTATACATAATTATTTTAAGTATATAAATAAATATATATTTATATATTTTATTATATAATAAAATATTTATACCTTTAATTTAAAATTATTTAATTATATATTAATATAAATCAAATATATATTATTTATATATTTAAATATTTAAAGTGGGTAATCATCACATTATTGAAATGATTATGTATTTA
This sequence comes from Mangifera indica, assembly GCF_011075055.1. Lineage (NCBI taxonomy): Eukaryota > Viridiplantae > Streptophyta > Magnoliopsida > Sapindales > Anacardiaceae > Mangifera > Mangifera indica. The sequence goes on from NC_058156.1 coordinate 5,603,246, forward strand.
TTTGGTATGTAACAACAAAAACTGTGAAATGGGTTTACTTTTAGGTTTGGGCCTAGAAAATATTCTACCGGAACCCGACCCGTTTTGACCCGCCATTTCAATGCCCTATAAAATTCAATGAAAGGTGCAAACTAGGGTTTCTCTGTCGCTCAGTGTCTCAGCTTCTCGGAGCCGCAGCTTGCTCAAGAGTTAGACCGTCTTCGACCTCACAACCATGGTAGAGTTTCTCTCTTTCTTAAATTCATTCTCGAATATCTTTTTATTAAAATTATTGATAATAACTGTTTCTGTACCTTTTAGTCATGTGGTTTCTAAGGATTTGCTGCTTCTCTTATTTTATTTATATATATGCAATTATGCATCGAAGTGATTTGGCCTATTGTTATGGTTCCTTATGTCTCTTCCAAAATTTTGCCCCGTTGTTATACAACTGTGCATTATGTAATGCATTTAGAATATTTAAAAATTTCTGAAGACAATATTCATTCAAGGAAAGATGTAATGCATCTGTTTCTGTACATGTCTCACATTTTTTTTCGTTGGTGTAATGTTCTTAGTCGAAATGTTTTGCTTTATGCAGACTAAGCGGACAAAGAAGGCTGGAATCGTTGGAAAATATGGTATGTGTCAATCAGTTTAATGAATGAGAGGCTCTAGCTTTTAATTTTGGGTTTTTTTTCAATTAGATAATATTGGCAGAGTTAATGTATTTATGGGCTGATAATGGACTGACATCTGCCTTAATGGATGTTTGTTATATTGTCTTTCTTTTTTCCACTTTTTAAGTTTCTAGGTGTCATTTTTACCCAATTTGTTGATTCATATCATCTGTCAAAGTAAAAATGTTCTTTTTTGGAGTCTTGGTTTATGTTGGGGTTGTAACATTCAAATGAAATTAATGTTAAAAGCATAAGATTCAAATAAAAGTAATGTTAAAAGAAATTCTATTTGTCAATTTTAGTTTAATTCTTCCAATCTGTAAAATTATTAAGTTTTGCAAATTCTTGTTGTTTTCTTATCATATTCATAGTAGTTCTAGTATTATCTTTATGACTACTTGTGAGTTATTATTATTGCCTATTCATATAGGATAATATAATCTTACTATCTGTAAACATAAATCATTGTTAAATATTCACCTTTGGGTTTAGTTGGAACGATGCTGTGAAGTTTTGGACCACTGATTCATCTCTTCGCCCAGGTACTCGCTATGGTGCCAGTTTGCGAAAGCAAATTAAAAAGATGGAGGTCAGTCAGCATAGCAAATACTTCTGCGAATTTTGTGGGAAGGTATGATTTTTGTTATTATATCTTAATTTAATAGTTTGATATATTGATGTGAGGTTACTAGTAGTATTGGTACTTGATTCTAATGGTTACTGTTTTACTGCAGTATGCAGTGAAGAGGAAAGCTGTGGGAATTTGGGGCTGCAAGGACTGTGGGAAAGTGAAAGCAGGCGGTGCCTACACTTTGAAGTAAAATTCCTTGGCTTTTTGCACCTTCTTCGATTTTTCAATTTTTCTAATTGACTAACAGGTTGCTGATTTTGTTTAATTTTTCAGCACTGCTAGTGCTGTGACAGTGAGGAGCACAATCCGTAGGTTGAGGGAGCAAACTGAAAGTTGAGCTACCATTGCCTATTTCTTAGGATAAGTGCTTATTAGTCTCAGAAACAAACTATGCATGATCTTTTTTTATATTTCTTTTTTAATATGCAGAAGACTATTTGATGTTACTTTAAATCACTGAAGTGTTTTTACTTTGCTAAGTCTATAGCTCATATCTGTTTGTTCCTGACTTCTTAGTCAATGAAAGTCTTCATTGTAGTTTTTGCTCTGATATCTTCATTTGAATGCATTTTCTGAAACTTAGCTGAGTTGATTAAACTGTAGTTTACACAACTTTTTCCTTTATCTACTAGTATGATGCTTTACTATGGAAGCTATGATACAAAAGAGTTGTGTGGAGGAAACAGAATGCATTATATCAAGTGCAGGACTACATGCTGGAGAAATATTGTTTGTTGGAGCAGGAATTAAATTGGAGTTAAATTTGCTTATGTTGCTTATTTATCTACTCAGTTTGTTGCTAATGGTGCTGCTATGTAATAATAATGTATTTGGTTCAAATAATATTTTATTACCTAAAATGAAAGAATACTTCATATAAATTACATGTAATTCAAATGGGTATAAATTATTGCTGTGTTAGAATGTAAAGGTAATTATTATGTTTGGTTGGTTGTAAAAAATATATATATATATAGATATAATTTGACTGAAATGACATCTTTCCTAAAAATAAACCAAAGGTGAAACATAATTGGTGAAATTGTAGTAAAATAAAAGTGGGAGGGGGTCATGAGATCAGGCAGGGGAAATTGTAGTAAATTAGATTGCTGTAACTGCATCGTAAAAATTTAGCAATTCTTGGGAGGAAGTTGTTGTTGATCTCATTTTGTTGATTTTGTCTCCTGTCACTCAGTTGTTTTTTGTCTTCTCTCGACCTTTATTTCCCTTTGGTCTCACTGTAAGATGATTTTGTACATGTAACAATGGGGTGATTCTGTATAGGCTGTAGGTAGGTGGTTGAGGTTGTGGGTGGTTGGTGATTTTAATTGAAAATAGAGATATGTTTGTTTTTAAATTTATAGAGGGAAGAATAGTCATTATAGGGATTTAGGTTTTATCATTTAAAATGAGAGTACCTTTCTCTAAAATATTAATAAGGTTAAAAAGGTAACAAAATTAAGTTTACTAATATTTTAGTACTTTAAATGGGGATGCCAGTGAGAGTATTTATTTTATTATATGTGAGCTTGATCTGATAATATTAGAACAAAAGACTAATATTGATTACTATCAGGGAGACGAGTGATACCGTGATATTGTTATAAGCAAAATTGATATAAGCACGAGCAAGGGTGGGGTTTAACGATGAGAAGACTAGGGTAGCCATAGGAGAGGGGACGACCATGAAGGTAAGACATTAGATTCGAGGGTTGAGAGTGACGGTGCAAAGATGCGGTGATGTGAAGTGTGAAGTGTGAAGTGTGAAGTGAGATAAAGTTGACTAGGTAGGGTTTTAGGGAAATCATTAAAAATGGCCGAAATACCCTCCTATTAAGTAAAACTATTCAAAGTCACTATTTTAAAAAAAAAATACGTAAATCTACTATTCTTAAGCAAAAATGTCTATGATTTTTTCTAAAATACTAAAATTACCTTTTCTTTCATTTATATAAACCTCCTCATTCATTAGAAGGGGTTAAATAAAATTTTATTAAAATTATGGGGTATTTTGATATTAAACATTATAAGAGCATTATAAATTTATCAATGAAATTTTAGAATAGATAATTGAGGGGTCAAATGAAATATTATTAAAATTTGGGGGGTATTTTGATATCGATTCGTATTTTTCAGATTTTTGAAAAAATTTTCGAATTTCAGTTCTGTTTTTTCGAATTTCACCATTTTACGATATCGATTCATATTTTTCAGATTTTCGAAGTGTTTTTCGATTGTTGTCATTCTAGGGTTTTTCAACTTTTAGAATTCGAATTTCAGTTCTGTTTTTTTGAATTTCACCGTTTTACGATATATTTACTCGTATTTTTCAGATTTTCGAAGAATTTTTCGATTGTTGCCATTCTAGGGTTTTTCAACTTTTAGAATTTGAATTTCAGTTCCGTTTTTTCGAATTTCACCGTTTTATGATATATCAATTCGTATTTTTCAGATTTTCGAAGAATTTTTCGATTGTTGTCATTCTTGGGTTTTTCAACTTTTAGAATTATAATTTCAGTTCTGTTTTTTTGAATTTCATTGTTTTAGGATATATCAACTCATGCTTAATAATAACACAACTCAAATCATATATCCATATATAACCACAAATAAAGTATATCATACACATATGCACATACAATAAATACATACATCTAAACATAGGAAGAACGATAAATAAACAATGAGGCAACTAAATATACATTCGTGAGCTACTTGATATAGTGAAAATACAACTGTGTTGCTAAACGTCGACGCATAGAGGTAGACGACTCTCGGAGAAAATCGTAGCTCCGTGACAATGTCAAACACTCAAAAAATCATAACATAAACACGTCATAGTTACTGGAGCCCAATCCCTGCTAAGGAACATTCGTCGCTCGATGTAAAGTGAGAGAATCATGTCGTGGAGTCCTCTCAGAAGTTATCCAAAAACTCGTCGCCTCTAATAACGCAGGAATGAATATCATATACGGTCGCATACGCTGCTCAAGAGTCTTCATATTCCTCGAATATGATACCTTCGAATCGTATAACGTAATCGACTACTCACGGAAATCTATAACTCCGGCGATCCAATGTGCATTGTTGAAGTTTATAGGGATGTAAACCTATAAACAGTGACAAATTTTAGTTAATTATCGTTGTTGTCAATCAATTCAATGTAATAGAAATATATATATACTATACTTGATGGACCATCCCCCATGGTTTGTACAACAATCTTGGGGTGTACGTTACGTCAACCATCCTCGTGAAGAGCCTCAAAAACTCAAACTTGTCAATCGGTGTGGTCTGCCAACTCTTCCAAGCCATCTCAATATGGCCTCTAAAGAATGTGTGGGCAGTCTTCCAACGCTGGAAAACAGTGGCACGGTGCTTGTCCTGTTGCCGATATAATAAAACCAAAAAAGAATCCACATGCCAAAATGGTATAAACAAGTTCACATTTGTTATTGATAAATATATCAAACTTTTTCTCGAATTAGATAGTATAGACAACTTACATCGTCGGTCAGCTACTGGCGTAACTCTACCACAAGCTACCAAAAATTGTCTTTTGACTTCGATCCGATGAAGTAGACCTCATGTGTGTCGGAAGCCGTAGCTCTGGTATACCACGTGAGGAAAGATTCCTCACGCTCTGAGGCAGAGGACGAAATGGTTTTAAGTTACTGTTTCGCCTTCCTTTTGAGTGGATTTGTATACGGGGTGTAAACTAGAGGACCCTTCCGGACGATCCGGCCACGTGTTGTACGAATCATCTGTATGATCCCAAAAAATAATTAATTCATCATTCATTCCACGTAACAATTCACATTAATTGATTTATTTTACCTTCTTCATGTATGCGGGAGGAGGTTTAGCTGGAGAATTCTGAATCACGGTCAAGTCCACCACGCGTGCTCCCTCGGTGGATTAGAAAATTATAATTTTGAACATCTTAGTAACCAATATATACGAATATTTATATATTAGGTATGATTGATATACCTTAATATGAATGACCTCAAAATCATCCTTCTGGAAGTCTTCTTCATGGGAACCAATATCTACTATCTTTTTGGTCGAACTTGGATTATCAGCAAGTACCTATAATCGCTCGTCTTGAAAAAGAGTCAAAAACATCATTAAATAAACAATATAATTGAAAAGATAGATCAATCAATGACATTTTAAAAAAAAGTAATTTAAATTTCGGAGAAGGTGTTTAGGGAGAATCCTCGATCGATAATATATCAATACCAATTCCCTATATGCATGAAAAGGACAAAATGGTAAATGATATTTCATATGAAATATAATATCACATCTAAAAGTCGATATAATGTATAATAATTATTATACCTTATGTGGAGGATCTAAATAACTTATATGAGATCTGACCGGATGGCCTTTATAAGGAAGACCGTATACGAATATATATACTCTATATTAATTGATAACTGAATAATCATAAAAATAAAGTTCCATTGATCAGTGACATACCTCAGCTCGGACAGTTGATGCAACAGAAGGGCTAACCGGTGCGTCCTCCTGGTGACTACCCTAAGATAATAGTAATAATAACTTAATTAGTGACATTTCATATATAACAATACTATAATATAATAATGACATTTAACAATAAATATAAATTTGAAATGTCATACGGACCTCGTGTGGGTGATAAAATGGTATTGCGGTATCAATAAGGGATGTCGGTCGGATATCGTCGTCCCTCTCCTATATGAATGTAATAATAGTTGTCAAAATAATAACACTGTAGACATTTTTTATAAGCAATAAATTAGAAGTGGGTTTACAATTTGAGTGACGGGAACTGGATATGTACGCGTGACGATGTCCTCCAAATGAGTCATATGATCCCCTAATCGAGTCATCTGAGAAGAGATATCGTCGCGTAATTGAGTCATTTGGGAAGAGATCTCGTCGAGAAAACTCGATATCTCATGTAAAATTGTAGCACCGCAGTGCGCTAATGTAGTATCTAATATAGAAATACTAGGTGCTACGTATGAGGGACACTACTCGGTGGCATAATCGGTAATGCGGTCCTCCACTCTAGGATGATCTGTCGTTTGTGGGCTCTGAACTACAGGGGAACATATAAGCTGCTCCATAACAGGAGGTTGAATAGGCTCCTCAAGTGTCTCAGAAGTTTTGACGGGTACAGCTGAAGGTCCTGAGGCTGGAGAAGCCCCGTCTCTAGTCGCAATCGGAACCGAAGATGATGAGGAGAAATCGACATCAGGTAAATTGGTGTACTCACGAATCTCAGCGTACCATGGCAAACCCTCCTCGATCGATAATGGACGAAGAGGGAATGTGACATTCTTCTAATGATGAAGATATATAAATCAAAATAATTGTAACATATAATGAATTAATCGACTTATTAATTAACTTGTACATACCGGATCACCAGTGAAAATACGCCTATATGAGTCTAACTACGGACGTCTCGCGTACGCTACCTAAACATTTGTGGGGACGAATAGGGATCAACAAGGTCAATCTAATCGTGTAACATGTCCAGAGTTTCATATATCTAATACTACAATATAATCATTTACGATTACAATAAATTAATTCATATTATTTTAAATTAATATATATAATCAATAAATTAAAACTAACCTGAAATGTGAAAGGAAATCCGTAGAGGTCGTATCTACGCATCTCAGGCATCCGTCTGGAGCATACTCTGTCACTCTCTTGTAACATAAACTCGTATGTCATCTGTCACATGGGACACCCCAGGGGTAGGAATTAAACCCGTCCAGATGATCGATCAATTGTAAATACTCTGAAGACACCTTTTTTCGTCAATCATTTCATAACAAAACTATGTGAAGAACATACAATAAGACTATCTTGACTTCATCAATATCGTCATCCCCCCATGAGCTCGACAAGAAAACATGCTCTAGGGCATGATACTGCATTTTTGGACAACCTCAAAAGTACGTATCTCTGATTCTATGTCTGGAGGAGCGAGGAATATATGAAGAAATATCGATGTGTCGGCTAAACAAAAGACCCGTCACCAAAGCAAACTCAACGGGTAAAACGAATATCAACCCTGCTAATCCAAAACCAAAACTTGTCTCTGACAGAGAATCGATGTAGCTGCCGTAGTAGAAATGAATGAATTAATATACCAGAGAATTTGGTCTTGGATAAACGAAGAAGATACTTGAAACATGTCTTCTCAAATAGTCGTAGCTGCTCCGGGGTCAGTGTAGACGTAATCCTAGATAATGTTGTGCGTTGTGCACGATATATCACATGTCCTCTCAAGTGTCTGGACTCATCGTGGATTCGCAGTTCGCTTTCAACAAGTCTTCTTTTGTGAGAAATATCTTACAAAAATTTACAAAATTTGTTAGTTATTCATAAATAGCAAATGTGTAAACAAATGTCTTTATGAAAAAATCATAAAAAGAAAAAAATATAAAACTATAAAAAAAGTGATCGAAAAATTTTAAAAATAAGATTACAGGATTGTAAAACAGTTAAAAGAAAAAAAGGAACTGAAATTCAAATTCTAAAAGTTGAAATACCCTAGAATGACAACAATCGAAAAATCCTTCGAAAATCTGAAAAATACGAGTCGATATGTCGTTAAACGGTGAAATTAAAAAAAACGGAACTAAAATTTGAATTCTAAAAGTTGAATTACTCTATAATGGTAACAATCGAAAAATCCTTCAGAAATCTGAAAAATACGAATCGATATATCGTTAAACGGTGAAATTCAAAAAAAGGGAACTGAAATTCGAATTCTAAAAGTTAAAAAACCCTAGAATGACAACAATAAAAAAATCCTTCGAAAATCTGAAAAATATGAGTCCATATATCGTTAAACGGTGAAATTAAAAAAAATGGAACTGAAATTCGAATTTTAAAAGTTGAAAAACCCTAGAATGACAACAATAAAAAAATCTTTAGGAAATCTGAAGAATACGAGTCGATATATCGTAAAACAGTGAAATTCAAAAAAACGGAACTAAAATTCGAATTCTAAAAGATGAAAACCCTTAGAATGGCAATAATTGAAAAATACTTCGTAAATCTGAAAAGTGCGAGTCGATATATCGTAAAATGGTGAAATTCGAAAAAACGGAACTGAAATTCAGATTCTAAAAGTTGAAATACTCTAGAATGAGAATAATTGAAAAATTCTTCGGAAATCTTAAAAATACGAGGTCATTACATCGTAAAATGTATCCGAAAGGCTCAAAAATCGAAAAACTTAATCTCAAATTTGAAAACTACATATTAAAAAAATCTTAAAACAGAAAAAACGAATATAAAATTAAAAAACTACACGTTGAGAAACCCTAGATGTGAAAAATATCAATTTACCCCCTGAGAAAATTTCTATTACAAACAGGTCTAAGATTTATCCCTTGCTCCCTCAGTAATTTTTGAATCTATTACTGCCCCTATAGTTTCAAAATAGTTAAGATTTATCTCTTGCCTGCAGCAGTCAATTGTTACATGGGAAATTTCAGAAATGCCTACAGTGGACTAAACTATTACGACCGGATCCCTAAGTTTTTAAAAATCCGCTTAACCGCTCTAACCCACTGTCACAGTGGGACTGTTCTTCGTCACAGTGGAAAAGCGTCAGAGTGCCAAATGCTTTGGGCCGATTTTTCGGCCAAAAATCGGTCATTTCGGCCTCTAATTTCAACATAAATCTAATCTACATAGTCTATAACACAAAACCCCTCAACAAATTCAACAAAAACAGTCAAGAATCAAAACATATTAAGCATTATACAAAATCGAAACCCTAATATTTCAAACCGTAAAATCTCACTCAAATCTCAATAATATGAGTAATAACTTGATTCAAACAAGATTACGAAAGATATACTAATCTTCTTGATCATTTTTGCTCGCCGAAAAGCAAGAAAATCGGCTTGACAGTGGGACGACAGTGGGCGACGGTTCACAGTGAGAAAAAACTCTATTTTTTTTAGATTTGCACAGTGACTTCACAGTGGGAAATATGAAATTTTGCCTTGTTTATATATAGGGGTAGTTTAGACATTTCACAAATGTTGATATTTTTGCTTTGATATGAATTTTTTGGATAATTTTGTTTAAACCCCTTTACTTTTATCTATTTTTTATAATTTCCTAGAGTTTTATGATGATTGTATAACAAAGGGTGAGTGGTTAGTTGTAGTTGGGTTGTGACAACACGATGGCTTAGGCGGAATAGGTGATAGTATGACAAAGGGTGTGTGGTGTGGTGTGGTGTGGTGTGGTGTGGTGTGTTGCGATTGGATAAAAAATTAATTTAAAAATAAATTATTTAAAATATTATTGAGTATAAATAATTATTATGTTTAATAAAATTTAACAAAATGAATAAATATAAATAATTATTGTGTTTGGTTAGAGGTAATAAAAAAATATTAATAAATTAATTTATTGAAATACTTTTGAGTATAATTATTTTAAAATATTTTTTATATTATTTGTTATATTAATTTAAAATTAAAGTATTTTTATTTTAAAAAATTAATAAATAAAAATATAATTATAATAAAATTAAGATTACTTTTAGTAATTTTTTAATAACTATCTGTTAATGTAATTTTTATTGATGGAAAACAAATGACCTTAGAGATTGTGTGGGACTGGTGATTGGGGCTCTCTTCAATTGGGATATGGGTTTCAATTTTTAAACAAATTTATAGAAATAAAATATTTGTTTTTCTTATGGGAAATTTTACGGTAATAAAATTAAATCAAATTTCTGCATTCAGGGGTATTCTAGTCAATTTAACAGTTAAAAGTGGTCTCCCTTCAAATCAATCGTTAGTTTCGGAAATTTGGTGGGCATTAAAGGAAGAACGACGATCTCTCGAACCATCATTTTCACCTTTTAAATTAAATTTTCTATTAACTTTAGCTATAAAAAACTTTTAAATAATTTTACCTATATAATTTTTAAATTTAATATTATTTTGTATATTATTTTAGTTATCTTTATTTTCTTAAATTTCTTTTCTCTTAAAATCTATGAATGCACCAACCAAAACATACCGTTTTATTTTCTTTTCCTACACTTGCATAAGCGCAGCTTGTTCAATCTCAGAGAAATGCCTTGTCCATATATTCCAATCCCAATCCAAATTGTAGCCATTTTGCAGGGGGGTAAAAGCATGTTTTACCTTTGCTTTCTAGACGTATAAGTGAAAAACATGTCTTTTATTCTTAAAGCTTTGATAATCTTTACGGATTCTTTAATCTTTTATAATTTTACGAAGGACCATCCTTCATTTGTTTTGCATGAAAAGTTTTCTTTTTTTTTTTTTTTATGCAAAATAAATGAAGTATGATCCTACAAGGCTGCCAAAACTCATATGCAAAGCTAGTCCAAAGGTCCGTTATTCCAAGATTCACTTGCAAAGTGCTGCAAAGATGTTCAATAATTTCCAAGGCTACAAGATTCCCGCAAGGCTAAAAATTTGTACAATAACTCATACAAAGAATTCAAGCTATGTAATAATTATGTTTCAAAAATAGTGAAAAATTTTAAGATAAATGTATAAAATTTTTCAGAAGAAGAACACAAGTCTTTTGTATTACCTTTCCTTTGATATCAATAAATTTCTCTCAATTTTCTCACATTTGAATTTGCAAGTTGTATGTATTCAAATGATTCTAGGAACACCTTTTATAAGGTTACTACAACCATTCGTAGTTGATGAAAATGAAATAAGAACTAACATTGTGGGAAAAGAAATTATTTTTGAATTCATCTACAAACCAATAAAAAAAAATCTTAACATTCTTTAAGAAATATCCACTTAGAAAAAAAAAGTAAACAATATTATACAAAATTTAAAAAAAATATACAATATCTCAAAGTAAAATTAAAACAACAAAAAATCGAAGAACAAATCTAATGAAAAAAAGATCTAATAAAAAATTTCAAATTTAAAAGTTGAAATAGAATATCAAATTTGTTTTGATCTCCTAAATGTTTTTTGGGAAATAAAGAAACATATTGTAGGATTACTTTATGAAAATTCTTTCAACAAAAAAGATATTCTCACAAAAGCAAGATCAATCCAAATGAATGCTGAGCTAGAAGAACACCATAAAAAAAAAAAAAAAATTTATTATAGATGAAATGAATAAGGCCAAACAAATCTTCTTGGGGTTGTTCAGCTTTTTATGTTCAAAAAAATGCTAAATTGGAAAGACAAGTCCCGACATTAGTTATAAAGTACAAACCTTTTAAGTGAAGTTTTAAAATAGATAAGATACCTAATACCAAATAAAAAAGACCTAGTACAAAAATTATGCAACGCTAAAATATTCTCAAAATTTGACATAAAGTCTTGAATTCTGATAAATACAAATTGACCAAAATGACAGATACAAAACTATATTTATGGTACCATTTGGAAAATAAGAATGAAATGTGATATTATTTGGATTAAAAAATGCTCCATCAAAACTCCAAAGAACAATGAATGAAATTCTCAATCCATATTCAAAATTCCTAATTGCATAAATAGCTGATGTTCTAATTTATTCATATGATAAATATTAACATTTTAAGCGTATTAGAACGTTCATTCATATAATTAAACAAAATGGATTAATCATGTCAAAAACAAAAACAAATCTTTTTCAAACAAACATAAGATTTTTAGGACATAACATACACAATAGAACAATAATACCTATTAAAAGATCAATAGAGTTTGGAAATAAATTTCTTGATCATATAACTAATTAATACCAATTACTAAGATTTTTGAGAAATCTCAACTATGTTATGAATTTTTATCCCAATTTGAGCCAATTATGCAAGCATTTATATGAAAGGTTAAAAAAGAACCCAAAACCTTGGACAAATATTCACACTGATATAATCAAAAAAATAAAAAGACAAATTGGCCAACTGCCTTGCTTTCACATAGCTGATCCTCTAACATTTAACATTGTAGAAACTGATGCCCCAGACATAGGTAAAAAGATGACAAAGAACAAATAATTCAATTTACGTCAAAAGTTTGAATTCTAATCTATCAAAATTACTCTACTATCAAAAAATAAATTTTATCCATTGTTTTGTGTATTTCAAAATTTCAAAGTGATTTATTAAATCAAAAATCTTTTTATGCATTGATTGCAAAACTGCAAAAATGTTGTACAAAAAAATGTTTAAAATATAACATCAAAACAAATTTTTTCATGATGACAAACAATCTCATATGTTTTTTATTTTTAAATTAAGCATATCAAATGAAAAGCTAATTCCATGCCATTTTTGATATGATATTAGTGCTAACATGTTGAGAAATTCTTCTTAGGTTTCTTCTTCTTCTTCTTCTGATACAAATTCATCATTTTCCATTTTCTCTTTTCCCTTAAATGAATTAATTTTTTGTTATTCTTTCAATTTTTTAATTTCAGATTTAATTTGTTGGATTTTTTTGGTCAAATCCTCGAAGGTTGGTTTTTTTTTTGTCATGTCTTTCAAATTTGTTAAGAATATCTTTGAAACTATAAACTTTGTGAATTTCTACTTTCTTTTCAAATTTGTCAATTGTTGATTTTAATTTTTCTAAATATTCTTTTCAGAGATTGGGATCTTTGATTTTGTTTAGTACTAATTGAAATTCTTGATCTTTTGTTAAGAGATTTATTTCATTTTCACTTGAGTCTTCTATTTCATTAATTTGAACACTTGAGTTTGATGTGTCTTTTTTGGAGGATTAACTGTTAGAAGATTCTACCATTAACCATTTTATTTTGGTTAAAACTTTTTTATATAATTCTAATTCTTTAATCTTTTTGTTTAATTAACAATATTTTGAAGTATAATCTTGTTTTCCACATCTCCAACACATATATTGTTTGTAAGGTTTTGAAGTTGGTTTTTGTTCTTTTTTGTTGTGTTTTTTATGGGTGATTTTTTTTTTTTTTATTCTTTGTGAATTTTCTTTTAGGTTATGACTTTGTTTTGCCATGTTGACCATTATAGTCCATGAATTTTGTTTTTTTTTTTTTAATCTTTTATGTGTTTTTAAGGTAGGTGTTTTTATGTTGAGAGTCAAATTGTTCAAAAATGTTAATAATTCTTTTCCTAATTCTTTTCTTTCTTTTTGCCTTTGTTTGGCTAATTTTTCATCTTTGCATATTTTTATTCTAACTTTTTATATAAAACTATGTAATTGTCCATAAGTTAGATCATGATAAGGAATAACTCTATCAAATTGTTTTCTCTAACTTTTTCTCCTAGGATATTTTGTAATCCGACTAAAAATTTTATTTTCCGATAAGCTTTGTCACTATCCAACATTTACATTACTCTTATGAAAAATGTTTTTTTTGTACCACCTATAACCATAAAGAGTTCTATATTTTAACTTCATTAATGTTGCTGGACTTTTATTTTTAATATTTGCAGGATTTCCTATAAAATGATAGGTGATTACAAATATAAAAGTATTTACTGCATCTTGGATAGTTTTTCCTTCGTCATCTAAGATTGGGGTCCATTGTTATCAACTTTTGCAATATTTAATATCAAGTTATTTGTTCTTCTTTGAGATGACTGTCCCACCAAGCTTTTAGAGAGCCAGTGAAGCCTACAATTAATAAATGGGCTATTGCTTCGTCTGAGGAATTAAGTTTTCTTTTATAAGCATTGCTTGCCATTGTCATTTGTTGTAATATTGTAATGATATTGTAATAAGATATTCCATCTATATTTCACTCATAAATTGAATTAACATTGTATTTTTTCTAATGAATTAATGGTAATTCTTCTAACACAAGGTTAGGTGTTGAGGCTCTTGGATAGTACCTTTTTTTGGGCTTTTCTCCTAATTCATTTTGTTTATTTGTGGTGAATTGTCTTTGGATGAAGTTGATTGATTGTCTTCAGAAGAATTTGTTTATTCTATAAAACCGACTATTTTGGACGTGAAAAATTGAGGAGTATTAGGAGCAATTAGATTTGAGCTTAACATTCCTAATCATAATTGATCAAACTTCTTATTTATTTCTTGTACAAATTCATCTTTGTTAGAAAGTTCTTTTGAAGGAATTTTTTGGAGTCTCACGTGGATGAAACAAAGGTTTATGTGTCTTGATTTTTAAAAGTTTTGATTTTTCATCTATAATTTTAGTAACTAACTAATTGACAACATCTTTAATTTTGTTTAATTGGTGTCCTATTGTTTGGGATATTGATTTGTATAATTATTCCGTGTATAACATTTTTATGTCATTTTCAATAATTTGATCTAAATCTTACTTTCTTTTAAAGAGGGTTGCAATCAATCTTTTGGTAGAGTAATTTGATCCCAACTTATGGTTATTGGGATTGTAATATTTGACCTATTTAGATCTGTTTGGAATAAAATTGTGTGTCTTTTTAAGTCTTACCTAACGACTTTAGATTCAAAGACATATTGCATTATTTTCTATTGAACTCTACAAATACATGCTATTGGTATTGATCTTGGTTTAATGTTATAATTAAATGTTTTGATATTTAGAGTTAAAACATCTAATATATTTGGGTCTTCTAAACAAACTTTATAATTTAGATAACAATTAAAATGTATTTGTCCGTTGGATAGGTTGAATTCAATGGTTTTTAAACATGAATTTTTAAAATTATTAAATATAACATCTCTTAGACATGTTAGAATTTCAGTGTTCATTCCTTTTATACTTAATGGTTTAATTTCAATTTGTACTAATTTTATATGAAGGTAATTGTAACTCTTTTTATATTTTATGATCATTTCTTTTATTATTAACCTTGTTGTTTGAAAAGAATTGTTCATTTTAATTTTTTTCTATCCTAATTATATATTTTGATTGGTTTAGAGAATTATCTCTATTTAGAGTGTATAATTTTAGTTCTTTGTACATATTTGTCAAATTTATTCTACGAATATTCCATTTATTAATACTAAGTTTGAGATTTTCTAGTTTGATTATTTATTTGTTTTTTGTGCAAATTAATGATTTGGTTTGATTGGATGTTAGTTTCATTTCTAGTTATACTTATTTCTTCTTAGTGAGTGACCTGATCATTATTGGTATTAAAATTTGAAGTTGACACAAACCTATCTAAGTATTTCATCTTGATTAACTGATTATTTTGTTCCTTATAGTAGTTGTTTCTAAAGGACTTACTATGACCAATTACCTATTGCCCTACAACAATCCAAATAAACTCAGTACTAATAACAAGTAACCAACAATAATGAAACATAAATCTAAGTCACTGCCTCTTCCATGGCTCTGATACCAACTAGCATAGATCTTTTCAGCAAAAAGAAAGAGAAAACTTAAAAGAATTCGAGCTCCAAAGAAGAAAGAATCCAGGCCTGGATAAAATCTTTTCAACAAACTCTAGGAATGGCATTGGTCATTGTTGAAGAAAAGAACATTGAAGAAAGAAAATAAAAAAATCTCAAAACAATTCTTTGAAATTGCTCTTTCAAATTCAAATATTTTCTCAAGATATGAAAATATTGAAATTTTTTTTTTTAAAGATATGTAAAAAGCAACCAAAATCACTCTTTCTAAAAATAAAGAAATTGAAGCTGTTACAATTCCTCTCAAAACCCTAAGACTATTACAAAAATATTTTTCAAAAGAAGCTTCAGTTGTCCTGATCTTGGAGAATAAATTTTAGACTAAAGATCCAAAAATTTTAATAAAAAAGATTTTTCCAAAAAGATTTCATTACATCCCAAGTGATTTGAGGAAAACCCAAAAATTTTATAAATTTAATTTAGTTGTATTAGATCCAGTCCACCCATGATGGGTTGACCCAATCCATTAGGGTTACAAATTCAAGACTAACCCATGATATGCAATATTTCAATATTACCCTTGGCAGTTATTAAAAATAAGTGCCACTCTTCCTCTTATTTAACAAAACATAACTTTCATTGGGAGGTTGAGAGAGGCAGAAAGAACACTTACGCTAAAATAGAAAAGGAATACAGTACTCTTCAAATCAATTCTTTGAAAGAATTCTTGCAGTAATGAGAAAGCAAAATAAACAAAGTCTGTTGTGGATACTCCCAAGAGTGCATCGAATCGCCAAATCATCATCGATTGTCAGATTCAGTAAACCGGGTATGCTTTCTGTGATCCTAGAATTAATATTGTTTATGTTTACATTGGTATCAGAGCCATCTTATATCTATGCAATTGTGATGCTGATGATATAAACTTGATTAGGAAACATGTTTAGAGATTAAATTTACGTGAACAGTAAATTTTCTTTTAAAAATCCGTACTGACGTTTATGCATAATGATGGATTCGATGCAATTTTTGTGAAATTGATGCTTAGAATCATGTTAGGATGAATTCTGGATATTAGTTGCATGATTAATTAGAAAAAAATTGCACGAAATTGGACGAAATTCAGTGGTCTATGTTTCACCCAAAAAACCGTGACTTTCTTGCATTTAATTCATCGAAATCGTCGTCGGAAGGTGGTTGGAAGACTGCCAATTTCACTATCAAAATGTTAGGGTTCATATTGTGTCGCAGGTCATAATCGGATTGAGAAAACCTGATTACCCGACTCGATTGGTCAACGGGTTGGTCAAACCTGATGGTCAACGGGTCAACCTGTTTAATCAACAAGGTCGACCCAACCTGGATCCTGACCCATGGGTAACCCGATCAACTGTTGACCAATCAATGGTCAAATAGTTGACCAGTCAACGGTTAACTTTTTTGATCGTGCGTGATTGCTCATGGTGACGCGTGAATTGAGTTGTTCGGTGTGTGGAAGCGCGTGAGCCAGTATTTTGGTGAGTGGGAGCGCGTGCATGCTTCTATTTATGCTCGACAGCTTATATTAGCTCAGATTTTATTCTGTGTGATTTGTTTATGCATGAATTGAACACTTATAGGTGTTATTTTGATCATGGTTTTGAATTATACTTTACTAAACATGTGAACATGTGTTGTTTATATTATTATGCATGTATAATTTATTATTGTCCATTTTGTTAGTCATATATAGGGTGAACACGTTGACTAAAGACTACTATATGAACTATAAGATGAATCCAGTGCACAATCTTTTCACTCACTTTGGTGTCATGCATGAAAGATATAACGATTTAAAAGACAAGGGTATAAAATTAACTGAAAAAGAGAGGATATCTGGATTACTAAGGTCATTGCCAGATTATTGGACTTCAATAATTTCTAATTTTGTCCGAGAAAAGAAATTCAAGAATTATTGGCAATGTGTGGATGAATTACAACTCGCTGAAGAACGCAGAATTGTAATGAATATAAGAAAATCTACATCACTCTCTATTTTTCCAAATCAACGAAGTGCGAGACATGTAGGCTATCGCAAGCATGATAATAACTTTATCTTAGATAAAGTTACTCCTAATATTATTGAGATAGAGAAAATGTCTTTTCTCAATCTGATTGGTGGAGATCAAATCCCTATAAATATGAAGAGCGTTTGATTAACAAGATGCCCTATTTTAAATTGTACAAATCTCAAGCCAAGGATAGTTCAGAAGTTAGTCATAGTCATTGAATTTTATGTCCATATTTATTTTCATGCGTATTTGTTTATTTTTAAATTATGGTTATGTTGAACTCTCCATGTTGATATAATATATATATGTTTTATCGATTTGATAAGGCCATTAATTGTTACTATTTTGATTTATAATTCCCTTGTGTTGTGTGGAAATTTGATTCAATCTAATGGAATTACTTATCTTTTTGCATTTAGGAAGCTTTGAGCATTTTTGGAATAAGTTGGGCCAAAAAGATGAAAAACTGGAGCAGATCTATTAAACTGGAAATTTCGTGATGCTGACTAGGCGTGGGCACGTGAAAGACGAAAACAAAATGCGGAAATAAAATCTGGACGTCCAGATCTATTGCAAGGGTCCACTAAATATCAAGATTTGCTTCCTAGAAAAGGGATAATTACCAGTTGGAAAAGAGGATTAATTGAGATGGATAAGGAAGGATATTTTTGGAGGAAAGATATACATTAAAAATACATATCTTTTCCTTTATTTTTGGGAAGATATGCATCACTTTGCTTGGTTGGATTAGGAGATTAGGATTGACTTTCAATTTCCAGATTTTTAGTAGGAAGACAATATATATACTCTTATTTTTATTTGAGAATTATCAACCATTGTACTTAGAGAATTAGAGAGAAAAACATGGTCTGCAGTGGCTGAATAATTTATCTTGGTTGAAGGGATCTGAAACCATGGAACTACAATGATTGTGAGATTTATTTTTGTTCTTTAATGCATCTTTTAATTATTTGAGTATTGGTTATCTTTTTGAATTATTTTTCATGATTGTGTTGGTTGATTTCTAAGGTGCGCAATTAGTTTATCAATTAATATAATCTATTGCTAGTTTAGGTGCTGAATCCGTAATTGTTCAATCCACCTAATCGAAGTGGCAACTAGGTTTATCGTTTGCTGCGTCAGAAACTTTAAATCCTAGGAAAATAATCAACTAGATTAAATGCAACGTCGTACGTTTGTGTTGTCTTGCTTCGTTGGTCTTTCTAATTCGTAATGCTATTGTTTAATTAAATTCGAGATCGTATCCGAATTATTAATCAATAAGGGTTAATTGGAATACATGTTTTTGGTTAACTAATCGTAAGGAATGACAGGTAAATTTAATACCACAACGAATATTTGAATAATTAATTTGATATTTTTGGTTTCGATGATCAATCGTAGTTCCAATGGTGGATGTGACCGAAGACCAAGGTTTGTTAAATCGATTTATTCCTTTTAGATTATTTTACTGAATTTTTAATTAGCGTTTTTCATTATAATTTGCATTCACTTCAAAACCCCCCTTTTTATTTATTTGTTTCGATTTATTTGTGACGACATACTAATCAAAGCTCTTCGAGGGAACGATCCCTACTTTCCTTTACTATATTTTTGTTGTAGGAATTTAGGATTTAATTTGGGTGTCAACGACAGCACGTACCAAATTTTGGCGCCGTTGTCGAGGAGTTTTTAATTTGTATGTTCATTATGCGATCTTCGAAACAAGCTAGTTTACAATTTGATTCAGAAATTGAAAAGACTATAAAAGGGCTGAGGAAAGAAGCAAAAAGGAGACTACAAACACACAGATTTGCTTGTGAAACAGAGGAGAACATGGCTGAAAATCAGACTTTAAGAGAGCTTGTTGCTCCAGATTTAAATCAACAACCACACTGCATTACTTTTCCGAATTTAGATGTTAATACCACCTTCGAATTAAAATCTGGACTAATTTATCTTTTACCTATTTTTCGTGGCTCTGCAGGTGAAGATCCTTATAAACATTTGAAAGAATTTCATGTGGTGTGCACCGGAATGAAACCGAATGGAGTAACCGAAGAATAAATCAAGATGAGGGCTTTTCCATTTTCTTTGAAAGATGATGTGCAAGATTGGTTGTATTATCTACTTGCTGGAAGTATCACTACCTGGCATGAGATGAAAAGATTATTTCTGCAGAAATTTTTTCCAGCATCAAGAGTAGCTAGCATAAGGAAAGAAATTTGTGGCATTAGGCAGCAGAGTGGAGAGTCTTTATACGAATATTGGGAGCGCTTTAAAAAACTCTGTGCGAGCTGTCCATATCACCAAATTAGTGACCAGCTGCTTATTCAATATTTCTACGAAGGACTTCTATCAAATGAGAGAAATATGATTGATGCAGCGAGTGATGGAGCATTGGCTGACAAAACACCTGAAGCAGCCCGGAATTTAATTACAAATATGGCGTCGAATTCACAACAATTTTGGAATAGATTAGACCATTCGTCCTGACGTGTCAATGAGGTAAATGTATCTTCTCTTGAGAGACGACTTGATGATCTAACTACTCTTGTACGTCAAATGGCTGTAGGAAAAACAGAGGCAACAAAAGTTTATGGAATCTGTTCAGTAGGAGGACATCCAACTGATATGTGCCCAACACTTCAGGAGGACTGCTCTGAACATGCTAATACAGTGGGCAGACTTTTAGGACAGCAGCAGCGAAATCATAATTATAATCCTTATTCGAATACCTACAACTCCGGTTGGAGAGATCATCATAATTTTCGTTATGGGAATGCAAATGCGAATCAGCCTTCGAATAATTTTTAACCGTATCAGCAGCCTTATATTCCTAGACAACAGCAACCAACCCAAATTTCTGATTCAGGTACATCTCTTGAGGATATTGTTAAAACTATGGCTACTAACACTGTGAAATTTCAGCAGGAAACAAGAACCAGCATTCAAAATCTGGAGAATCAAATGAGTCAGATGGCTACTGCAATCAGTAGGCTGGAAGCACAAAATTCAAGTAAACTGCCATCACAAACTGTGGTGAACCCAAAGGAGAATGCTAGTGCCATAGTGCTGAGAAGTGGAAAAGAGTTAGAGATGCCAATTAAAGAACCACCTGTACCAACACAGCAAGCAGAAAATAGATAAGAAGCGGCAGTAGAAAATAATCTTTCCGAAAAGGTAGCGATAGGTAAATATCCTTCTTTCAGCGAATACAAACCTGTTTCCCCTTTTCCTGAAGCTTTAAAACTGAAGTACGAAAGCAATGCGGATTTATATGACACCTTTCGGAAGTGTGAAGTCAATATTCCACTGTTTGATGCAATAAAACAAGTGCCTCACTATGCTAAATTTTTGAAAGAGTTGTGTACATTAAAAAGGAAGCAAAAACTCAAAAAGTATGAAAAGATAAAGGTAGGAGAAAATGTTTCAGCTATAATTCGAAAGAGCCTTCCTGAAAAATGCAAAGATCCAGGTATGTTTTGCATCCCTTGCACTATAAGAGGAACAAAAATTGAAAAAACCATGTTAGATTTAGGAGCATCTATTAATGTAATGTCATATTCCATTTATTCTACTCTTAATCTTGGACCTTTAGAACAAACTGGTGTAGTTATTCAGTTGGCCGATAGATCGAATGCATATCCGAAAGGATTAATTGAAGATGTTCTTGTTCAGGTTAATGATAAATTAATTTTTCCAACTGATTTTTATGTTCTTGACATGGAAAATAATGACCAATCTGCACCTATTTTGTTAGGAAGACCTTTTCTGAAAACAGCTAAAACGAAAATTGATGTTAATAAAGGCACACTGACCATGGAGTTTGATGGTGAAGCTGTCCAATTTAATATTTATGATGCTATGAAATATTCTGATGTGGATTTTCCTGTGTATTCAGTTGATTTAATTGATTCTCTAGCGCAGAATATACTTGATGGTGATGATGAGTCAAAGGTGGCTAACCATAAAAATATTTTGAAAGAAAGAGATGAATTTAAATTAATTTCAGATGTGCAGAATGCAGGGACAGAGATGAATGAGTTCAGAGAGTTGAAAAATACAGGTAATTTATTTTATATTGAGCTGTCAGTGCCTAATGAAAAATTGTTACCTTCTATTTTGCAGGCACCAGAGCTAGAGTTGAAATCTCTTCCAAATCACCTCAAATATGTGTACCTTGGAGATGGGGAAACCTTACCAGTGATCATTTCTAGCAAGTTAAATGAGCAGCAAGAAGAGAAACTAGTGCAAATTCCGAAGAAGCTAGAGATTCAGAGCTTAGCGACATTAAAAGTATTTCAAGTTAATGGCCATAGACTCAAACTGTTTTACAAAAGAGTGCCAGCTAAAAACATCAGAGAAGTGGAGTTGAAAGATCCCGGATAAATAGATGAAGGCATTACGTCGAGCCGACGACTATAAACAAAGGCGCTACTTGGGAGGCAACCCAAGCTTTCAATCTTATTTTAATTAATGCTTAAATTTTAATTTTCTAGACATTTGTTTTTAATTTCGGTTTATGTGTTTCAATTTTAGTTTTAAATTTTAGTTTTATGATTTTTGGATGTTTAATTAGCAATTATGTTATGATTTTAGATTAGGTTCGTTTTAATTTATTTTTATGTTACTATTCAATCATCTTCTTCCTCCTGCCAGGTTCTAGTGAGCTGTCTGTAAATGTTCATGGGGGAGAAATCTGCATTTTGGTATTCTGGAACTGGGTCATGTGCTTCCGTCAAAAGTCTAGCTTCTGCTTTGCTATTTTCTTAAATTCAAGGGGGTCATACGACTTAGTGTGATTATAAGGCTAGGTTTATTAGCTTCCAGAGACCATATTCGCCAAACCTACGCTTCACAATTTCTCTCCACCTAAAATAAAAACCTAGCAGCCCCTTCCTCCATTCTACAACACCATAGTCAGAACCCATTCACAACATCAAAGAATAGCAAAATCCACCCATTAGAGGCCTCTTGCACCAGAGCTGTCATCAAAATCTGAAGAATCCTCCATCAATTGCAACTCTCCATAATTCGAACTACTGTTCCTTTTTCCCAAATCTAGAGAAGTTTTCTTTCCTTTTTCTTTTAAATTTCAGTTTTTATTATTATTCTGTTTTGTTTAAACATTGAGGACAATGTTTGGTTTAAGTGTAGGGGAGGGTGTATTTGTGTTTTATTTTCTGCTGTTTACTATTCTATCTTTCAGTTTTCTGTCTTTCAGTCCTATATTTATTTTTTTTTTCTGCTCTGTTCTTATGTTTTATCCTTCTGTTCTGCTTTCAGTTTGTTCTGTCTATTTGTTCTATTTTTTTTTCTGTCAGTTTTTTTGTTCTGTCTTCTTTGTGATATGCTTATTCTGTTATGCCTCAATTTTTTTTTGCTTCGTTCTGTCTATATTGCTGCTCCTTGCTGGATAAAGTTTGATTTTTATTAATATGGCAGCTAGTGTATCCTTCCCTGTTTTTAGTCAGCTAAACAGTTCCATTAATCTCACTTTGAATGAATTAATTTGTATGCATGCCTTGGAATTTAGCCGATTCAATAGGAGAGCATTGTACACTGATTTGTTAGATTATTTAGGGGTATGCACTTAAACAAATTTTGATAATTGAGTGCTCGAGTTTGTTTGAAGTTAAGGTGAATTTAATTAACCCGTGAGTTTTGAGCCAAAAAAGATTGAAACATTCATATCAATCTATATTTTCCTTGATGAGTGATATTCTCCCATGTGAATATATCTCTAGAACTTGCTTTGAACCGTTTTGAGACCTCATTGAAATATGCATGCATGAAAATGATAAAGGCATTCTTGTTCAAACCCTTTAGCTTAAAAAGCCAACCTATTTTAATTTCCCTAGTTAGCCCCTTGAGCCTTACAAAACCCTTGATTCTTTGTGCTAAAACCATATTACAAACCCAAGCCTTCAAGTAAAAATCCTCACCCAACCATGAAAATTAGCAGGGCATTTAAACTAAAAATTTGTTGCTGGGTGAATTTGCTATCTTGAAGAATTTTAAGTGTGGGGGAAAAGGGGACTTAAATTCTCTTAGTTATTGCCTTATGTTGTTATTGTTACTGCCCTATGTTGCTAGCTTTATTATCAATTCTCTTAGTTATTCAAGAAAAAAAAAATGCTGAAAAAGAAAACAGAAAAGAAAAAAAAGAAAAAAGAAAAGAAAGAAAGAGAAAAAAAAAAAAAAAGAGAAGTTGAAAAAGAGAGAAGAGAAAGACAATAGTAAGTAGCAAAGAAATGTGGTGAATGTCGTGGCTTTAGCTTTACATTTTTGTTCCCCTTAGGTGTTTAAATGTTTTATTAATATTCATGGTTTTAACCTTTTGTATCCATTAATCCTCACCTTTACCCAAAGCCCCATTACAACCTAAAATAAAGTCCTTTTGATTTATACATGTATATAATCTAAATGGTGGAGATTTGGTGCATAAGCAAGCTTATGGTAGGATGTTTGCATTGGAAGAATTTGAGTGAAACCCCGAACCAGTAAACACATGAGTGATATGAGTGATAACCGTGAGGAGATTCACCAAAACTTTATACATGCTTTAGAATGTGATTATCTTGATTTGTCTTTGTGCATACTTCTTTGATAATGATGTGTGTTGATGCTTAAATCTTGGTTGGGTTGAATCTTAAGGTATGCACACTTTTTGGTATCGTGAGAAAAGAGATTGATGGAACATTTTTGTGTTTGCTTTGTTTTTGTTTTTGTTTTACTCGAGGACGAGCAAAAGATAAGTGTGGGGGAATTTGATAAGGCCATTAATTGTTACTATTTTGATTTATAATTCCCTTGTGTTGTGTGGAAATTTGATTCAATCTAATGGAATTACTTATCTTTTTGCATTTAGGAAGCTTTGAGCATTTTTGGAATAAGTTGGGCTAAAAAGATGAAAAACTGGAGCAGATCTATTAAACTAGAAATTTCGTGATGCTGACTAGGCGTGGGCACGTGAAAGATGAAAACAGAATGCGGAAATAAAATCTGGACGTCCAGATCTGTTGCAAGGGTCCACTAAATATCAAGATTTGCTTCCTAGAAAAGGGATAATTACCAGTTGGAAAATAGGATTAATTGAGATGGATAAGGAAGGATATTTTTGGAGGAAGGATATACATTAAAAATACATATCTTTTCCTTTCTTTTTGGGAAGATATGCATCACTTTGCTTGGTTGGATTAGGAGATTAGGATTGACTTTCAATTTCCAGATTTTTAGTAGGAAGACAATATATATACTCTTATTTTTATTTGAGAATTATCAACCATTGTACTTAGAGAATTAGAGAGAAAAACATGGTCTACAGTGGCTGAATAATTTATCTTGGTTGAAGGGATCTGAAACCATGGAACTACAATGATTGTGAGATTTATTTTTATTCTTTAATGCATCTTTTAATTATTTGAGTATTGGTTATCTTTCTGAATTATTTTTCATGATTGTGTTGGTTGATTTCTAAGGTGCGCAATTAGTTTATCAATTAATATAATCTATTGCTAGTTTAGGTGCTGAATCCGTAATTGTTCAATCCACCTAATCGAAGTGGCAACTAGGTTTATCGTTTGCTGCATCAGAAACTTTAAATCCTAGGAAAATAATCAACTAGATTAAATGCAACGTCGTACGTTTGTGTTGTCTTGCTTCGTTGGTCTTTCTAATTCGTAATGCTATTGTTTAATTAAATTCGAGATCGTATCCGAATTATTAATCAATAAGGGTTAATTGGAATAAATGTTTTTGGTTAACTAATCGTAAGGAATGACAGGTAAATTTAATACCACAACGAATATTTGAATAATTAATTTGATATTTTTGGTTTCGATGATCAATCGTAGTTCCAATGGTGGATGTGACTGAAGACCAAGGTTTGTTAAATCGATTTATTCCTTTTAGATTATTTTACTGAATTTTTAATTAGTGTTTTTCATTATAATTTGCATTCACTTCAAAACCCCCCTTTTTATTTATTTGTTTCGATTTATTTGTGACGACATACTAATCAAAGCTCTTCGAGAGAACGATCCCTACTTTCCTTTACTACATTTTTGTTGTAGGAATTTAGGATTTAATTTGGGTGTCAACGACAACACGTACCAGGATTATTTGTGGGAATTCTGAGACTGGTAGAATTCAATTATTCTCGTCTGGAATATACATTGACGTGATTGGATTAATTGCTAAAATGTGAAACATTTATGTCATAAACGATGATTGGGAATATAGTGAACTTTCGATTCTATGTCTTATGTGATATATTTTAATTTTTAATGCACAATTGTGACAATAAAATGTGTATATATCTTATTGTTGGTGTTGTGTTGCGTATCTCTGTAGTTATGTATTGAAATGCTTCAAAAAACAGAATTACCGATTTGAATAAGGGAGAAAGATTGAATGGAGATAATTATAAAATATGGAGAATGAGAATGCACTATATCCTAGATGAACAAGATGCCTTGGAAGTTGTTAATCAGGTTATGGAAGAGCCCCAGCTGAATGAGGGGCAGAATCCTAATAATGCCCAACATAAGCATGATATGGACGCTTATAATTCCTGGAAAAAGAAAGATTCAACTGCCAGAGGAATACTTATCAGCTCAATGAATGATGATATTGCTTATCAGTATGAGCAATTTGAAACTACAAATGCTATATGGGTGGCATTGAAAGAAAAGTTTGGAGGAACAACCGTCTCTAAACTAAGGCAGTTAACCATCAAGTTCGACACATACAAGAAAGTTCCCAATAAGCCGATGAAGCAACATCTAAGGGAAATGTCGAACATGATAACTGAGCTGAAGAAAGCTGGGTATGAAATGACTGATGAACAGCAAGTGCAGGCTGTTATACGATCTCTTCCTGATAGTTAGGAGCACATGAAAGTGAACATGACCCATAATGACAATATCAGGACTTTTAATGTATTGCTCGCCATCTTGAACTAGAAGCTGAGCGCCTAGAGGCTATTGGACCAAATGCTCAAGCATATGTTACTGAGTCTAGTTTGAAGAAGTTTTCTGGCTATAAGAGAAAATGGTAAAAATCTGGAAAAGGGAAAGAAATCGTCCAAGGCCCTGTGAACAAAAACAAATGGTTCAAGTGCAAAAGAGGCAAGTGCTATGGGAAAAGAGATAAGTCTAAACTGACCTGTTATAACTGTGGTAACAAGGGTCATTTCACCTGTGAATGCACGGAGCCGAAAAAGGTATTGTTTTATCTTGTCTCAAATTGTGAGATTTATGTTTCCAGTACCGTTTTCTTAGCTGAATCTCATCTTATGTGGACTGTAGATTCAGGAGCCATAAACCATGTAGCTTGTGACAGAGACACTTTCGTAGAATTTCATCGAATACCGAGGAAAAAACAGTGGATATATGTAGGTAATAATACCAAAGTTGAAGTAAAAGGAATGGGCATATGCAAATTGGTTTTATGCGGTGGTCAAACATTGTACCTACATGATGTTTTATATGCTCTAGAAATTCGATGAAATTTGGTCTCTATAATGGTTCTGTTAAAACTAGGATATTGTTTTATTTTCTCTGAAGACTTAGTCAAACTTTATTATAACGATATGTTTTATGGATGTGGATTTATGTCTGAAGGTTTTATGGTGCTGGACACCTTAAATTGTATTAATGATAATACTGTTAGTTTTTCTTTATTTGTAACTCCTAATACTCTAGATGTGGATGCAAATAAATGGCATGCTAGATTAGGGCATATTGGCCAAGAAATAATGAATAGACTGGCCCGTGAAGGTTTATTAGGACCTGTCACGAAATTAGATTTATTTATTTGTGAGTATTGTCTAGCAGGAAAAACTAATAGAAAACCTTTTGGTAAAGCTGTTAGAGCTAAAGTTCCTCTACAACTTGTACACTCAGATATTTGTGGCCCTATGAATGTTAGAGCTAGAAAGGAGCATTCTATTTCATCACTTTCATAGATGATTATTCACGTTTTGGTTATGTCTATTTGATCTCCCATAAGTCAGAAGCAATAGATTGCTTTAGACATTATATGAATGAGGTTGAGAATCAGTTGGACAAAAGAATAAAAGCCTTGAGAACTGATCAAGGTATGAATATTTATCCACCGAATTTAAGCAATTATGTAGTGGAAAAAGAATTATGAGGCAATTAACGATTCCCAAAACTCCGCAACAAAATGGTGTAGTGGAGAGACAGAATCGAACACTATTAGAAATGGTTAGGTCTATGATGGCGCAAGCGAATCTTCCAATTTCGCATTGGGGAGATGTTTTATTGACTGCGACTTATATACTTAACCATGTGCCCACTAAGTCAGTAACTTCCATACCTTATGAGTTATGGACAGGTAGGAAACCTGAATTAAATATGGTGTGCCCTTGGGGGTTTGTTGCATATATCCATGACACATTCCATAAATTCGGAAAATTGGGTCCAAAAGGCAAAAAGTGTATCTTTATAAGATACTTTGAATACTCTAAAGGGTACGTGTTCATAAGAGAGGACTCTGATGGAAGAATGACTGAAATAGAATCTCGAGATGCGACATTCATAGAAAATAAATTTCCTAAAAAGGGTGATATTGATAAAAGTGTTCATCTGTATGAAACGAAAGAGGAATGTGGAGAATGTGCATCCCAACGACCATTAGTTGTGTCACAAGAGACGATGTCTCTACCTGTTACAGATAGTAAGAGTAATAAGATAATGCTCCAACCTATTTCAGATAGTGGGAGCAAAGATCCTCAATTGTGTAGGAACGAACATTCTCGAATCCCCAAGAGACATTTCAAAATTGAAAATGAAGTTTTCATAACTACTCCTCCAGAAGACGATGAGCCTAAAAATATCAAAAAAGCTCTATCATCCCTCAATAAGGAAAAGTGGTAAGAAACATTAGAGGAAAAAATGAAATCCATGGAACTTAACCAAGTTTGGAGTCTAGTGGACTTACCGCCGGGTCGAAAACTCATTGGGAATAAATGAATTCTCAAAATTAAACGAAAGGCGGATGGCTCAATAGATAGATACAAAGCTCGCCTAGTGGCAAAAGGCTATACCCAACAAGAAGGTATAGATTATGAAGAAACCTTTTCGCCTGTTGTGAGGTTTACTTCAATCCATGTCATTCTAGCTATAGTAGCACACTTAGATCTAGAATTGCATCAGATGGATGTCAAAATAGCTTTTCTTAATGGAGAGCTCGATGAAAAAATCTACATGGATCAACCTGTAGGTTTTGTGGTAAAAGGCCAAGAGTGCAAAGTATGCAAGCTCTAAAAATCTATATATGGCCTAAAACAGTCATCAAGACAATGGTACTTAAAATTTCATAAGGCGATATTGTCTTATAATTTTAAGATGTTAGAACAAGATCATTGTGTTTATGTGAAAAGAGCTGATGACAAATTTGTAATTCTATCTCTTTATGTGGATGATGTGCTGATAGCTGGGAGTGATTTGGAATACGTGATAATCATTAAAAATTGATTATCTGTAAATTTTGACATGAAGGATATGGGTGAAGCAGATTATATTTTAGGAATAAAAATCAAAAAGGATCATTCAAAGAGACTTTTGGCTCTGTCACAAGAGCATTATATCCAAAAGATTCTAGAACGATTCAATATGGGAAACTGCAAGCCCGTAGATAATCCTGTGTCAAAAGGCGATTCATTGAGCTAAGATTTGTGTCCAAAGACTCAAAACGAAAGAAATAAAATGTCTCTAGTACCATATTCAAATGCGGTTGGAAGTCTCATGTACGCGATGATGTGTACTCGTCCTGATATATGCTTTACTATCAGATTGGTTAGTCGATATTAATCGAATCTAGGAAGGGAACACTGGAAGGCTGTAAAGAGGATATTGAGATATCTGAAAGGCACTGTAGATTATTGTTTATGCTACCAAGGAAAGGATTTGCGTATCATTGGCTATTCAGATGCTGACTGGGGTGGTGATTTGGACCAACGCAAATCAACTTTAGGTTATGCTTTTTTACTCCAAAATGGCGCTATATCTTAGAGCAGTAAGAAACAAACGTGCATAGCCTTATCTACAATGGAAGTAGAATTTGTAGCATATTCTGCTGCTATGCAAGAAGTTGTTTGGTTGAAAAGTTTTTTGAGAATTTGGGTATATTGGATGCAGCAGTTGGTCCCATAGTTATGCATTGTGATAATCAAGCTGCGATAGCTTTCACAAAGGATCCCAAATTCCACAATAGAACCAAACATATCGACACCAGATATAACTTTGTCAGAGACATCATTTCGAAGAAGGAAGTGATGGTACAATATATTTCTACGCATAACATGATTGCTGATCCTCTAACTAAACCGATCTCAAGAGATGTATATCTTGCACATGTTAAGTCCCTTGGTTTGTGTAGAATATGATAGATGACTTGTTGAGTATTTATTGTACTTGTAACACAACGTTAGAACATCAAAAAATTTGAATTTATTTTGTGTTTGAATTCATGGTGTTTATGGATATACACATTGTTTATTTTGAAATCTCAACAAGATGATAATGTCGCACAAGTTTGATTGGCTCTCTCACACGAGCAATCGCCTTTGACGCTGAGGAGAGCGTGCAAAGATGAGACATATTTCTTGAGGTTGATACCGCTAAAAGAGCACACTTAGAAAATGAGAATTGCTCAAGAAATAAATTATTTGATATGTCGCCTTGATGATTAATCAAGATGATGTCATGACTTGATAGATTTGAAAATGACTGATTTGGATCCCCCACATCCAAATAACTTGTGAATGCCAAATGTGAGTTTTTAATAGATAAAGATACCTACAAGATTGGAGAAATGATTAGGAACTCAGGTTAGGCGCTGAGTGCAACAACTGAACTAAGATCTATACAATGTTGGTAATGACATTTTGAAAAGATACACATTGTAGCACATGATTCATACCATGTGTGCATGAATAAGATGCCCGTTTAAAGTAGTGGAAAGATGAATCCCTGCTCCTTCACTATGTGAGACTTTATGAGGATTACCTCATGATGGTACCCTTTGACTCTTTGCTGTTATTTGATGTTTATTCTTAGTATTGCTATCTTAGCTTGGAACCTATGACCATGAATGATTCGGTCTATGGAACATGATTAGAAAAGTAGCTAAGTTTAAATTGAGAATTCCAAGTAGATGAGGAAGACTTATATATTACGTGTGTCCATTGGCCGGTCGATCATGTCACTCATACAGGAGATTAGACTTGATCATGGATACATAAGAATATAACACAATAATAAATGAGAGATTAAAGGGAGCTAGTGTTATCGAGTAAGTCTGGGGTGTTGCGAGACTAACGTTTTATTTTTATTTTGGGTTGAAGCGACTATGTTATTCCTAACAGATACATAGTAAATTAGCTCCCAAGTACAGGTTGCTCATAAGGTCGCACGACACATTTGCTAGTATGAATTGCTTTGTTCTGTAAGATTTCTGTAGAAGAGTATTGTGATTCAGATCACCCCATCATG
This sequence comes from Mangifera indica, assembly GCF_011075055.1. Taxonomy (NCBI): domain Eukaryota; kingdom Viridiplantae; phylum Streptophyta; class Magnoliopsida; order Sapindales; family Anacardiaceae; genus Mangifera; species Mangifera indica. The sequence goes on from NC_058156.1 coordinate 5,634,437, forward strand.
TGTGAATGAGAGATATTGGATCCGGTCCACCCATGATTGGTTGACCCGATCCATTAGGGTTACAAATTCAAGACTAACCTATGATATGCAATATTCCAATATTGCCTTTGGCGGTTATTAAAAATAACTGCCACTCTCTCTCTTATTTAATAAAAGCGTAACTTTCATTGGGAGGTTGAGAGAGGCAGAAAAAACACTTACGCTAAAACAGAAAAGGAATACAGTACTCTTCAAATCAATTCTCTGGAAGAATTCTTGCAGTAACGAGAAAGCAAAATCAGCAAAGTGTGTTGTGGATACTCCCAAGAGTGCATCGAATCGCCAAATCATCATCGATTGTCAGATTCAGTAAACCGGGTATACTTTCTGTGATCTTGGAATTAATATTGTTTATGCTTACAAGTTGATTCTAACTCTTGTGAATTCAAACATTATCAAAGTAAATGAGATCCTAATTTCATAGCTCATTTAACTTTGCATATCATGAAAATCCTTAGTCCTTTTGATTGGGGCAAAAATCTTTCAAGACCAAAAAATTTTTTCCAAATGTTTGATCCTCTTGGTTGTACAAATTATGATTACCAAAATGCATGGTTCTATGTTCCTCTTTGTCAAAATAATCAATTCAGGCACTCATAATTGATTTACTTTAAAAAAAAACACAATTTTCAAATTCCTATTCTTCTTTATCCAATAATGAAGGTTATTTGGTCTTATACCAGATATCTTCCTATAAATTGTACAAGAATCTTACAAACTTTTCTAAACAAATTTCAAATTTTTCAAAGAGAAGCCTATTTTCAAACGATTCTTCATTTCTCATGAAGATTTCACCTATCATGGATTCTTTTATGGGATTATGCAATTGTTGGTTCAAGCACCCAAGTATCCCAATTGATAAGAAAGTTCAAAGTAAAATAGTGGGAAAAGTATGATTGTTCTCATGTCACAAAACAAAAAATTCAATCTTATTTATCTAACACTCTTCAAATAACAAATGCAATTAATCCAGAAATTGCAAAGTTTCTCCAAGGCAAATCAATGTCTTTATCTTCCTTAGCTATATCTCAATCAAAAGAAGAACTCAAGCTCCAACTAAAAAATTTGTTATTCCAATTATAGGATGAAAAAGAGTCTAGCAATGAAAGCTCAAATTCATCAGTCAACTATGCCCAAAGCAATAAAGATGACTGCTATGAAATCCTCTAATATTTTCAAAATGATTCAATCAAGAGAAATTTCTCAAAAGGCCACTAGCTCAAGATGTTGGGGTAAGAAATTGCTTAAACAAGATATCAAGCTCAAAATCCTTTTGGATTCTCAAAGAATTGAAGAATTTTTTATGTTGAGAGATCTTTGCAAAAATCATTTGCCCTTTGATCTCATCCAAACAATACCTGTTAGGTCAAAATAATTCTTAAAATTAATCAAAGAAAGTGATGTCCACTTGGCTATCTGAAAGCAAAAGCAAAAAATTCCAAAAAAAAAAAACTTTTCATGAAAAATAAATGAAGCATGATCCTTGTTAAAATTACAAAGATTGAAGAATCTCAAAAAGATCACCAAAGCTTCAAAAGTAAAAGGCATGTTTTTCATGTATGCTTCTAAAAAGCAAGGTAAAACATGTTTTTACTCTTTTGCAAAATGGCTACAAAGGTGAAAAGTCTCTACAAATATGTTCAACTATCATTGCAAGGCTGCTAAAACTCATATGCAAAGCTGGTTCAAAGGCACGCTATTCCAAGGTTTACCTGCAAAGATGCTCAATGATTTCCATGTCTGCTCCTTGCAAGGCTAAAAAATTGTACAATAACTTAAGCTAAGAATTTAAGCTATGTAATAATTATGTTTCAAAAATAGTGAAAAATTTTAATATAAATGCATCAAAGTTCTTAGAAGAAGAACACAAGTCTTTTGTATTACCCTTTCTTTAATATCAATAAAATTCTCTCAATTTTCTCACATTCTAATTTTGAAGATTTTTGGATTTGCAAGTTGTAAGTATTCAAATGACTCTAGGAACACCTTTTATAGGGTTACTACAACCATTTGTAGTTGATGAAAATGGAATTAGAACTAACATTATCGGAGAAGAAATAATTTTTGAATTCATCCACAAACCAACAAAAAAAAAATCTTAACATTCTCTAAGAAATGTCCACTTAAAAAAAAGAAGTAAACAATATTATACAAAATAAAGAAAAACATATATAGTATCTCAAAGAAGAATGAAAACAACAAAAAATCAGAGACCAACTCCAATGAAAAGAGATCTAATAAAAATTTTCAAATTTAAAAACTGAAATAGAAAATTAAATATGTTTTGATGTCTCAAATGCTTTTTGGGAAAGAAAGAAACATATTGTAGGATTTTCCTATGAAAATTCTTTCCACAAAAAATATATTCCTATAAAAGCAAGATCAATCCAAATGAATGCTAAGCTAGAATAACATTGTAGAAAAGAAATTAATGATTTATTATAGAAGAAACTAATCTAAGCAAATCTCTTTGGAGTTGTTCAATTTTTTATGTCCAGAAAAATGTTGAATTAGAAGGAGGAGTCCCAACATTAGTCATAAATTACAAACCTTTAAACAAAGTTTTAAAATGGATAAGAAAATACAAAAAAGAAAACACCTATTACAAAAATTATGCAATACTAAAATATTCTCAAAATTTGACATGAAATATGGATTCTAGCATATACAAATTGACCAAAAAGATAGATACAAAATTGCATTCATAGTACCATTTGGACAATATGAATGGAATGTGATGTCATTTGGATTAAAAGATACTCCATCAAAATTCCAAAGGATAATGAATGAAATTTTCAATCAATATTCAAAATTTCTAATTGTATATATAGATGATTTTCTAATTTATTTATCTAATATAGATCAACAATTTAAACATATTAGAACGTTCATTCATATAATTAAACAAAAGGGATTAATCATGTCAAAAACAAAAATAAGTCCTTTTCAAATAAACATAAGATTTTTAGGACATAACAAACACAATGGAACAATAATAGCTATTAAAAGATAAATAGAGTTTGGAAATAAATTTTCTGATCGAATACCTGATAAAAACCAATTACAAAGATTTTTGGAAGTTTTAACTATATTATGGATTTTTACCCTGAATTAAGCCAATTATGCAAACCTTTATATGAAAGGTTAAAAAAATCCAAAACCTTGGACAAATATTCACACTCATATAATCAAACAAATAAAAAGACAAATTATCCAGTTGCCTTGCCTTCATATAGTTGATCTTTAGGCATTTAAAATTGTAGAAACCAATGCCTTAAACATAGGTCATGAAGGAATTTTAAAACAATTAAAAGAGGGTAAAAAGCAAATAGTTCAATTTACGTCAAAAGCTTAGAATTCAACCCAAAAAAAATTACTCTACTATAAAAAATAAAATTTATCCATTGTTTTGTGCATTTTAAAATTTCAAAGTGATTTACTAAATGAAAAATTTCTTTTACGCATTGATTACAAAACTACAAAAAATGTTTTACAAAAAGATATTCAGAATATAACATCAAAACAAATTTTGCATGAAAACAAACAATCTTGTGTGTTTTTTATTGTGAAATTAGGCATATCAAAGGAGAAGCTAATTCCCTATCTGACTTTCTCACTAAGGAATTTCTTCAAGGGAGGTGAACTATGCCACCCAAAACTAGCTCAACCCAAAAACAATCAAAGACATCCTATGCTCAAAATTTCCAAAATTTCAAAACTTAGTTTGAAATTGTTTCTCAAGAAGAAACATAAAAGAAAGACAAAGACCCAAAGCAAAAAGGCATTGCCTCAACCAGCTCTTCCCCAAGCTCTAAGAATGAAGAATCTAAGCTTGGACAAAATCATTTTAACGAACTCCGAAAATGGTAATGCCTGTTGTTGAAGAAAAGAACATTGAAGGAAGAAAAGAAAAAATCTCAAAACAATTCTTCCAAATTGCTCTTTCAAATCTAAATATTTTCTCAAGATATAAAAATATTAAAAAAAATTTCTTACAAAAATATGAAAAAAGAAGTTGAAATCACTCTTTTCAAAAATAAAGAAATTGAAGTTGTCACAATTCCTCTCAAAACCCTAAAACCAAGACAAAAATATTTTTCAAAAGAAGCTTCAACAATTGGCCTAATCTTGGAGGATGCATTTCAAACTGAAGATTCAAAAATTTTGATCAAATATATTTTTCCAAAAGGATTTCATTACATGCCAAGTGATATAAGGAAAACCCAAAAATTGTATGAATTTATTTTAGTTGATTCTAATTTTTGTGAATTCAAACATTATCAAAGTAAAGAAAATCCTAATTTCATAACTCATTCAACTTTTCATATCATGAAAATCCTTAGTCTTTCTAATTGGGACAAAAATCTTTCAAGACCAAAGAAATTTTCTCAAATATTTGACCCTTCTGGTTATATATATTAGGATTACCAAAATGCATGGTTCTATGTCTTTCTTTGTTAAAATGATCAAGTTAGGCACTCCTAGATGATTTACTTCAAAAGAAATACAATTTTCAAAATCTTATGCTTATTTGTTCAATGGTGAAGAATATTTGGTCTTATACTAGATATCTTCCCATAAATTATTCAAAAAACTTAACAAATTTTTCAAAGCAAATTTTAAATGTCCTTAAAGAGAAGTCTATTTTCAACTAACTCTTCATTTCTCATCAAGATTCTATCTCTCATGGATTCTTTCTTAGGATTATGAATTGTTGGTTCAAGCACTCAGGTTTCCCAATTGATAAGAAAGTTCAAAGTAAAATGGTGGGAAAAGTATGATTGTTCGCATGTAACTAAAGAGAAAATCCAATCTTATTTATCCAACACTCCTGTATGACAAATGCAAATACTCCAAAAATTGTGAAGTTTCTCCAAAGCAAATTAATGGCTTCAACCTCCTTAGTTGGAGCCTAATCAGAAGAACTCAAGCTCTAATTAAAAAATTTGTTATCCCAATTACAAGATGAAGAAGATTCAAGCAATGAAAGCTCAAATTCATTAGTTAACTATGCCCAAAGCAATAAGGATGATTGCTATGGAATCCTCTAATATTTTAAAAATAATTCAATCATGACAAATTTTCCAAAAGGCCACTAGCTCAAGATGATGGGGCAATAAATTGTTCAGACAAGATATCAAGCTTAGAACCCTTATGGATTCTCAAAGAATTAAAGAATTTTTGGCATTGAGATATCTCTACAAAAATCCTTTGCCATTTGAACTCATTCATTGGGTCAAAATCATTCTCAAAATTAATCAAAGAAAGTGATGTCCACTTGGCTATCTTGAAAACAAAAGCAAAAGGGATGAGACAAAAGTAAAAGATTCCTTGAAAAAAAAAAATTCATGCAAAATAAATGAAGCATGATCCTCGTTAAAATTACAAAGATTGAAAAATCTCGTAAAGATCACCAAGACTTCAAAAGTAAAAGACATGTTTTTCACTTATGCTTCTAGAAAGCAAAGTAAAACATGTTTTTAATCCCCCTACAAAATGGCTAAAAAGGTCAAATGTCTCTGCAAATATGGTCAATTATCACTGCAAGGTGTCCAAAACTCATATGCAAAGCTAGCCAAAGGCATTATTAGGGTAGGTGCCCTAGATCCAATCGAATTTGGTATTTGTAGATGTAATTTTATATTAATAATGAATAAAAAGATTGATTCTTATTAAATTCATATGTTGACTATTTATATGATTGTATGAATAATATGCCCTTAAAATGGTAGAATTGTGACAATGAGATCAAACGATTGATCATGAGAACTCTATGCCCATATTGAGTGGCTATTCTAGAAACATCCATAATCTGGATATTGCAATGAATAGAGGGTATATGTAATAATAATGAGATTATCATAGTGTTGAGTGATCCCACCAAAAGTAACGACAGTTCTCACGTGTCGAAGTTGTTATAGACAGCTTAGTATAACACATGGGTACATATTGTAGATGTATTCATTGAACTGACCTAACCAGAAGATATCTATATGGATGGTTGCTCTAATGTCTATGAAATAAATCCTCTAAACACTGCGGATGCATGTGATCCTTTGATTTGAGGTCACCATACTGTTTCGTGTAAGAATCAATTTGGTTTGATACTATCTAATGTGTCGTCGTAATTGGGGTAACTATAAAGGTAGTACTCGACTATATCGTGAGATACATGGAGACTATGTCTTGATCAATGAAGGATTTGTCACTCCTTAGCATAAGAGAAAATATCTCACATGAGAATACTAAAAGACATCTATGACTGTTTGAATCTATGGCCACAGTGGGATGAGGATATAGTCTAATCCATGTTAGTTATTGATGTATGTTAGTTCATACTAAGGAATCACTAAGATAAACATATTTATATGTCTTAACCTCAAGAAATATTGGTTAATGAAAGGATTGAATTAACATCATTATGATATTATAAAAGCTAAAGAGTGCCTACTAACATGTTATTGCCTGAGTGGTCATGATGTTTCACTAGAGGTCAATCTTGGTCTATGTCTAAATTTGATCTGAATCTAGACATTAGCGGTTCAATAGAGAGTTTATAGGTCACACGCATAAAAGAGTTGAATCAAACTCAAATGAGTGGATTGTTTGTTGACAATCTTGGTGTTCAGGGCTAAGAGAGAAATCGTGAATGGATCGAGTTTGCCCAATGGATTGAGAGACGCGAAGTTGATTATGCCTTGACCAAGTGCCACATGTGCACTTGGTATGATGGTACCGACTACGCAAATGCATGATGTTGGTCAGCACCGTGAAATAAAACTTGTTAGTTGGCACACTTATGTGTGCCAACCGTGCAAGTGTCAAAGCTTGCCAGTTGGCATACTCACAAGTCTTGAAGCTTATCAATCGGTACACTAAGGTGTGCTAGCCATGTAAGTGAAACATGCCGACTGGGTTTTTTATATGTAGTCATGCATGTATGTTAAAGGTGCCATGCCCGCTTGGAATTCTAGTCATACTCGGACACCTACACATATAAAATAAAAAAATACATTTTTTGCAAAATACACCTGTACACAAAGTGAAACCTAACCATTGTTCCTCTGTTTTCTCTTATTCCTGTGAACACTGAGAGTCCAGTCAAGAGCCATAATAACTTTTTTGCCTAGATTTCCTCTGCTTATGTTTGTGCTCCATGTGGATACTAAGGTGTTGCCTTTCAAGGTTTGAATAGCTTTCAATCTCAAGCCATGTAAAGATTTGGATGAGCCATCAATGTAGGTATAAATCTAAAACACCCTATGAGTGTTTTATATATTTATGAATATATTTTAAAACAAGTATCCTGGTTAGGAATTTTCAAACTTGTTTGATTTTTTTAATTTTTAAATTTCATTACTCTGCTGGTTAGCAGCGCTCTGAAAACCCTATAGGCTCATTATTTCAAGATTTGCCTAAAATTTTTACAAAGATGCTCAATAATTTCCATGGTTGTATGATTCCCTATATGGTTGAAAATTCATAGAATAATATATATATATATATACACTTGGCCACGGGCCAGTTTGGCCAGTGAACCGGACCGAAACTAGCCTGGATAAAATCAGAATCGGAACCGGTAAACTAGAACAGGAATCGAAACCAGATTTTAACGGTTCGGTTTTGGTTTACCTAATTTTGAACCATGAAATCATCGGTTCACATCCGGTTTATGAACCGACATGTAAACCGTCAGTTTACTGTGCTAAACCGGAAATTTTAAATTTTTTTTTATTTTTTAAAATTTTTTAAAGGAACCAACGGTTCCCTCTGTGCAACAAGTGCAGGGGACAACGGTCTCCTACACATTTGAAATTTGCAAGGGACCAACGATCCCCTGCAAAAGTTCATTTTCACCCCCTATTTTTTAAAATATTTAAAAAAATTTTTTTTCCTATATATATACCCATTCAAATTTCAATCTCTCCACTCTCTCACTCAATCCTTCAAACTCTCATTCTCATTCTTTCAATTCTTAATACTCTCTCAATCTTTCAATTCAATCAAATTCTCTCAAATTTAATTAAATTCTTTCTTAATTTTTTATTAATTCCAATTTCTATATTTATTATACAATTCATAATTAATTATAGAATTTATTTCTATAATTAATTTTATTTATTATTTATTTATTATCTTTCATAATTAATCATATAATTTATTTATATAATTAATTTTATTTATTATCAAAAAATAGCAAGTAGTGAAAATTCTTCTGGTAATAGGAGATTTGGTCAATATTCACATATATCAAATGTGAATGAAAATCAATTTATAGATGATTTTTCAACACAAGAAAGTGCAAGTCAATATGTAGAGGTAGAGTAACAACAACAACATCAACAACAGATGGAGATGGAACAACACTCTCAAAAAATTCATACATCCGATATTTTCAAGATTTATTTCAAGAAAATACAAAAGAAAGATGGTAATTTCGATGTTGCTTGCAATTATTGTAGGCGGATTTATAAATTCAAACAAAGAGGTAGATACGGGACGTTCAAAAGGCACTTGGAGTCAAAGCATCCGAAAAAAATGGGGCAAAGTCGATGCCAAACACAAATAACTAGGTATGTTTCTACATACAAATCTTTATTTATGTATAGTGATAATAAAAGTAAATAAGAATTTGTAAAAATGGTAGCAATAGATCATTTAACATTTAGTTTTGGTGAAAATTTAGGTTTTAATAATTATTGTAAAACTGCATTAAATCTTGCAAATAAAACTATTCTAAGAAACACATTAAAAAGAACATTATTTAGTTTAAATAAAAAACAAAAAAGAGAATTAATTCAATTTTTTACAAATTTTGATGGGCGTGTATCTATATGTAGTGATATTTAGAGTGCCATTGACAAGTTCACTCTTATATGGGTATAACTTGTTATTGGATAGATGACAATTTTCAATTACAAAAAAGAATTTTAGCATTTAGGGTGTTTGATGACCGACATACGACCGATATATGACCGATAATATTTATAAAATAATTAAAGGAATATTAGAAGAATATAAATTAATTTATAAATTTTTTTTAATTTCATTAGATAATGCACGTTCAAATACTGTCTCAATAAATGATTTAATTAATATTTACAAACCTAATTTAGGTGGTAGATTTTTTCATATTAGATGTGCATATCATTTATTAAATTTATGTGTACAAGATGGTTTACATTGTCTTAATAATTATATTAGTTCAATAAAAACAACAATTTCATTTTTATGGACATATCCCCAAACTATGAAAGAATGGGATAAATTTTGTAAACAATATAATAGAAGACCAAAAAGATTTCCTAAAGACGTGCCAACCCATTGGAATTCAACATATGAATTACTGAACGAGTCTTTTGATTATAGGGATTTATTATGCTCATTTATTTCACAACATGTGTCACAAATTACATTATATCCTCAACATTGGGATACTTGTAAAACAATTTTAAATGTATTAAGAAATTTTAACAATGCAACTTATACTTTAAGTGAAGTTTATTATCCCACTTTTCATTTGTTTTTAAATGAAACTGTTAATATTATTGGGGCTTTACAAAAAGCCGAACAAGATATTATTCTACAAGAAGCTATTCTTTTAATGAAAACAGAATGGTTAACTTACTATAAAACAATTCCAGAACTTTTTCTTGTTGCATGTTTTTTTTATCCTAGATTTAAATTAGATGGTGTCACATATTATTTAACATTATATTATAAATGTTTGCAATTAGATTGTGAGGATGAAGTTAATATTCCATTAACTATAACTAACATTATGAATTTAATTAAAGAAATTTATGTTGAATATTCATTAATTTATAGTAACCAAGGTGGTTCTTCTTCCTCTCTACCACCTATTGCCCCGTCATCAACCCAAAATATAAGTTATGGTGATCGTATTATGATGCAAAGGGGCAAAAGACCAAGAGGAACATTAGGCTCCACCTCGGAGCTTGATATTTATTTAACTACTATTTTGAGTTTGGTGACAACAATATAGGTAAAGACTTTTCAGTTCTAGAATGGTGGAGTTGACATGCATCAATTTTTCCAACATTAGCAATTATTGCTAAACAAGTCCTGGCAGCACCAGTATCAACTGTCGCAATAGAACAAGCTTTTAGTCAAAGGAGTAATATATTAGATGAGAGGCGATCAAGTTTGGCTCCCGAATCTATTGAAGCCCAAGTATGCGTGGACAATTGGACAAGAGCCGAATTACACCAACAAGAAATAAAAGTGGACTTCAATGAAGAATCGCTTGATTTAACTACGGATAATTCGATGACGGGAAATAATAGTCAAGATAGTGAAGGTGAATGATAAGGTAAGAGGGTACTGCCAGCTATTAGATATGCAAAGGTAAGAGAACTACGTAGGCTTTAATTTTTCTAAACCTCAAGAAGATACGTAGGAAGCTTAATTGAAAAATTAAGTCTAAGCCTTTCTTTTAATTTTCAATTATTGTAATTAATAATTTAAAAATTAAATCAAGATCATGTATTAGAATTGGCGGTTCAATGTCAGTTTTGAACCGGAATCGTCGGTTTCGAATCGATTACAAACCGTCCTATTAAGGTTTCGATTTAGGGTCCTTATTTTTTCGAACCATAAACTGACGGATTCGAACCGAAACCACCGGTTCATGAACCGTGGCAAGGACTATATATATATATATATATATATATATATATATATATATGTTTTTAAAACTAGATCGATGATAGAATTGGTTGTCTCACTGGTTCATGGTTTAACCAGTTCAATTGGACAACCAACTAGTTTAACCTATTTCTAAATTATTATATATTTTTTAATTGTATCAAATATTTATAACATTTTTTTAACATAAAACATATGAAACACATAAAATATAATTTCAAATATATTAATTAAATAATTGACACTTTATTCTATAGATAAAGAAAGAAATCAATTACAAATTATATAATTAATTCAATTAAAATCTTATAAATTGTAATTATTTTAAGTTTTAATTAGACAACAATTGTATAGTATTATGTAAACTCGATTTTATTGATTTTAAATAGTTTTTCCAAACGAACAAGGGATTCGATCAAATTTTAAATAGTTAATATTTAAATATAAACCAAATTGAATTGTGAGATCAGATCGGATTATAGACTAATTTACAGTTTAAATGATCGATTTAGTCTAACTTTAAAAATGCTAATATATATAAACACGTATAGTACATGTAAAACTTTTTACAGAACAAGTAAAACTTGTGTGCGATAGAGCGAGTTATAAGACATTTTCCACATTTTGATATTCCTTAAAGCCAAGTGCCATACAACACTAAACTGGATAATTTTATCCAATTCAATTAGACATGGCAAATGTGTTGAGTCAGCCTACGACTCGACTGAAAATATGAAAAAATAGTCTGGCTTGGAAAGGTATGCCCGTTACTATAGCGGGTTGTACCAAGCCCGCGGCTTGATTTGTGCACTTCTCACTAAACTAAAAAATTTAAAAAATTAAAAATTTTTCTCTTCTACCACATTAGAAGTTGTTTTGGCTTTTGCCCTTTTGCCGGAACGAATATTGGCCTGCCAGTAGTCGTTTGGCAAAATAAATATATTTTTTTCATTTCAAATATCTTATATAAACCCGCTTCCTTTTTCCAAATTTTATATACACTCACACTCTCAATCTCTCAATTTTTCATTATACTCAATCTCATATTTTTTTATTAACTCTCATTTTAAAACTCTTTGAATTCGAAAACAATAATATTTTGTGTTTATAATTTTATTAATCAATTATAATTTTTTGTTATAATTTAATTTATCAAAAATATTTTAGAAATGAATTTACAATCAAATGATTTTCTATCTATTTAAATATTCTCATGTTGACGCTGATGAAATTATTGATGATCAATGTGGAACAGGTGGAGCACTAATAGGAGAAATGGGACACCCACATGTTTGACGGGTAAAAAAGTAAATAAAAGTTTATAGTGTGACATCACTTTGATCGAATACCAAAAACAATTAAAGAAAAAGTAATTCACCGAGCAATGTGTAAACACTACGGTTCATATTTAACATATTCAAGTTTGCATGGCATAGGACACCTTCACCGATATATTACTGCTTATTGTAAAAATATTCTAAATACGCTTAGAGGGCAAAAAAAAATTGTCTTCACCCAATCGCAATTTGTTGGTCTCAATGCAAGTGTAGCAAGAGGTCCAAGCAATTTTGGACATATGAGAGAAATGTTTACTTTCACGTACAATTAAATGAAAATACAATACTGCATAAGTAGGTATGTATTTTTTTGGATAAGTAAATGTATAAAAAGAGAAACTAAAAAATAAACAACCTAAGCTCATCTTATCTTACTATCTTTGCAATTGCAAGATAGGAGATAAGATAGCAACACAAAACTATACACAGAGGAACACGAGCCCAAGAGAAATGCAAAAAACAGCCCCCAGGGAGATAGAGAACAACAGAAAGCCCTAAGCACCACTCAATAAGCATCAAAACAACCAAAGCAGAGACTACAAACATCTAAAAAAACGAGGCAGACACAATCCAAGATGGCTTAAAAGATAAAACCAGCTCCAGCCATAGTAGAAAAGCTCCATCAGAGAGTCAAAGACAATCTGTTCCAGCAGGGAAAACAGAGTTATCTGGCATAAGAAAGCATGACTTTTCTGGTATTAAACATATGTCCAGATTATGCTCAACAGCAGTAACCATAAAACTGGGAAGAAAGGTAACTCCAAAATCCAGCAGTCTATCTTGCAGCAGGTGGCAGCAGCAGCTCCAGTACACAGTAGCTTAAGAGCAAATGCCAGCAAGTTTGCAGAATGCAGCAGGTAGTTCCTAGTAAAAATTCCAGTTCCGGCTCCAACAAGTTGCAGCAAGGTTGTGACTTGCAAAGAAGAAAGCTAGCAGATCAACTTTAGACTATTGTAATTAATCCAAGCTAGGCAGCATAGCTTTATCCAAAGAACTGGGAAGCAGCAACATAACAGGATTCCAAAATGCACCAGCCTTCCAGTTTGGACCAGTAGCAGTTGGATCAGACCCTGCAACTCATTTCCAATCACCAGAAAGCAGCAGATTCTGGGAAGAAAATTCCCAGACGCTAGAGTGCAGGAGAAAGGTATAATTCGCTGCCAATTGGCGGTCTTTGTGCACTCTAACCCTACACCTTGAATCTTTGCACAAGAAAGGATATAGTGGTTGAATTTACTCCTAATGTTCACCTTCAAAACAATACACGTGTTAGCAAAAACACTAGCTTCATTCCTTATCATCTCTAGGTAACTACTGCTCTTGTTTAAAAATACAACGGGGCAGACTCTAGTTGTGTGCAATCTTGGCATTTTCATTGGTGAGTTTGATATTTGTAAGCATGACGCTTTTGTCTATAATTACACTTTTTATATTTTACATAATTTTTTCTTTCGTATTCGAGTTTCTTGAGAAGTTTCCGTCATTTCTCTCTCTAAATAGCATAGACACTAGCTCCCAAGTACCTTTTATTAATCACATGGCAAAGATCATCTCTTTTCCAATCTCTAGCAAGTTGCCTCGTATAGCTTCTCCAATCTTGAGGACTATAGCTCACATTGTTTGGGCCAATCACATTCCTCCAGACAAACGTGCTAAAGTCACATTAGAAGAAAATGTGGTCTATAGTTTCATCACGTGTTGCAAAGGTTACACGTTGCATTAGAGATGACCCCATATCTTACTAGCTCGTCTTTGGTATTGAGTCTTTCCCTCGTAGCAAGCCATATAATTAAAGAGTGTCTTGGGATGTACTTCTTATGCCACACAAGCCCATACCAGTTTACTTTGTTTTTTCTTTTGCGAAATTGCTCCCAAACCGATCGAATGGAGAACTTGCCATTAGGATGAGGCAGCCACTTCACGTTATCATTTCTCCCATGAGAGTTTACACCCACTTTCTCTTTGACTTCCATGAGTTCTCTAGAATTAGTAATCCGCCATTTCCATTGTCCATCTTCAATAATATCACTAACTTTAGCATATTTTCCAATCCCCAAATCATGAATTATACGATCTCTATATTTATTGCAAAGTGGGCCTTCAGGATGCTAATTATCATACCAAAGAGAGGTATGAGTCCCATTGCAAATAACGATTTAAGTTTTCCTCTCCATCTCAATTTTTAGTTTCATCAACTTTTTCCATAGCCAAGGGCTTTCCCCTCCCATCTTTCCTTCCCAAACATTCTTCCTTTTAAGTTGATTCCTTTTAATCCAATTCACTCATATGGAGTTACTATTCGATTGCAAGAGGTTCCACAAATGTTTTGCTATAACCGCTTTATTCCATTCTTTACTAGCTATTAAGCCCAAACCCCTTTCCTCTTTTGGCACACAAACCTTTTCCCAAGCGATTTTTGCCTTATGTTTATTCATATCCATACCTGCCCAAAAGAAGGCTCTTAATGTTGCATCAATCTCTTCAAGGATTTTGGGTGGAAGAATGAAGAAAGAAGACCAATATACTTGGATACTAAATACGATGGCTTTTATAAGAGTTATTCTAGTTGCATAAGAAAGAGATTTGCTTCTCTAAGATGTTATTCTCCCAGGGATTTTCTCCAACAAAGGCTTGCAATCCTCTTAGTGAGTCTCGATGACACCATTGGGATTCCAAGGTATTTAAAAGGAAGCTTCCCTTCTTCAAAATTTAGAACTCCTCTAATGTTGATTTTTTCTTCATTACTAACACTAGATATGAAGATATTACTTTTGGCATTATTTGTTAAGACCAAATCATTTATGAAAAGTATCCAACACATTTTTTACAAGTTTCACTACTTTACTCTTCGCCCTACAAAAAAGAATGAGGTCATCCGCAAAGTAAAGGTGTGTGATATTACTTTCCTTGCATCTTCAATGATAGGCAAAATCCTCTCTTGAGGACATATTTTTCAAGTAGGCACGAGAGAACTTCCATAGTTATAACAAAGAGATATAGGGAGATGGGATCCCCTTGCCTAAGTCCTCTTGAGCTTTTGAAGAAACCAACCAATTCCCTATTTAGGTTGATGGAGAATGATGGGGTGGATATATATTGCTTTATCCATCTCATAAAGACAAAAGACAATTCCACAACATTAAAGATGTCAATAATAAAGTCCCAATCCACTGTATCATATGTTTTCATGAGGTCAACTTTAATGACACATCTTTTCCTGTTCCTATCCTTCTTGTGGAAATTTAAAAGGAGTTCTTGATAGATCAAAATATTGTCCCCAATATTTCTTCGCCCCACAAAAGTTGTTTGGCCCTTGTTGATGAAATTTGGGAGGATAGTCTTGAGTATATTCGCAAGGATCTTTGTTATGCACTTGTAGATAACATTACAACACGATATGGGTCTAAAATCCTTGCAAGAGGAAGGATTCTCACATTTAGGTACAAGTGAGATGATAGTACAATTTAGTTCCTTGAGGAGTTGCCTAATAGCAAAAAATTGTTGAATTGCCTTACATACATCATTTCCAATAATCTCCCTGGTAGCCTTGAAAAACAATGCTCCAAAACCATTTAGCCCTGGGGCTTTATCATTACTCATTTCAAAGATCATCTTCTTGATGTCATCATTAGTGATCTCATTAGCCATATCTTCTTTTATATAATTTGGGACCTTATATTTTAAAAGGTCCTTAAGGGGTGGCCTTCCTTTATCCATATTTAGTTGGGCAGAATATCTTTGAAGTATTTTACAATCTCCTTTTTAATTTGCTCTTTCTCACTGATTAGAAACCCATCTTCAAGTTGGAGTGCATTAATAGAGTGTCTACTCCTTCCTTTGACGCATTTAAAGAAGTAACTAGATTTTGATCGCCTTCTTGGAGCCATCGGATTCTAGATTTTTGCTTCAATAAAGATTCCTTTACCCAACTTAATCTACACAACCCACAGGCTACCTAAATTTCTTTCTTAAAAAACTCTTCGTTTTAGGGGTTGTTGACGAGCTTATGTTATGCATCAACAGGCACATCTCTAGCATGCTTCACCCTTTTCCAAAATGCACTAGAACTCTGTTTTGTTGAATTCCCTCAAAGCCTTCTTTACCCGTTTGAGTTTACTAACCACTTTATACATAGGACTATCATTGATCTCTTCCTTCCATGCTTTTTATACCACAAGAGGAATCTTTCATGTTTTGCCCAAAAATTAAAGAATTTGAAAAGGGTCTCCTTCGCTCCCCCTCAACCCGACCACTCTACGATACACATAAAGTGGTATGAAAGGTTCTTAGCCTTGAAGATAACTAAAGGCCTAAGGAAAAGATCCCCCCACTTCTCATTTACTAAAGCCCTATCAAGCTTGCATGCAATTCTTCTATCCCCCTCACTATTGTTACTCCAAGTGAAGAAGTTTCCCATGTATCAAAGGTCATCAAGGGAGACCTCATTGCAACAATGATCAAAATCTTCATTGTGAGAATAATTCCTTAATTCCCCTCCTTCTCTTTTCATTACTTTTTCTAGTAGCATTAGAATCACCTAAGGCCACCCACAGGTCATTCTTGGTCACTCTAGCTTGTCTAACCATTTCTCCCAAAGAGCTTTTCTATTGCTTGGTTCATTCAAGCCATAAACAAAGGAGACAAAGAACTTGGTAGCCAAGTTCTTCAAAAAAGCTTCACAATGCACTACTTGTTCAAAAACATCAATAATTCTTACATTGATCTTTCTTGAGTCCTAAGCAACCCAAACACAACCTCGAGGATTAAGGTTGTTATTATGCACAAAATTCCAATTCCAAATCCCATCCCCAAACACACTCTTACTTACCTTAGAGATCTCTCCATCTCTAACCTTAGTCCCTAAATTGCCAACCAACACCAACTTATTAATAGCAATAAAATGTTTGACCTCCTTTTGCTTTAGAGAGGAGTTCAAACCTCTAATGTTCCATGCTCCAAAGCTATTCATTAGAAGAGGTGGGGTTGGGTGGAACATCACGAATTTTCTGAGCCAATCTCTTTTTTTTATTTGATGCTTATTTTACCACATTGTTCTGCCTTCAATTCTTTCTCATCAGCCTTGATTTTGTTACCAAGAGGAATGATGGATGAAGAGGCCAAATTCTCAACACTATTCTTTCCACCTTCAATGTTAGGATTAATTATTTTGTTTGGGTTAGAAGCTTGCACCATATGGGCAGTGCTCAACTCTCCTGTAACAGACGTCTCAGTAGTCATCCTTTCTTTGCCACCTGTATTCATCTCTGTTATGCTAGTGCAACAAGATGCCAAAGAGTTGAAAAACATTTGTGCCACCCCTAAGGATATTTTCAAAATCTCTGGATGAGACACCATAAATTTAGTACTCATCACCTGTCTTGCCGAATTTGCTATTAACCTGACTGCATTGCTAGAATTCTGAACCAATCCCGAGCTTTCATTCTCTTTATTTTCATCTGCTAAAACAGCGAATTTATTAGCCCTAGGTGCGATATCAGAAAAGCTAGCCAAATTCTCTTTAACAATATTTTTGCCTTTTGCAAGTCCAAGAATTTAGCCTTTGCTCTCTACCACTCTATGAAATTGCCCCTGCTCTGCCTCTGTAATCTTATTTGTATTGGCAGCCCCTTTTCTCATTAAAGCCTTTTCTAGTTTCTAAATGGGAGTCGTGCATTCCTCTCTTGCATGGACGAATTTTTCGCATGAGTAGCACATCAAAGGTCTCCAACTATATTCAACCTTCAACTCCACCATTTCCCCATTTGGAAGTTTTAAATCAATAGCATCCGGAAAGTTTATATTAACCTCCATCTCCACACATATTAGTTTTGCATGATATGGAAGAAATCAATAATATTTTTAAAGAATTTAAATATTATAGTACTTGTCAAAATATATCTAGATAAATAGAATAAAAATTTTAAAAACATTAAAACAAAATTCATTTACTTTATGTTATTATCACTGTCTTAGATCCTAGGGTAAAAATATTAGGAGTAAAAAAATTTTTTGATGCTAATTATTAACTTTGTTAATCGTATAAATAATGTTAAAAAAAATTATATTAGAAATATATATTATTTATGAACAAAAATATGGAAGAGTATACAAAGTTCAGAACAAGAGGTAAGTTACGGTAGTTCAGACAGAAAAAAGTCGTATATATGATCACTCTTGTACAAATGTAAGCAAAAAGTAGGTCAAAGTTTAAATTATGATGACTTTTATAATTATATCAATATTGATAATTATTTAGAAATTGTTCAAAGATATGGTGATGAAAAATTAGATGTTTTGACATGATAGAAAAAAAAGATAGAAAGTTTTCCTGTGTTTACCGTTATAGCTTGAGATCTACTACCCCTTCTAATGTCGACTATAACATCGAAATCTACTTTTATTGCAAGGGGATGCATGTTGGATAATAAACAATCAAATTTACACCCAAACATGGTCGGATCGATTATGTGAATGAATGATTGGGTCAAAAATGATTTCGAATCACAAATCAGGCCTTTGAAGATATCTTTGAAGAATTCAAAAATCTAGACCTTGTAAACGAATAGATGAATGGTATATATATCATATTTATATTTATGATTGTACATTATATAAATAAATTTATTTGTAATATGTTATAATATTTTTCGTCATATACCCATGACATTCCTCTGCCACAAGTGAAAAATTATCAATAAAATATTCAAAGTACTATCATCAGTTTTAATAATTAAAAAATTATTTGTGTTTAAATGATTTATATACATAAAGTTGTGTCATGGGCCTCATAATTTTTTTGGCTAGCCCGATTCGAAGGCCTGTAATTGTGCGGGCCTTAGGCCTAACATGGCTCATGAGTTAACACATTTAAGGCCCGACACAACCTTATATACATAGGGCCATGTTATGGGCCTCATGATTTTTTCAAGCCGGCCCGACATGGCCCCTAGGCTTGGTGGGCAATGCTAAAGTTGTCCGGCCCTACCCACTGACACCTCTAAATCCAAATACTAGCAAAGACTCACTCACATAACTATTTACATATTACAATAAGCAAAATAGATTAGGTCCCATTTTTCAAACCTCTCAACCTATGTACATGTTATTCGGGCAAGAAAAGAAGCATCCCATCTTGCTCTGCAATCAACCATCTAACTCTCATGACAGAAAGTAGTTCCAAGACCTTAATGCAAAAGAAATAACAACACACACCAAAAATCTGAGTAACAGCATGGTGAAAGAGGAGAAAAAGACCCACTTTCCCAGTGCTCTCGTGTTCAGTCTCTTGTCTGGTAAAATGAAAATAAAACTGAAATGCTTGTAGTTAATTGCATAAGAATGATCTAGACACCATTTGCCTGCTAAGGATCAAATGGAATTTCTATATCATCACTGCCATAGTGTGTTTGATTTTGAACAGCCTTTACAGATGCAACTCTCGCTGCATGGGCTGCTTTATTGGCAGCAGCAACCACTTTATTCACCCTTTCATCCACCTTTGCGACGTCATATGCTTTTGCAGCAGCTTGTTGTGCTTCCTGCTTAAAAGATGGTATCGTATATAAATTAACCATTTCAACATAAATTCAGTATGTTTTAACATTTCATCCAGAGGTCATAGGCATCTACTCACAAGAATAATAGGTTAAGAGCCAAAAAAGCACCAAATAATTGTAATGTAAAGTTGTTAAAACTACTGACTCAAGCATATACTTTGAGCAATTCTAGCATGAGAGTAATTATATATAACAAATTAGTTTTCATGTTTTAACCTAACCGTTAAACCAGTTTCCATGAGCCGCCCCACAGGACAAAAAGTGTAGATAAAACTAATTGATGCTAATCCAGATCTGAATCAGCTCAATCCAATTTAATTTCATAATTTTGCAGAAAAACCTTAGAATTAAGGTTTATGTTTCCCGCAAGAAAGGTTGAGTGCAGGGAGCACACAATGGACATGGATGAGGTGGTAGAGAAAAATATGGGATAAGGGTTAACAGTGTTGAGGAAATGGGCAGTGATTACGATGATGTGGGCAAGAAAAGAGTGGGGATTAAGGGAAGAGAAAAGTAGGGAAACATGGAAGAAATGAGTAGTTATGCAAAAGGCAAGTTTAAAATAAGGAGTTGTGGGAGGAAGGAGGCAACAAGGAAAGTCAACAACGAAGCACAGGCATAGAGAGTTTTGTCCTCTCCAAAGCCAGTAGCAGTAGGATTGTGCTTTCAGTTTTTCATTCTTTGTAATTTTTTATATCCTAGGATATCATCTCTTTCACAAAAAGGCAGAAAACAAAGTTACCTGGGAGGCATTCAAGACTTTGAAATGGTTGACAGGATAAAGAGATGCAGGATGTGGGTTTTGTGTGCTTGGAACATCGAGAACCCCATTTTGCCAGTGACCGTATTGCGTCTCACCACTTCTGAAAGTATACATTCCAAGACCCTGCCTTCTCCCCTCATGCCAGGCCCCCTCATACCGATGTCCATTCCCAAATTCATAAATTCCAAAACCGTGCATCCTGTCTGCAAAATATTCTCCCGAATATGTGTCTCCATTTCTGCATGGAAACAATGCCGATCATTAAAACAGAAAATCACATGTAACCAGTGTATTCATATTGCAGAAGGATCAATATTCCTTGACCAACAATAGTGTATGGAATGTGGGTTAGAAGTAAAACCACAAATTAAACATAAAAAGGGGAAGAAATGGGAACATCGAAACAATATCAACCAAAAAGTTGAAATATCTAACATTCTTCAGCACATAAAAGGTTAACTGAAATAATTTAAAAGACAATAAGCATAGAGTAGATGCACATGTGAAGATTAATATGCATAAGACTTTAACAACAAAATAAATGTTTTTCACTAGCTTGAAATCTTTCAACCATAACAGACCTTATAAAATTTGTTTATCTTGAAACAGAGTCAGATAAGCAAAATTGGAACTGACTGTGTTAAGACTGAACACCTAGCATTTCCTGAACTATAATATGGTAAAAGATACATTAAATTAGAAAGCCTACATATCACATAACACAAACCTCCTTAACTCTAAATACATATCTCTAGGCCGCCTGTAGACCAGTAACTGAAAAAGTGACATGAACAGTGATTACCATTTTCTACAATCTAGTAAAAACCAGAGCAAATGATCCCCATAATTGAACACCTCAAGAAAACATATGCCCACACCTCAATAAACCGTAAAAAACACAAAACAACTATCTTAACGCGCCACAGTAAAGCATCAGATACTGTACCAAATAGAATAAAATGCATCCAAAAACTACAGAAACATCCATTCACAAACCTTAAAAAGTTCAGATAAATTGCCTCTCAGCTTTGAATGGGCAACAACATACCATATAAAAGTATAGTGTGCACAAAAAATCCAATGATATCCATCCAATAATGCAATAAACACATCAAGGGAACCGATTATTCAATCAAAAATACCTGAAATGGTAATGACCAAGGCCATGCTTGACACCCCACTTGAATTCCCCAATATAAATGCTCCCATCCACACATGTATGTACTCCACATCCATGACACTGCCCATTAGACCACTCTCCTGCATAAACATCACCAGTGTAAAACCTATATGCTCCAATTCCATGCCTCAAACCTTGCCTATATTGCCCCCTATATCTGCTCCCTCTAGCCCATGTCTCCACTCCATATCCATCATACTTTCCATCAATCCAATCACCCTCATATCTCCCTTTTTTATAATAGTAATAAACTCCACTTCCTGAACACTTTCCTATATGAAACTCCCCTTCATACACATCCCCGTTACTGTAAGCTTTCACCCAAGAACCTGAAATTGGGTTCTTCGCCGGTTTTGGCTTTGATCCAATTGACCAAACAACAGGTCTAACAGGTTCTTTCCACGATGAGGTGTTTAAAGTAGTGAACTTTATTGGTAATAAGCGAGTGAGAACCAAACGAAGAGAAGGGAAACCAGGCAGTGCAAGCTTAAGAGATATCACAAAAAGGGTTATAAAAAAAGCAATTATAGAAAGGAAACTTAACACAATAAAACGGTGAGGATTGGTAACAAAGAAACAGAGAGAAGGAACTGAAAAGAGAATAAGAAACTTCAAGTGAAATCTACGCAAACCAAAACGGCAAAGAGTTTGAACAAGTTTGTAAGCAGAAGAGTTAGTGGTAAACGAGAAACACAAAAAGGAGTATGAAGAAGATTCAAGATTCAAACTTTCGTTATTTTGCAGATTGTTAAAAGATGAAAAAATGGGGGATGAAGAGAGTAATTGTGTCATCATAGGTCTCTTATGTGGAGTAGAAAGAAGGGTGATTTCATGGTGATTGTGAGATTGAGTTAGTGGGATTTGGATATGGAGTCGCCTTTGTCTTTGATTCGTGTTTTGTTGCGGGGTTAAAGAATCAAAACTGGTTCTTCCTGAGGTTCCTTCAGTGATATGATGTTATTCAGTTTTCTTTCTATGCATTTAGATAAACTGTCTCTCTATCCAAATCTCTTCCTGAAGGACTCAGTTTCGACTCGAGTATTTGTCTGTTCTGGTTTTGTACTTTTGTGCCGAGAAAAAGACAGAACAAGATGAATTGGCGTGTACAAATAACCCGTCCAGAACTGCCATCTTCTTCTTCTTCCAGATTATATCATTTTACCATAAACAATTATTTGTATATTTACACAAACAAAATTTTCTATTTAGAAAAGAAAACATCAAAATACTTTGAATCACATAATAATAAAAAGACAATTATTATTAGTTTTTAAATCATATTACTTGAATAAGATGAGATAAAAATTTCAGAATTTCTCGTAAAAAAAAAATAATAATAATAAGAACATGGTATATCCATAAAGGATCAATTAAACAAATTCATATATACAATTGTTTCACTTTCTCACATTCCGAATGTATTTATACAATTTTAACAATTGCTATTGTATTGCCTTAAAAAAAAAAAAAATTGTTGATATGTACATTGAATCAGAGAGGTTCCATAAAAGATTTTAAAAAGCCAAAAGTTTGGCCAGAAAGTTTTAGGGGTCTATGTTCATAATATTGCTATTGAGTTTGATTTAAATGTTTTACAAATTAGTATGCTATTAGAATGACTACAAATAATTTGTCCCTATTTTTCGACTGGTAGATCCCTTACGGATTACAATTGAGTAAATGTAGTAATTAAAAATAATAATGCAATATTGGCTTCCAAAATAGTGTTAATTTTCAAGAGGTTGATTCATTTATAATTAAAAAATAAGAAAATTAAAATAAATATCCATTTTGCCCTTTTTTGTTGAAAAAATGTTAGATAAATATAGGGGTTAAATAAAACAATAAAAAAATATGGGGGTATTTTGATATTAAATAATGTATGAAGGTTTTAAATGAATGTTAGAAAAAGATAGAGGTATTTTGATACAAAACAACATATAAAAGTGTTAAATAAAATGTTAGTTAAATAGAAGGGGTTAAAAAATCATGGAAAAGTATGAGGAGGATTTTGATATTAAACAACACATGAAGGTTTTAAATGAAATATTAGAAAAAAATAGAGGTATTTTAATACAATACAACATGTAAAGGTGTTAAATAAAATGTTAGTTAAATATAGGAGATTAAACAAAATTGTGAAAAAGTATGAGGGGCGTTTTGATATTAAATAATGTATGAAGGTTTTGAATAAAATGTTAGAAAAATATAGGGGCATTTCGACAGGACAACATATGAGAGTGTTAAAGAAATGTGAAACAAATATAGGAAGTTAAATGAAATGTTAGAAAACAATGGAAGTATTTTGATATTAAATAGTGTAAGAAGATAAGAAGGTTTTAAATGAAATTTTAAGAATATATAAACATTTTGATACAAGATAACATATATAGGTGTTAAATAAAATGTTAGATAATTATAGAGGGTTAAAGAAATATTATAAAAACATGGAGGTATTTTGATATTAAACAGTGTAACAAGGTTTTAAATAAAATGTTACGAATATATAAAAACATTTTGATAAAATAGAGGCATATGACACAATACAATATTTAAGGGGATTAAATAAAATTTTAAATAAATATAGGGGCATTATGAAATTAGATAAAAATATGAGGGTGCTAATACAATACGCAGACAATGAGAGGGCATTTACAATATTATAAGAATATCAAGTTCGTATATGCTATTAAAAAAGTGCATTTTGATATTTTATAATATATTAGGGAGTAAAATGAAATATTAGAAAAATATAAGGGTTATTTGGACATTAACTGTAGGATTTTGGTAAGAAAATTAATAGTTTTTAGATCATATTCACATCATATGTAATAATGGTAATATAAAATTTACATGTTGTTTCAAGAAATAAAACATTGAAACATGTAAGTTACCTTGTACCTTATAATTTGATTTGAAGTGAGGAAGCTTGAATTACTAAAATAAGTGATCTCTTGACTTGCACCCTTCAAGGAAGAAAAATAGAAGCATTCCTGGCAAAAAAAGAAGAAGAAGAAAAATGTATATTATTTTCTACATTTCTCTCTCATTTATTAAATTAAAACTTGATATTTATCAAGTTAAATCATGTGTCTAATTCTCATTGGTTGATAATTAATAGTAAGTCATAATTTGACACATGTTGAATAATTTGTGTCTAAAATTATTCATGCAACTTTCTAAACAATTTAAAAGGTGCAAAATGACAATTTTGCCCCTTTTCCAAATCTTATTCAAAAGCACAATTTTTATCCTCGAAAAGTGCTAGCTAATCATGGATAAATATTTTCAGCTTCATAACACCATTTTTTTCTTGAAATATGGATGTGACTTTCAAGGTTCATAGTGACGTAGCTGTGGGCCCCATACGGACGATACATTTTATTATATCACTATATAACTTAAAACTGTCGTTAATCGAATACTTTATTTTTCGCTACAAAATGAAGCTCCCACTGATCATGTGGTGTTATCTAGAAATATCTCATGACCCCTACATCACAATGAAATACAAGCTTCACATAATGTCAAATGAACATTTCTTACTCACACTAACCATATAGTTCAATCCCTCTATCGTTACATCCCGATTAAACTTGGATTCATAGAATGTCAAAATCCAATATTTAATCTTTTCGAATATCAAGTAATACATCATAACGTGCCACATCAAAACTCTCTTCATATGGTCTTTTATCTACACTGGCTAGTATCTTAGATTTTCATGTTTCTCGATATTCGTATAGGAACTCGGGAATAGTCGAGCTGATGGATCCTTGTATGATCATCACCTGTCCTCTCGTTCAAGCAACATATGATCAAAGCAGCTTTTGAACGAGACATGATTAGTCTCGTGGTATACACCGTATGAACCATAAGTTCTGGAACAAAACACAACTATGATATCTAAAGTCAAAGGATTTATACACTAGTGTGATTTACGATATATCACTGACTACATATTAATTCCCATGTAAGCATCGTTCAACGGTCATATTCGATAAACAATATAATATAATAATCTTTGACCAATTCTCTAATCATCAAACGGTTATGTTGTTTACCCATGTGTATATCCACCATGTCTAATATCATCCACTGATATATTATGGTGATATAGCATACACCCATTATGTAATACTATTGCCCAAACAGATTGCCTATGCAAGGAACGATTTGATGACGTTTATTAAAACTCATCGGGACCTTTTACATGTCATATGTATGTAGCTGATATGGATGTAATATACAACTACAACATAGATATAAAAGTGATGCAGAAAAACATGTGAAGTATGACAAAACTCTTCTTTTATTAATAATGTGTATACAAGATATAAAACCCTTGAAACCAACAAAGTGATTGGTTTTTAGGGCATATTCTAACAAGAACTCCCACTTGCACTAAAGTCAATCACTATAGTACTTAATGCCCATCCTCTCTAGAGGTTAGTCCAACAGTCTTTGCGTTAGTGCTTTAGTTAGTAGGTTTACAAGATTGTCCACCAAAGCAATCTTCTAAATGACAATATCTCCAGCTCCAACGAATTCTCTCAAGATGTGATATTTTCGCTGAATACCAGTATTGTCACAGAATTTGATGCGCTTTTGGTTCTTTTGCCTGTGCAATGACACCAGTATTATCACAGAATATAATTATTGGTTGACTCATCTAAAGAACCAAGCCCAACTCTGTGGTGAATTTATGCATCCAAACGACCTTTTTTGTAACTTCTGAAGCGATAATATACTTAGCTTTTGTAATGGAGTCTACAGTAGTCGATTGTTTGACACTTTTCCAAGTGACTGTGCCTTTATTACAAACAAAAACAAATGCAGGCGTAGACTTTTTATCATCTACATCTGACTGAAAATTAGAATTTGAGTATCATTTGAGCGTCAAATCTGAACCCTCATAACCCAGTATCAACTATTTAGTCCTTCTTAAATATTTCAAGATAGTTTTTACTACTATTCAGTGTCTTTCTCCAAGATTTGACTGACATTTGCTTACTGCACTAACTGCAAAAGCAATGTCTGGTCGTGTACATAACATGGTGTGCATGAGACTACTTACTACTGAAGCATATAGGGCCTCACACATTCATTGTCGCTCCTTATTAGTCTTTGGACACATCTTTTGATAGATGTGTTCTATGAGGAAATGGTAGAAGACCTCTCTTAGAGTCTTGCATGTGAAAGTGTTTCAATACTTTCTCTATGTACAACTTTTGAGATAAACCTATTAATCCTTTCACTCTATCTCTATAGATGCAAATACCTAGAATATAGGTTGTTTCTCCTAGATCCTTTATGGAAAAAGATTTCGCTAGCCATAACTTAACCTTAGTCATAGTGACAATGTCGTTTCCAATTAATAATATGTCATCTACATATAAGACTAGGAAAACGACAATTTTATCCCTATCCAATTTATAGACACACAACTCATTCGGATTTTTAATGAAACCAAATACTCGAATCGTTTCATCAAATCGGATATTCCAGTTTTTGAAGCTTATTTCAATCCATATATAGGTCGATGTAGTTTCACACTTTATGCCTCTCGATAGTGGATACAAAACCGATTGGCTGCTCCATATAGATATTTTTCTCAATATACCTATTGAGAAAAGCAGTTTTAATATTCATCTATCATATCTCATAATTATAGTGTGCTACGATGACTAGTAGGATTCTGATGGATTTAAGCATCGCTACTGATGAAAAAGTCTCCTCATAATCCAACTCTTGTTTTTTATTATAACCTTTAGCTACCAATCGAGCTTTATAAGTTTCAACTTTTCCATCCTTGCCAATTTTCCTCTTAAAGATCCATTTACATCTGATCGAAACTATTCCATCAGGTGGATCAATAAGTGTACATACTTGATTGACATTCATAGATTCAATTTCTGAATTCATTGCTTCTAGCCATCTGCTAGAGTCAATATCTAATATTGCCTCTTGGTAAGTTTTTGGATCCTTTAGATGCTCAGTTTCTCCTATTAGAAGTGATTCAAAATCCCCTTCTGTCAGAAATCCATATCTCTCGGGAGGTTGAGACACTCTAGCAGACTTTCTTATTTGAGTCGTTGTAGTTGGTATAGGTGATTATATACTTGGAGGATTTACCTGAATAGGCTCGGTTACTGGCTCTCCAGACTCTTATTTGAGCACAATTTTCCTTCTTACACCACCTTCCTCTAAGAACTCTTTCTCAAGAAAATACACATTTCTACTGATCATAATCCTTTGATCGGAGTGAAAGTAGAAATAATATTCTAAACTTTCTTTTGGATACCCAATGAATTGACCCTTTTCTGCTTGGGACTCCAATTTATCAGTTTTAACCACTTTGACAAATGTTGGACATCCATAGATTTTCAAGTAGTTTACACTTGGAAGTCTGCTATACCATAATCCGTATGGTGTCTTTCAAATGAACTTTGATGGTGCTTTATTCAGCACATGTAGTGCTGTCTGTAGAGCATATCCCTATAAATAAACTGACAAGTCAATAAAACTCATCATAGATCGTACCATATCTAATAAAGTACGATTTCTCCATTCAGACACATCATTATGTTATGGTGTGAATGGCAGAGTCAACTGAGATAGTATTCCTTTGTCTTTTAAGAACTCTTGAAATTCTATACTCAAGTATTCACCTCCACAATCTAAACGCAAAGCTTTAATATTCTTTCCAATCTAGTTTTCTACTTTCTTTTGGAACTCTCTAAACTTTTCGAAAGTTTCAGATTTGTATTTAATCAAATACAAATACCCATATCGAGAATAATCATCGATAAAAGTAATGAAGTATGAAAAACCTCATTGGGCTATTTCATTAAAGCGGTCACATATATCAGTATGTATCAATTCTAATATATTTTTGGCTTGCTCCCCTTTATTCTTAAACGGAAGCTTGATCATTTTTCCTCGAAGACAAGATTCACAAGTAGGATAGGGTTCTAAACCCAATGAACCTAAAAGTCCACTTTCTCCTAATTGTTGAATCCGATCCTCTTTAATATAATCAAATCTGTGATGCCATAGAACTATTGGATTTATTTGTTCTCTAGTTCTTTTAGATGATTTGGAATACATGACGTTATGTAAATCAAGTTCTACCACATACAAACCATTTGTATTGATAGTATTTCCTATTAATCTATTCCCAAAATAAATTAAACATTCATTTCCATTAAATGTAAACTGATAACCATTTTTACACAAAACTGGAATAGAGATGATATTTCTGGTGGTATTTGCAAAATACAAAGTTTTATACAAAGTTATTACATGCCTAGTAGGTAACTGTACACTACATACACCTACAGCCTCTACGAAAACTCGTGTCCCATCGACTAGTCTTAGTGTGATCTCATCACGTCTCAAGGTAAAACTATTTTTCAGATGCTGTAAACAAGCACAAACATGTGAAGTTGCAGTAGAATCTAATATCCAGGAATCAATGTTTGAATTAACATTTAATTCAAATTCAATTACATAACACTGATATGTACCTACTTTGCTTTTTCTCAGATCATCAAGGTATAGAGGGTAGTTCCTCTTCTAATGCCCCTCTTGGTTAAAATAAAAGCAATTGCTCTTCTCTTGCTTCTTTTCTTTCTGTGGAACAGATGGTCATGGAGGCTGAGAACATGATAGCCTGATGTCAGAACCCTTCATCCTAGAAGGCCTGGTAATGGTTTTCTTAAAACCTTTTCTTTGTACTTTTGGTCCACTAGATCCCATCTGTGAACCTCTCCTCCAAGGCTTTTGAGCTTGCCTTTTTTTGCCTCTTATGGCAAAGGTAGCTAGCAACTCAGCTGGTATTTTCCCTTTTTTCTCATTATTGTAAAACTCTTGAATATCATTGAAAAGCTCAGGGGGAGTGCGCTCAATCCTATTGAGATTATAATTTGTAATAAATGGCTTAAAAGTTGGAGAGAGTGAATGGAGAATCAAATTCATCCGAACATTATGCGGCAAATCTATGCCCATAATTTGTAACTCCCCAGTCTTGGTAATCATTTTAATAACATGATCATCTGGGGAAATACCCTCCTTAAGCTGTATGTTGAATAGTGAAGTCATCAAATTATATTCCTTCACTCGAATATTTTCACTATATAATTGTCTTCAAGTAGTGATAATTTCATATGCACTCTACACGCTCTCAAACCGAGTTTGAAGTTCAGAGTTCATTGATGCTAGCATATAACTGCGAACTCATAAGTTAGGATCTACCCATTCAACATAAGCCCTTTGCTCTTCCTCAGGGGCATCAAGGTCCACTGCTGCTGGTAAAAGTGCCTTTAAGACATAAGCTGACTTTTCAAGATTAAGAACAATTGTCAGATTTCTCAGCCAATCTTTAAAATTGGGACCAATAAGCACATACAAGTCCATCAATTTCAGGAGTATATTGTTTGCCGTTGACATTTTGAGATTCTATATCACAAGAGATAATGTTGTAAGAAACAACAAATTCAT
This sequence comes from Mangifera indica, assembly GCF_011075055.1. Lineage (NCBI taxonomy): Eukaryota > Viridiplantae > Streptophyta > Magnoliopsida > Sapindales > Anacardiaceae > Mangifera > Mangifera indica. The sequence continues at coordinate 5,664,482 of NC_058156.1, forward strand.
TAGTAATTACCAATAAACCTAATCTTATTAGCTTCCACTATTTTATTCAAATCTTATACTTCCCCAACTAAAGATTCGAAAAGTTCATTGGATCACTTTCTAATAGGGAATCAAGTTCTTATCAAACTTGACAAACTGCACATAATATATCTAAGTCCGTCAAGCTTAATAAGTAGGAATCGATTTCCTTTTGCATTCCAAATGTAAGCTATGATTCATGTGAGCCTCTAGCTTTGAGCACCTGACATAATAGATCTAAACACTCTAAACTAGTCAAATTCAACCCATCGTGCTTTCTAGATATAATACCTATCACTCCTGCACATAATAGAATCTAGGGAATGACATAAATAGTACTCTAGACACCAATCGACTAATTTTACGTCATATAACATAATATCCATCACATAATAGAAATCTAGGATTTCCAGCCTTATGACGTAACCCTAATTGACCCACAATATAAGGCTTGAATTTGATATTGAAAATTTGGGGAAGATTTTATTATTGTTAATTAGGTTTAGTTTATATCTTGAGTAGTCTAGTATATATCTTCGGATACGTATTTGTTACCCAAGATATGTTACTAAACCATATTCTTACAATTTATGCCATTGAAAACTTTTCTAATATCCTATATGGTATTTGTAAGAATATTTCATGCCTAAGAGTTTTAGTTCTCTAAAACACAAAACTATGTATTATATGCCATAAATAAATTACATGATAATATAAAACATAAAACTTAGGCATGCTATTGAACACATATCAACTATATTATTCAATAATCAAAAGAAGTCATATTTTCATACAACTTAGCATATCACATATCTAAAATGTACATTAGGTTGATCTTGCATATAAGAGATCCAATATCTTATAACTTAATCCTAGACTAGCAAACTTGAGTTTTTTTTTTATGTATCTAAGACAACAAACATATCCAATGTGTTAAGTCCATTTCAATCTAGCATACATAATGTTAAGCATTTAGATGCATGATGTTTACCATGTCACAATGTCTCATATATAGCATACACATGTCACACATTAATACTATCACATATACCTATAATAACATGATATTTTGGGCATCATATTAATATTTGTAACACCATAGTCAAACATTCAAACATAGAAATTAAATTTGTAATTTGGTAAACTTAACAAATAATTTACCATACTTTATGCTCTTTATTCAAGTTTGCTAAAACACAAACACATCCAATGTTTGGTGTCTACAAGATCAAACCATAACAAGTATACAAAGTAATTAAACCAAAATTTTATATTGCATTTTTCTTGAAACCAACCATGAAACCCTAACTCTTGATGTTTCCAAAACACATACCAAGTTCACCAAAATCTCACTAAACATGTTTCAATTCATACTTAAACATGAATAGATTTTAGAATGACAAGTTGTAAAATAAATACATAACACATGCCTAATGTGAGCCAAATTCACAAGTGTCATGCATTTCACCAAATCATGACATATATGAATCATTCATCACTCAAACAAAATCCATCTCACCATGTAATAATTATTCAAGCATGAATATGGTTACTCATAAAGTAATTTATCCAATCCAAGTTATCAAGAATTCAATTCTTAATCAAACCAAGTCAAACACCAGTTTAATGAATTAAAAACAATTCAATCAACATTGAATGTTATCTCCATCAACCAAACACATGGAAATCATGTCAACTTGTTCATGCCCTTCACCAAGTCACACAAACTAAGTTTCTTAAAAACACATTCCCATGTAAAGTCAAGATTAAAATTCATGTGTATATCATGACAATCATATATAAATCATGATTAAACCATTAATTTTCAAAAACACCCAAATTTCTAAAATTAGGGTTTTTTTTTTTTTAATTATGTCAAAAGTTATCCAACATAATTTCAACAATTTAAAGCTTCTCAAATGCTATTAAGACATTCCTAATAACATATGTACACTTGGTTTAAACCAATCACATATAACAAAACTTATATTTTAGGTTTTAATCACTAAAACTTCCAAACACCTAAAACTATGGCATGTTCTTGTCATTCAAAGATCAAACTCTTGCTCTTATACCATTTGTAGGATTTTGACAAGAAAATTAATGGTTTTTAGATCATGTTTTTATCATATGTAACAATGGTAATATAAAATTTACATGTTGTTTCAAGAAATAAAACATAGAAACATGTAAGTTACCTTGTACCTTGTAATTTGATTTGAAGTGAGGAAGCTTGAATCACTAAAATAAGTGATCTCTTGACTTGCACCCTTCAAGGAAAAAAAATGGAAGCTTTCCCGACAAAAGAAGAAGAAGAAGAAAAATGTATATTATTTTCTACATTTCTCTCTCATTTATTAAATTAAAACTTGATATTTATCAAGTTAAATCATGTGTCTAATTCTCATTGGTTGATAATTAAGAGTAAGTCATAATTTGACACATGTTGAATAATTTGTGCCTAAAATTATTCATGCAACTTTCTAAACAATTTAAAAGGTACAAAATGATAATTTTGCCCTTTTTTCAAATCTTATTTGAAAAACACAATTTTTATCCTGGAAAAGTGCTAGCCAACTATGGATAAATATTTTCAGCTTCATAACACCATTTTCTTCCTTGAAATATGGGTGTGACCTTCAAAGTTTATAGTGATGTAGCCGTGGGCCCCATATCAGACGATACGTTTCATTATATCAATATATAACCTAAAATTATTGTTAACTGATATACTTCATTTTTCGCTACAAAACGAAGCTCCTACTGATCATGTGGTGTCTTCTAGCAATGTCCTATGACCCCTACATCACAATGAAATACAAGTTTCACATAATGTCAAATGAACCTTTCTTACTCACACTTATTATGTAGTCCAATCCCTTCGTCGTTACATCCCGGTTAAACTTGGATTCATGGAATATCAAAATCCAATATTTAATCTTTTCGAATATCAAGTAATATATCATAACGTGCCACATCGAAACTGTCTTCATATGGTCTTTTATCTACACTGGCTAAAGTCTTAGATTTTCATGTTTCTCGATATTCGTATGGGAACTTGGGAGTAGTCAAACTGATGGATCCCTGTATGATCATCACTTGTCCTCTCACTCAAGCAACATATGATCAAAACGGCTTCTGAACAAGACATGATTAGCCTTGTGGTATACACCGTATGAACCATACGTTCTAGAACAAAGCACAACTGTGATATCTCAAGTCAAAGGATCTATACACTAGTATGATTTATGATGTATCATTGACTACATATTAATGCCCGTGTGATCATCGTTCAGCGGTCATGTTCGTTAAACAATATAATATAATAACTTTTGACCAATTCTCTAATCATTAAACGGTTCTGTTGTTTACCCATGTGTATATCCACTATGTCTAATATCATCCACTGATATAATATGGTGATATAACACACACCCACTATGCAATACTATTGCCCAAACAAATTGTCTATGCAGGGAACGATTTGATGATGTTTATTAAAACTCATTGAGACCTTTCACATGTCATATGCATGTAGCTGATATGGATGTAATATTTAACTATAACATAGATATAAAAGTGACGCAGAAAACATGTGAAGTATGATAGAACTCTTTTTTTATTAATAATGTGTATGCAAGATATACAACCCTTAAAACCAACAAAGCGATTGGTTTTTAGGGCATATTCTAACATTAACAAATATCCAAAATTAACATTTTGGTTTCAGATAATGTATGGGAGTATTCAATGACATGTTAGGAAATTAGAGGTGACATATATATCAATAAATGGTTATTATATAATTTTTTTATAAATGTTTCATTTTTCTCCAAAATTTTTCATTGTAGGATTAATAATTAATATAACTTATTATGGTGTTATTCGTTTCTAAGGAGAATGGATCCAACGTGATGAGAACACAATGAAGTATGTTAGAGATTGTAAATAATTGGTTAAAATTCTCTCTATAATAATATTTGAGGGATTTATCCAATTTTTGAGTGAACAGTGCAATATTAATCTAATCAGAAATTACATTAAACTATGTATAAAACCAAAAAAAATTGAGCTCAACTACCTTGTAAAGATCGAAAATGATGAAGATATGCAAGACCTTATTGACATGTCTTAATATTTCAAAGAATGTAATTTTGTTTTTGTTATATGTATCTCAATCAAAGGACAAGAAAAAGAAGAAGAAATTGATGGCAACAATGATAGTGAAGTGAAAAAAGAATCTGTTGGAGGAAGACTTGATTGATTTCAATAATGAGACATTCTATATTACATTCTATGATTTCAATAATTTGTAATTTTTTTGGCAATGTTCTTAAGCCTCTATTGTTTAGTCTAATTGATTTAATTTCCCTAAAAATTATCTTAATAATGTCAAGTTATTGTGGATGTTGTGGTGTATATGCCACGATATCTCGTTGTGAGGTTTCTAGAAAATAATTGATCATTTTTTAGCTTTAATTCTTAATACTAGTTATAATTTGCTGGTCACTATCTGTTAGATATTTGTTAATAGTTGTTGTGCAGTTATGTAGTTCTCTTGACTTTAGAGAGGATTTTTAACCATATAGCAATTGCCTTCTATTTTTGGGTAAGGTTGAATTTAAATTGAATTTAATTCAAGCATATCTAAACTCGAATTTGATTTGGCTCGAGGGAATTCAAATTGAAACTTATTATAAATGTATTTGATTTTATATATATATAAAAGAAATGTTAATAATCATTACTTAGTATTATGAGTGAATAGTTTATAATTAATTATCAACCCAAATTTTGCTATAGCCTTTTTTATAAAGTTTGTGTTTATTGTCTACCTTTAAAAATAAAATCATATGAAATTCCCTCTTGAAATGGTCGATTATTATCGAATATAGATGGGGATGGGCTGAGTCAGTATAATGAAGGTCGATTATTAATCACAATTGCTTTACTTTGTTGTTATCCACCTTTTTACTTGTCTTCTTCTTTGTCTGCTGAGTCCTGATTCCTTTAATGCCACATCCACATCACATATTCTTCCATTTATTTGTTTCTTCTGTTACACTCTTCAAACTATTATTGCAAATTGGGAAGATTTTAAATGAATTTGGAAGTTACTTGAATGAGACCAAATCATAAACCATGTTGACTCCAAATAATGCAATCGTTACCAGGGAAAAATAAAAATGAGTGAGGAGGACTATGATTCCACGTATTGTCTAATCGATAATGATCCAGTCAATTTTACATCAGATAATGATGCATGAAAGATCATTGCTTAAATTGTAGACGAAATATCAGTTTAATTGATTAATAACGAAGCTTAGAATTGAAGATTTTACCATGACACGGTTCTTAAAACTATAAAATTATATCTACCCGATAGTATACATAAATAAATATATATTTAATTGTGTTGCGTGGTTTCTGTTGGCTGCTGCTGCTGCTGCTGCCGCCTTGTCTAGGGCGTTATTTTTTTGGGAAATTATAAAAAATAACCAAAATACCCTCCCACTAAGTAAAAATGTCCAAAATCACTATTTTCAAGCAAAAATGCCCAAAATCACTATTCTCAAGTAAAAATGCCCATGACTTTTTTTAAAATATCAAAATTACCCTTCCCCTCATTTATATAAACTCTTCTCACTCATTATGAGGGGTTAAATGAAATTTTATTAAAATTAGGAGGGTATTTTGTATTAAACACCATAACTTTTTTAAAATACCAAAATTACCCTTCCCCTAATTTATATAAACTCTCCTCACTCACTATGAGGGGTTAAATGAAATTTTAGTAAAATTAGGAGGTATTTTGATATTAAACATTGTAAGGGCATTTTGATATTTCTTTATTTCATAACTTTTTCTAAAATGCCAAAATTAACCTCCCCCTTATCTATGTAAACCCTTCTCACTCACTTTTATTACACACACTTCTCATATCACTCAAACACTCACTCTCACTCTCATTTTTATTCAAGATCAATTAGTAGGGATTCGTTCAGACGGAAGAAGTTTGTATTTCTGAATTCGATTCGAAAAAAGACTATTCATCAAAAAAAGATATTTATACCAATCTTAGCCTAAAACTTAATTTTATTTGTTAAGCCTAGTTTATATGTCATAATATAGGGGTTAAATGAATGTTAGACAAATATGGGGGTTAAATGTACTTTTAGATAAATATGGGGTTTTTTTGATATTATACAATATATAAAGGATTTATATAACATGCTAAGAATAGATAGATATTGTTTTGATACAAGACAACATATAAGGGTGTTAAATAAAAAAAAGATAATTGAGGGTTGAAATTAAATATTATTAAAATTTGGGGGCATTTTGATAGTAAACATTGTAGGAGCATTATAAATGAAATTTTAGGTTTTTCCGAATTTCACCGTTTTAGGATATATCGACTCGTATTTTTCGGATATCTTAAGAATTTTTCTATTGTTGGCATTCTAGGGTATTTCAACTTTTAGAATTCAAATTTCAGTTCCATTTTTCGAATTTTACCGTTTTAGGATATATCGACTCGTATTTTCTAGATTTTCGAAGAATTTTTTTATTCTTGCCATTCTAAGGTATTTCAACTTTTAGAATTCAAATTTTAGTTCCGTTTTTCTGAATTTCACTATTTTAGGATATATCGACTCGTATTTTTCAAATTCCGAAGAATTTTTCGATTTTTGCCACTCTAGGGTATTTCAACTTTTAGAATAGGAATTTTAGTTCCGTTTTTCCGAATTTCACCATTTTAGGATATATCAACTAGTATTTTCTAGATTTTCGAAGAATTTTTCGATTCTTGCCATTCTAGGGTATTTTAACTTTTAGAATTCGAATTTCAGTTATGTTTTTTTGAATTTCACCATTTTAGGATATATCGACTCGTATTTTCTAAATTTTCGAAGAATTTTTTGATTTTTGCCATTCTAATGTATTTCAACTTTTAGAATTCGAATTTCAGTTTAATATTTTTGAATTTCACCGTTTTAGGATATATCGACTCGTATTTTTCAGATTCTGAAGAATTTTTTGATTCTTGCCATTCTAGGGTATTTCAACTTTTAGAATTCAAATTTCGGTTCCGTTTTTTTGAATTTCACCATTTTAGGATATATCAACTCGTATTTTTTAGATTTCTGAAGAATTTTTCTATTTTTGCCATTCTAAGGTATTTCACTTTTAAAATTCAAATTTCAGTTTCGTTTTTTTGAATTTCACCTTTTTAGGATATATCGACTCGTATTTTTCAGATTTTGATATAAGATAACATACGAGAGTGTTATATAAATTGTTAAATAATTATATGGGGTTAAATAAAATATTAGAAAAATATGAGGAATTTTTTTAATATTAATAATGGGATGATTGTTTTACATAGTTATTACAGATTTTTTTTATTATAAATGAATAATTATTTTTAAAAACTTGTCATTGCAGGATTGATAATTAAAATGGATGGTTATGCATCGGTTCGTTACCAGGGAGAATGGATTCAACGTGGCAACAACACAATGAAATATGTTGAAGGAGCCAAACAATTGATTAAAATCCCTTATGGAACAACATTCAAGGGATTTATTGAGCTTTTGAAGGAGTCTTGCAGTATTGACCCAATGAAAAACTATCTTCAACTGTCAATGAAGTTAAGAAAAATTCAACTTGACTGCCCCGTACAGATCCAAAATGATGAAGATGTCCAAGGTCTTATTGATATGTCCCAGTACTTACAGGAATATATTCCTGTTTTTGTTACATGTACCCCAATTGAAGGGCCCATTGTACATTGCAAACTCATGGGTCAAAAAAGAATACAACTTGAAAAAGTTGATTGATTTCAGTAATGACCCATTGTACATTGCAAACTTATGGGCCCATGGAGAAAAAGATAGAGTTCCCGACTGGGGTGACTTTGATGGAAATGATATGCCCGATATTCCTTCAGAAGATGTAGAGCCTAAGTATATGGTATCAGTTACCGAGGGTATGAATAGTTTGCAACTTAAAGATCCTATTTTAGGCGATGGGAATTATTCTGGGCCATTTTTTGATAATGTCCCCACTGATCCATTTAGGTGGCTTCCTGATTTTCCTCCACAACCATCAACATCATCAGGTGGTTTCAGATCGATCCGAGAGGAGAATAGTGTAAAGGTTGGTGATATTTTCCATAATAAAGTCCAATTGAAAGACGTTGTGAAGCAATTTTCCTTGCTTAAAGGATTTCAATTTGGTGTAAAAAAGTCTGACAAGAAGCGGTGGGAAATTAAGTGCAAGGCTGAAAATTGTAACTGGTATATACATGCAACCAAGTCCATAGTCAGTGAAGTCTGGGGGATCAACTCTATGAATCCTACCCACACATGTTCAATTGATCAAATCATGCCACATCACAGACAAGCTAGGGCCCGAGCTTTAGGTCAATTAATGAGATCAAAGTTTGTGATGATTGATCGAATTTATCGACCTAAGGAAATAATTGTTGACATCGCCGACCGATATAAAATTGATATTTCATACTCACAGGCTTGGCGGACAAGAAATTGGGCTATAAATTCGTTGAGGGGTTCATCGAAGGAATCATTTATGCTTTTATCAGATTATTGCTACAATCTTCAACGTACTAATCCGGGCACCGTTACTGCTATTGAAACAGATGATGACCATCGATTTCAGAATTTTTGCATGACATTAGGATGTTTCATTCGTGCATTCAGCCAATATCTCCGCCCGGTTATTTGCATTGATGTTGCATTTCTTAAAGGTCGGTATCTGGGACATTTATTCTTTGCTGTGGCTCTTAATGGTAATAACCAGATATATCCAATCGGTTTTGATGTCGATAAAAAGAAAGATCATGACACGTGGTGTTGGTTTCTCCGGAGGATTAAAGAATGTATCCATGACCTATCTGAGTTAGCAATAATCTCAGATCGACATCATGCTATATACTCGGCAATGGCTGAAGTCTTTCCAGATGTCCACCATGGATGTTGTTGTCATCATCTTCTGTGTAACATGCGGGCAAAGTATAAACGAGACTCAAAGGTATAGTGTTTTAAATAAGTAATTAACATTGTAACAGTTTATTCTTTTCATACATTTTGATTATACTCAGTTTTTCTTATTTTTTACCAACTTACAGGTTACAGGTGCATATTGGAAAGTGGCAAAATCATACACAGAATCAAACTTTGGGGTGATGATGTAATCTCTTGACTCGATGAACCCTCAAGTTGGAGCTTATTTACGGGATGTCAGATTTGAGCGTTGGAGTAGAGCGTACTTTCTAGGACATCGATATAACATCATGACCACTAATATTGTTGAGTCATTTAATGCCCTTGTCAAACATGCACGGGGCCTACCTATAACAATGCTCTTGGAGTTTATTCGTGGTACCATACAGCGCTGGTTTTACGAGAGGAGAACCCATGCAGGTAAGTATCAAATCATTATTAATTAAAAGTTTTATCTCATGTATTTTTTCCTCCTTTCTTTTGGTTATTACCAAATGTGTAGTTAATATTTTTTCAAATTACAGATGAATGTCCTAACTTTATCACCCCTTGGGCGAAGGACAAGATCAACAGTTGTCTATCAAAGTCTGCAAGTCTGGAGGTTCGACTGATTACACCTACTCGATATCAGGTTGTCAGATTTGGTGGATTCATGGTATTGTGGACTTTGCTGACATGTCTTGCATGTGTAGAAAGTTTCAGCTTTCACGTATTTCGTGCAAGCATGTCATTGCTGTTGTACGACATATGTGGCTCACGAATGTTAATGCATGGGTTCATCCATTCTTCCGAACCGACGTATACCATGCAATATATCAAGAACCTGTCAATCCTCTTGGAAATCAATCTGATTGGTTGCACTCACCGGAAGTTATATTGCCCTCTGTCCTTGATAGTCGTCGTCCAGGTTGTCCACCCAACAGAAATCGACATCCGTCGTAAGGAGAAACTGTTACATCAATAATTTACAGTCGTTGCCATGAATCGGGGCACGTACGAACCCAATGTAAATCCTCAGCATCGGTCCCGAGCTTTACCCCGCAACGTTCATCTAGAAAAGGTAAAGGAACGAGATCTTGACATACTTATATGATTCTTCATTGTTGTACTTCAGTTTGATGTAACCGATGTATTTTTATTATTGTTTCAAATGTGTAATTGTATTTTCATGTGATGTAATAACTTAAGTATAAATAAGGAGTTGTTTGAGTATATTTTTACCTTCATCATATTGTTTCAAATATGTTATTGTTTGAGAAATCCTACGTTTTTATTGTTTTGATTGTTGATGGATAGTAACATCACTCAAATCACATATAAGCATGAAATCAAATACATATCGATATATAATGACAGATAAAGTACATCGTACATATACACACATACAATAAAATATACATACGAACATATGAAGAACGATAAATAAACAATGAGCTAACTAAATATACATCCGTGAGCTACTCGATATAGTGAAAATACAACTGCGATGCTAAATGGCGATGCATAGAGGTAGACGACTCTCGGGGAAAATCGACTCTCCATGATAATGCCAAACACTCAAAAAAATGTAACATAAACACGCCACAGTCACCGGATCCCAGTCCCTGCTGAGGGACATTCGCTAGATATAAAGTGAGGGAATCACGTCGTGGAGTCTGTCCAGAAGTGGTCCAAAAACTCGTCGCCTCTAATAACACGGGTATGAATGTCAGATACGATCGCATCCGCTGCTCAAGAGACCCTAATTCTCCAAATATGATACATTCAAATCGTATACTGTAATCGACCACTCACAGAAATCTATAACTCCGATCGCCCAATGTGCGCAGTCGAAGTTTATAGGGATGTAAACCTATAAACAGTGACAAATTTTAGTTAATAATAGACTAATTCAACTAATTCAATGTAGTGAAAATACATATATACTATACCTGATCGACCATCCCCCATGGTCGATACAACAGTCCTTGGGTGTACGCTGTCTCAACCATCCTTGTGAAGAGCCCCGAAAACTTAAACTCCTCAAACAGTGTGGTCTACCAATTCTTCCAAGCCATCTCAATATGGCCTCCGAAGAATGTGTGGGCAATCGTCCACCGCTGTGAAACAGTCGCATGGTGGTCGTCCTGATGCCGACGTAATAAAGCCAAAAACGAATCCACATGCTAAAATGGTATAAACAAGTTCACATGTGTTAGTTATTGATAAATATATCAAACTTTTTCAGGAATTATATACTATAGACAACTTACATCATCGGTCAGCCACTCGCGCAACTCTACCACAAGTCGCCAAAACCTGTGCTTTGACTTCGACCTAATGAAGTAGACATCATGTGTGTCAGAAGCTGCAGCTTTGGTATACCACGTGAGGAAAGATTCCTCACGCTCTAAGGCAAAGGATGGAATGGTCCTAAGTTGTCGTTTCACCCTCCCTTTGAGTGGATTTATATACGGAGTGCGAACTAGTGGACCCTTCCGGATGATCCGGCCACATGTTGTACGAATAAGCTACATGATCCCAAAAAACAATTTATTCATCATTCCATCCTACGTAACAATTAGCATTAATCGATTTATTTTACCTTCATTATGTATGCGGGAGGAGGTTCAGCTAGAGAATCCTGAATCACGGTCAAGTCCACCACGCGTGCTCCCTCGGGGGACTTCAAAATTATAATTTTGAACATCTTAGTGACCAATATATACGAATATTTATATACTAAGTATAATTGATATACCTCAATATGGATGGCCTCAGAAACGTCCTCCTGGAAGTCCTCCTCCTGTAAAGCAATATCCACTATCTTTTTGGTTGAGCTCGAGATATCAGCAAGTAACCATAATCGCTTGTCCTAAAAAAGAGTCAAAACATCATTAAATAAACAATATAACAGAAAAGACAAATCGATTAATGACATCATTTTAAAAAAATTAACCTCAACTTTCGAGGAAGGTGTTCGGGGAGAACCCTCTATCGATAATATATCAATGTCGGTTCCCTATATGCATGAAAAGGGTAAAATGGTAAGTGATATTTCATATAAAATATAATATCGTTAATAATTAGCATACCTCAAGTGGAGGATCTAAACCAACTGGAGATCCGACCGGATGGCCTTCATGAGGAAGACCCTATACGAATATATATACCTTATATTAATCGATAACCGAACAATCATAAAAATAAAATTTTGGTCCTAAGTGACATACCTCAGCTCGAACAGGTGATGCAACAGAAGGGTTAACTGGTGCCTCCTCATGGCGACTACCCTAAGATAATAGTAATAATAACTTAATTATATGACATTTCATATATAACAATACTATAATATAATAACGACATTCAATATAAATTTGAAATGTCATACATACCTCGTGTGGCTGATGGGATGGTATAGCGGTATCAATGGGGGATGTCGATCGGATATCGTCGTCCCTCTCCTATACGAATGTAATAATAGTTATCAGAATAATAACAGTGTATGCATTTTTAATAAGTAATAAATTAGAAGTGATTTTACAACCTGAGCGACGGGCGTTAGATATGTACGCGTGACGATGTCCTCCAAACGAGCCATACGATCCTGTACTCGAGTCATATCATCGCGTAATCGAGTCATCTGGGAAGAGACCTCGTCGCGAAAACTCAAAATCTCACATAAAATCGTAGCACCCTAGTGTACTAATGTAGCATATAATGTAGAAATACTGGGTGCTACGAATGGGGGACACTGCTCGGTGGCATGATGGGTAGTACGGTCCTCCACTCTAGGATGGTATGTCGTCCGTGGGCTCTAAACTACAGGGGAACGTAAAGGCTGCTCCATAACAGGAGGCTGAATAGGCTGCTCCATAACATGAGGCTGAATAGGCTCCTCCTGTGTCTCAGAAGTGTCGACGAGTACATCTGAAGGTCCAAAGGCTATAGAAGTCCCGTCTCCGATCGGTGGAGGAATCGAAGAAGATGAGGAGGAATTAGTATTAGGTAAATCGGTGTACTCACGAATCTTAGAATACCATGGTGTACCCTTCTCGATCGATGATGGATGAAGGGGGAATGTGACATCCTCCTAATGATAAAGATATATAAGTCAAAATAATAGCAACATCATATGAATTAATCAACTTATTAATTAACGAGTACATACTGGACTACCAGTGAAAATACGACCTATATGAGTCCAACTAGGGACATCTCACGTACGCCATCTCAACATCCATGGGGATGCATAAGGATCAACAAGGTCAATCCAATCGTATAACATGTCCAGAGTCTCATATATCCAATACTGCAATATAATCATTTACGATATAAATAAATCAATTTATATTTTTGTCACTTAATATATATAAATAATAATATAAAAATTACCTAAAATGCGAAAGAAAATCCGTAAAAGTCGTATTTACGGATTTCAGGCATCTATCCTGAACAGACTCTCTCACTCGCCTGTGACATAGACTCGTATGTCATCTGCCACATAGCAACGCCCTAGGAGTAGGAATTAAACCCGTCCAAATGATCAACTAACTGTAAGTAATCCGTGGACACCTTCTTTCGTCGATCATTCCTTAACAAAACAATGTGAAGAATATACAACAAGGCCATCTTGACAGCATCAATATCGTCATCCCTCTATGGCCTCAACAAGAAAACACGCTCTATGTCGTGATACTGCACCTTCGGACAATCACGAAAGTACGTATCCTTGATCCTATGTCCGAAGGAGCGAGGAATATATGAAGAAACATCAGTCTGTCGGCTAAACGAAAGCCCTGTCACTAACGCAAACTCAAACGGGCTAAATCTCACATCAACCCTGCTAACCCTAAACCAAAACTCGTTTCTAGCAAAGGGTAGTGTAGTTGTCGTAGTAGAAATGCATGAACCAATATCCTAGAGAATTTGGTTTTGGGTAAACGAATGAGAGACCCGAAACATGTCCTCTCAAATAGTCGCAGCTGACCCGGGGTCAATGTAGAAGAAATCTGAGATAATGCGGTACGTTGTGCATGACATATCGCATCTGCCCGAAAGTGTCTGGACTCGTCGGGGATTCGCAACTCGCTGTCAACCCGTCTTCTTTTGCGAGAAATATCCTATAACAATTTTAAAAATTTGTTAGACATTCATAAAAATAAATATGTAAACAAATGTATTTGTGGAAAAGACATAAAAAGATGAAAAATACCAAATAATCAAAAAGAAAATGACAAAACTTAACAAATAAGAACTGAAATTTGAATTCTATACGTTCAAATACCCTAGAATGTTAACAATTGAAAAATCGATCGAAAATAACATAATATGAATCAAGATATCCTAAAAGGACGAAAATAGAAAAAAACAAAACTGAAATTCGAATTCTATACTTTGAAATACCTTAAAATGACAATAATCAAAAAATCGTTCGAAAATCTTGAAAATACGAATCGATATATCTTGAAATGGTGAAATTCGAAAAAACGAAACTGAAATTTGAATTCTATACTTTGAAATACCTTAAAGTGACGATAATCAAAAAATCATTCAGAAATCTTGAAAATACGAATCGATATATCTTAAAATGGTGAAATTCGAAAAAACGAAACTGAAATTTGAATTTTATACTTTGAAATACCTTAAAATGACGATAATAAAAAATCATTCGAAAATCTTGAAAATACAAGTCGATATATCTTGAAATGGTGAACTTCAAAAAAACGAAACTGAAATTTGAATTTTATACTTTGAAATACCTTAAAATGACGATAATAAAAAATCATTCGAAAATCTTGAAAATACGAGTCGATATATCTTGAAATGGTGAACTTCAAAAAAACGAAACTGAAAATTGAATTCTATATTTTGAAATACCTTAAAGTGACGATAATCGAAAAATCGTTTGAAAATCTTGAAAATACGAATCGATATATCTTGAAATGGTGAAATTCGAAAAAACGGAACTGAGATTCGAATTCTATACTTTGAAATACCTTAAAGTGACGATAATCGAAAAATCATTCGAAAATCTTGAAAATACGAGTCGATATATCCTAAAATGGTGAAATTCGAAAAAACGAAACTGAAATTTGAAGTCTATATGTTGAAATACCTTAAAGTAACGATAATCGAAAAATCGTTCGAAAATCTTGAAAATACGAATCGATATATCCTGAAATAGTGAAATTCGAAAAAACGGAACTAAAATTCGAATTCTATACTTTGAAATACCTTGAAGTGACGATAATCGAAAAATCGTTCGAAAATCTTGAAAATACGAGTCAATATATCCTGAAATGGTGAAATTCGAAAAAACGGAACTGAAATTCAAATTCTATACGTTGAAATACCTTTTAATGTTAATAATCGAAAAATTGATCAGAAATGAATCAATACGAGTCGATATATCTTGAAACGGTAAAATTAGGAAAAACGGAACTGAAATTCGAATTCTAGAAGTTGAAACGGCAAAATTTGAAAAAACGAAAATGAAATTCGAAATCTATACGATAAAATACCATAAAATATGAATAATCGAAAAATCGTTAGATAATTTGAAAAGAAGACTCGATTTATCCTAACACGAGGAAAATCGAAAAAACGGATTTGAAATTCGAACTCTATCAGTTGAAATACCTATAAATGCCACTAACCAAAAAATCATTTGAAAATTTGAAAAAAACGAATCAATATATCATAAAAAGGCAAAATACAGAAAAATGCAACTGAAATTCAAAAACACGAATCAATATATCCTATGAACAAAAAAATCGAAATATTAAGTTGAAATTACATCATTACATCGTAAAATGTGTCAAAAAGTACCAAAATTCGAAAAATAGAATCTCAAATTTGAAAATTACATATGGAAAAACCCTAAAACAGAAAAAACGGATATAAAATTTGAAAACTACACGATCAGAAACCCTAGATAAGAAAATTCTCAATTTACCCCCTCATAAAAATTCCTTAATTGAAAAGGTCCACTGTTATATGACAAATTTCAAAAAAACCCGCTGTGTTCTAACGAATCTCCTCTGGCTTCCCAATATTTTAAAAAAGCCACTTTACCCCCCTAACCCATGGTCAATGTCTGCTAACCGTGGGATAAATCGTTTGCCGTGGGAAACGCTGTTCCCATGGTCGGACTACCGATCCTTTCAGCAGCCATTTCGGCCAAATTTTGGTCATTTCGGCCTCCGATTTTCACATAAATCAAATCTACACGTTGTATAACACAAAACCCCTCAATCAATTCAATGAAAACAACCAAGAATCAAAACATTTTAAGCATTGTTCAAACCGTCAACCCTAAAATTTCAAAACGAAAAATCTCAATCAAATCTCAATAATATGAGCAATAACTTGATCCAAACAAGATTACGGGAGATATACTAACCTTCTTTGCCATTTGCGGTTGCCGGAAAGCAAAAAAATCGGCGGAAATGAGGTTCACCGTGGGAGAGTGGGAAGCTTTGGAATTTTCTTTGAATTGCACAGTGAAAATCGCAAATATTGTCGTGGGAAGAAATGAAATTTTGTTGTGTTTATATAGAGGGCAGTTTCATAATTTTGCCAAACCCACGATCACATGGGAAATTTCAGAAAAACCCAATGTGGGCTAAGGACTCTCCTTGACACCCCAATATTTTAAAAAAGCCACTTTACCCCCCTAACCCATGGTCAATGTCTACTGACCGTGGGATAAATTGTTTGACCGTGGGAAACGCTGTTCCCATGGTCGAACTGCCGATCCTTTCGGCAGCCATTTCGGCCAAATTTTGGTCGTTTCGGCCTCCGATTTTCACATAAATCAAATCTACACGTTGTATAACACAAAACCCCTCAATCAATTCAACAAAAACAACCAAGAATCAAAACATTTTAAGCATTGTTCAAACCGTAAACGCTAAAATTTCAAACCGAAAAATCTCAATCAAATCTCAATAATATGAGCAATAACTTAATCCAAACAAGATTACGGGAGATATACTAACCTTTTTTGCCATTTGCAGTTGCCGAAAAGCAAGAAAATTGACGGAAATGAGGTTTGACCGTGGGATGACCGTGGGAAAGGGGAAAGTTTGAATTTTCTTTGAATTTGTACAGTAAAATGACCGTGGGAAGTGATGAAATTTGCTGTGTTTATATATGGGGGCAGTTTCGTCATTTCACAAAACCTGGGCATTTTTGCTTAAACCTGAATTTTTTGGGCAATTTCGCTTAGACCCCCTTAATTTTGCCTTTTTTTTATAATTTCCCTATTTTTTTCTGCAGATGTGCTGTGATGGTTTTTGATTGGCTACTGTGATGGTCTTTTTCTGCTACTGTTGTTGGGTCTTGGTGTTGTGTTCTCCTCTGTTTTTAATTTTTGCTTTAACTCAGTAGCTTGTTGCTTACTAGGTGGAAAATGGTAGGCTTTGTGTTCTGCTGCATACATCTCCTTGGGTCTTAGCAATTTTGGCTGTCTTGTGGGAGGAACAACTGAAATTTTGGGTAATCCTGTGTTGTTAGGTTGAATTTTACTTGTTGATAATTCAGTAATTCTTGAGTTAATGTTAGAATTTAGGTATTTTAGTATAAAATTGATTGCTGATAAAAAGAGTGTAACTAGTTAAGTATCCATTAGTTGAAAAAATATGAGAGTTTTAGAGGTGGTTAGGAAAACCCCTATCAATTAGTCTCAAAACCAATTATGATACAGACACAATAAGACATTGTCTTCAATATCATTGTACCTTCAATGTGTCTAATTATGTACATATAATGATAGATTGTTTGCTATTTGTGAATCAGAAAGAGCGCTTACTATTAATTATAGCAAGAGTTTTCTCCTTTAAAATAGTTGGAACAAGAGGAGCGACTGTGGTTTTGAAAAGCGACGACTGATAGTGGTTTCGAAAAGTGATAGCTGACGGTAGTAAAGGTAGTGTGGGAATAGACCATTTTTATTTTGGATTTTGTAATTAGGGTTTGTGTGAATATTAATTTTTGGGGAAATTATAATAAAGGGCCAAAATTAAGGGGGTCTAAGTGAAATTGCCCAAAAAATTCAGGTTAAAGCAAAAATGTCCAACTTCTGTGAAATGACGAAACTGCCCTTATATATAAACACAACAAATTTCCTCACTTCCCACGGTAATCTTTGGGCATTTTACTGTGCAAATTCAAAGAAAATTCGAAATTTTCCACCGTCCCACGGTCGACCAGATTTCTGGCGATTTTTGTGCTTTTCGGCAACTGCAAATGCAAAGAAGGTTAGTATATCTTCCGTAATCTTATTTGAATCAAGTTATTATTCATATTATTGAGATTTCAGTGAAATTTTGCGGTTTGAAACTTTAGGGTTTCGATTTTGAACAATGTTTAAAATGTTTTGATTCTTGGTTGTTTTCGTTGAATTGGTTAAGAGGTTTTGTGTTATAGCCTATGTAGATTTGATTTGTGTTAAAATTGAAGGCCAAAACGAAGAATTTTTGGCCAAAAAATGCTTCCGAAGCGATCAGCAGTCTGACCGTGGGAACAGTGTTTCCCACGATCAAACGAATTCTCCCACGGTTAGGAGAGATTGACCGTGGGTTAGGGGGTTAATTAGCGTTTTCTAAACATTACGGAGCTGGCTAAAAGTCCTTAGTCCATGAGGGGCTTTTCCGAAATTTGCCACGTGACAGTGGTTGTTGTTGTGTATACCGTGGGTTGGGGGAAAATTTTGCTTTTTTGAAACTACAGGGGTGCTAATAGATTAGAAAATTACTAAGCGGCCAAGGGATAAATATTGGACCTGTTTGTAATAGGAATTTCTTTAGGGGGTAAATTAAAATTTTTCTTATCTAGGATTTCTCAACGTGTAGTTTTCGAATTTTATATCCGTTTTTTCTGTTTTAGGGTTTTTCCATATGTAGTTTTTGAATTTGAGATTCGGTTTTTCGAATTTTGTGCTTTTTTGGCACATTTTACGATGTAATGAGGTAATTTCAACTCAATATTTCAAGTTTTTCATTTATAGGATATATTGATTCGTATTTTCGAATTTCAGTTTTGTTTTTCCGAATTTTGCCTTTTTATGATATATCGATCGGTATTTTTCATATTTTCGAATGATTTTTTGATTAATGACATTCATACATATTTCAACTTATAGAGTTCGAATTTCAACTCTGTTTTTTCGATTTTCGCCATTTTAGGATAAATCGAGTCTTCTTTTCAGATTATCTAACGATTTTTCGATTGTTTACATTCTATGGTATTTCACCGTATAAAATTCGAATTTCATTTTCGTTTTTTCAAATTTCGTCGTTTTATGACATATCGACTCGTATTTTTCAGATTTTTGAACGATCTTTCGATTGACATTTCAGGGTATTTCAACGTTTAGAATTCAAATTTCAGTTTCATTTTTTCGAATTTCACCGTTTTAAGATATATCGACTCGTATTTTGAAGATTTTCAAACGATTTTTTGATTATTGACATTTTAAAGTATTTCAAAGTATAAAATTCGAATTTCAGTTCTGTTTTTTCGATTTTCATCCTTTCAGGATATGTCGATTCATATTTTCGATTGATTTTTCAATTGTTAACATTCTATGGTATTTCAACATGTAGAATTCGAATTTCATTTTCGTTTTTTCTAATTTCACCATTTTAGGATATATCGACTCGTACTTTCCAGATTTTCGAACAATTTTTCAATTATTGACATTCTAAAGTATTTCAATGTTTAGAATTCGAATTTCAGTTTCGTTTTTTTGATTTGCTCTCTTTCATGATATATCGACTTATATTTTCCAGATTTTCAAATGATTTTTTGATTATTGACCTTTTAGGGTATTTTAACGTTTAGAGTTTGAATTTCAATTTCATTTTTTCGAATAACACCGTTTTAGGATATATGGACTCGTATTTTAAAGATTTTCGAACGATTTTTTTATTATTAACATTTTAAGGTATTTCAAAGTATAGAATTCGATTTTAGTTCCGTTTTTTCGATTTTCATCCTTTCAGGATATATCGATTCATATTTTCATATTTTCGACTGATTTTTTGATTGTTAATATTCTATGGTATTTCAACGTGTAGAATTCGAATTTCATTTTCTTTTTTTCGAATTTTACCATTTTATGATATATCAACTCGTATTTTTCAGATTTTTGAACGATTTTTCGTCTGTTGACATTCTAGGGGTATTTCAATGTTAGAAATTTGAATTTTGGTTTCATTTTTTCAATTTCCACCGTTTTAGGACATATCAACTCGTATTTTCTAGATTTCTGAACGATTATTTGAGTATTGATAATCTAAGGTATTTCATTGTATAAAATTCGAATTTCAGCTCGTTTTTTCTATTTTAACTGTTTTAAGATACGTCGACTCGTATTTTTCAGATTTGTCATCGATTTTTCAATTATTAATATTCTAAGGTATTTCAACGTATAGAATTTGAATTTCATTTCCCTTTTTTCGATTTTCAGTTCCGTTTTTTATTATTTTCACCGTTTCATCATAACGAAATCTTTTTTTTAAAATTTTATCTTCTTTTTTTTACATTACTATGTTTGTTTACATGTTTGTTTTTTATGAATTTCTTACGAATTTTTAAACTTTTTGCAAGATATTTCTCATAAAAAAAAACGTGTTGAAGGTGAGTTGCGCATCCCCGATGAGTCCAGACACTTCCGTGCAGATGTGATATGTTGTGCACAACGCACCGCATTATCTAAGATTACTTCTATATTGACCCCAGAGCAGCTTCGATTGTTTGAGAGGATGTGTTTCGAGCATCTCCCTCATCTACCCGAAATCAAATTCTCTGGGATATTGGTTCACGTATTTCTATTATGCCAGTTGCAGCGGTTGTCCAGCAGAGACGAGTTATGGTTTAGGGTTAGCAGGGTTGATGTTAGATTTAGCCCGTTTGAGTTTGCTTTGATGACAAGCCTTTCGTTTAGTCGACGCACTACTATTTCTTCATATATTCCTCGCTCCTCCGGACATAGGATCAAAGATACATACTTTTGAGGTTGTCCGAAGGTGCAGTACCACGACATAGAGCGTGTTTTCTTGGTCAGGCCATGGGGGGATGACGATATTGACGCCGTCAAGATGACCTTTCTATATATTCTTAACATGGTGTTGTTAGGGAATGATCGACGAAAGAAAGTATCCGTGAAATACTTACAGTTGGTCAATCATCTGGACAGGTTTAACACCTACCCTTGGGGCATTCTTGTGTGGCAGATGACGTACGAGTCTATGTTACAGGCAAGTGACAGAGTGTGCTCCAGACGGATGCTTGAAATGCGTAAATACGACCTATATGAATTTCCTTTCGCATTTCAGGTAAGTTTTAATTTATTGACTATATATATTAATTGGCAAAAATACGAATTGATTATTTAAATTGTTAATGGTTATATTACAGTTTTGGGTATATGAGACGCTGAATACCTTGTACAATTGGGTTGACCTTATTGATATCTATGCGTCCCCACGGATGTTTAGGTGGCATACGTGGGACGTCCCTACTTGGACTCATATAGGTCGTATTTTCACTGGTGATCCGGTATGTACTCGTTAATTAATAAGTCAATTAATTCATTTAATGTTGTAATTATTTTGACTTATATATCTTCATCATTAGGAGGATGTCACATTCCCGCTTCATCTATCACTGATGGAGGAGGGTTAACCATGGTATGTTGACATTCGCGAGTACACCGGTTTATCAGATGCTGATTCCTCCTCATCATCTCCAGTTCCTCTCACGATAGAAGACGGGGCTTTTCCTGTCTCAAGACATTCAAATATACCCGTCGAGACTTCTGAGACATATGAGGAGCCTATTCAACCTCCTGTTATGGAGCAGCCTCTATATCCCTCTGGAGTTCAGAGCCCACTGACCATAGACCATCCTGGAGTAGAGGACCATACTACCCATTATGACACCGAGGAATGTCCCTCATCCATATCACCTAGTATTTCCACATTAGATGCTACATTGACGCACTGGGGTGCTACAATTTTGCGTGAGATTTCGAGTTTTCGCGATGATATGTCTTTACAGATGACTCAATTACGTGATGATATAGATTCACAGATGACTCGATTACAGGATCATATGACTCGTTTGAAAGACATCGTCACGCGTACATGTCCAGCCCCCATCGTTCAGGTTGTAAAACCACTTCTAATTTATTACTTATAAAACTTGTATTTCGTTATTATTTTTAGAACTATAATTATATTTGTATAGGAGAGGGACGACGATATCGAGACGACCTCCCCCATTGATACCATAATACCATCCCATCAGCCACATAAGGTCTGTATGTAATTTCAAAATTATATTTAATGTTAAATGTTGTTATTATATTATAATATTGTTATATATGAAATACCACAAATTAAGTTATTATTATTATTACCTTAGGGTAGTCGCTAAGAAGGGGCACCAGTTAGCCCTTTTGTTACATCACCTATCTGAACTGAGGTATATCACTTATCGATGAAACTTTATTTTTATAACTGTTTTGTTATCGATTAATTCATTTTATATATTCGTATAGAGTCTTCCTCATGAAGGCCTTTCGGTCGGATCTTCGGTTGTTTCAGATCCTCCACTTGAGGTATGAAAATTATTGTAGATATTATATTTTATATGAAATATTATTCACCATTTTATCCTTTTCATGCATATAGGGAACCCGCATTGAGATATTATCAATCAAGGGTTCTCCCCAAACACCTTCCCTGGAAGTTGAGGTTATGTTTTTTTAAGAAATATCATTGATCGATTTGTTTTTCCAATTATAATGTTTATTTAATGATGTTTTGTCTCTTTTTCAGGACGAGCAACTATGGTTACTTGCTGATATCCCGAGCTCGAGCAAAAGGACAGTGTATATTAGTTCACAAGAGGAGGACTTCCAAGAGGACGTTTCTGAGGCCATCCACATTGAGGTATCGAGTATTTATAATTAGTATATAAATATTCATATATATTGGTCATGAATGAACAAAGTTACAATTTTGCAGTCTGTCGAGGGAACATACACGGTGGACTTGACCCTCATTCAGGATTCTCCAGTCAAACCTCTTCATGCATACATGGAGAAGGTAACATTAATCGATTAATGCCTAATTGTTACGTAGGAACTAATAATGAATTATTAGTTTATGGAACTTGTAGTTGATTCGTACAACACGCGGTCGGATCATCCGGAAAGGTTCGCTAGTTCGCACCCCATATACAAATCCACTTAGAGGGAGGGTGAAACGGTAACTCACGACCATTCCATCCTTTGCCTCAGAGCATGAGGAATCTTTCCTCACGTGGTATACCAGAGCTGCGGCTTCCGACACGTATGATGTTTACTGCATCAAGTCAAAGTCGAAAAACAGTTTTTGGCAACTTGTACATTGGGTTCGTACGTGTCCTGGTTCATTGGGTTTGTGCGGGATGGAGCTCAAGATGGTAATCAGGCTTTTACATTGGGTTAGTACGTGTCCTGGTTCATGGCAACGACTACAAATCCTCAGTGTAACATTTTCTGCCTGTGAAGGACGTCGATTTCTATTGAAGAGAAGACCCAGACGACCATTATTAAGGACGGGGGGAGAAAACTATTTCTTCTGATGAGTGCAACCAATCAGATTGGTTTCCAAGAGGATTGACATGTTCCTGATATATTACAAGATAGATATCGGTGTGGAAGAATAGATGAACCCATGCATTGACATTCGTGAGCCTCATATGTCGTGGAACAGTAATGGCATGCTTGCACGGAATACGTGAAAGTTGAAACTTTCTACATGTTCAAGACATTTCACCAAAGTCCACAATACCCATGAATCCACCAAAACCGACAACCTGATACCGAGTAGGTGTAATCGGTCGAACCTCTAGGTGTGCAAACTTTGACAGGCGACTACTGATCTTCTCCTTCACCAAAGGGGTGACAAAGTTAAGACATTCATCTATAATTTGAAAAAATATTAACAACACATTTGGTAATAACCAAAACTAATGGGAAAAAGTACATGAGAAAAAACTTTTAATTATTAACGATTTGATACTTACTTGCATGGTTTCTCCTCTCGTAAAACCATCATTGTATGGTACCACGAATGAACTCGATGAGCATTGTGATAAGTAGACCCCGTGCATGTTTGACAAGGGCATTAAATGACTCAGCAATATTAGTGGTCATGATGTTGTATCAATGTCTTGGAAAGTACGCTCTATTCCAATGCTCAAATCCGACATCATATAGATAAACTCCAGCTTGAGTCAAGAGATTGCATCATTGTCCCAAATTCTAATTTTATGTATGATTTTACGGCTTTCCAATATGCACCCGCAACCTGTAAGGTGGTAAAAAATATGAGAACTGATTATAATCAAAATGTATGAAAAAGATAAACTGTTACAAATTTAATTACTCGTTTAAACACTATATCTTTGAGTCTCGTTTATACCTTGCACGCATGTTACACAGAAGATAATGACAACAACATCCATGGTGGACATCTAGAAAGACTTCAACCATTGTCGAGTATATAGCGTGATGTCGATCTGAGATTATTGCCAGCTCAGAGAGGGCACAGATGCATTCTTTAATCCTCTTGAGAAACCAACACCACATATCGTGATCTTCTTTTTTGTCGACACGAAAACCAATGGGATATATCTGGTTATTACCTTCAAAAGCCACCGCAATGAATAAATGCCCTAGATATCGACCTTATGGAAAGCAACATCAATGCAAATAACAAGGCGAAGATATTCTCTGAATGCACAAACAGAACATCCTAATGCCATGAAAAAATTCTTAAATCGATGGTCATCATTCGTTTCAATAGCAGTAAAGGTGCCCGGATTAGTACGCTATAAATTGTAGCAATAATATGGTAAAAACATAAATGATTCCTTCGGTGAGCCCCTCAATGAATTTATAGCCCAGTTTCTTGCCCTCCATGCTTGTGAATATGAAATATCAATTTTATATCGGTCGACGATGTCCACAATTATTTTCTTAGGCCAATAAATTCGATCAATCATCACAAACTTTGACCTCATTAATTGACCTAAAGCTCGGGCCCCAACTTGTCTGTGGTGTGGCATGATTTGATCAACTGAACATGTGTGGGTAGGATTCATAAAGTTGATTTGAAACACTTCACCGACTTTGGACTTGGTTGCATGTATATACCACTCATAATTTTCAACCTTGCACTTAATTTCCCATCGTTTCTTGTTAGACTTTTTGACCATGAATTGAAATACTTTAAGTAAGGCGAATTGTTTCACAACGTCTTTCAATTGAACTTTATTATGGAAAATATCATTAACCTTTACACCATTCTTCTATCGGATTGATTTGGAACCACCTGATGATGTTGATGGCTGTAGAGGAAAATCAGGAAGCCACCTAAATGGATAAGTGAGGACATTGTCAAAAAATGGTCCAGAATAATTTTCACCACCTGAAATAAGATCTTTAAGCTGCAAACTATCCATACCCTCGGTAATTGATGTCATATACTCAGGTTTTACATCTTCAGAAGGAATATCGGGCATATCATTTCCATCAAAGTCACCCAAATCGGGAACTCTATCTTTTTCTTCATAAGACCATGAGTTTGCAATGTACAACGGGTCATTACTGAAATCAATCAAGTTTTCCAAATCATATTCTTTTTTGACCCTACTAATTTCTTCTTCATCTTCATTTTCATCTTCTTCCTCCTGCCCTTCAATTAGGGTACATGTAACAAAAACAAGAATACATTCTTATAAGTATTGAGACATATCAATAAGACCCTGGATATCTTCATCATTTTGGATCTGTACGGGGCAGTCGAACTCAATTTTTCTTGACTTCATTGATAGTTGAAGGTAGTTTTTCATTGGATCAATACCGCAAGACTCCTTCAAAAGCTCAATAAATCCCTCGAATGTTGTTCCATAAGGAATTTTAATCAATTGTTTGGATCCTCCAGCATATTTCATTGTGTTGTTGCCACCTTGAATCCATTATCTTTAGTAACGAACCGATGCATAACCATCCATTTTAATTATCAATCCTGCAATGACAAGTTTTTGAAAATAATTATTCATTTACAACAAAAAAATCTGTCATAATTATGTAAAACATTCTTGCAATTATTAATATCAAAAAACCCCTCATATTTTTTAATATTTCATTTAACCCCCTTAATTATTTAACAATTTTATAACACCTTCGTATGTTATCTTATATCAAAATGCATCTATCTGTTCTTAGCGTTCCATTTAAAACGTTTTTATAATGTTTAATATCAAAATACCCCCTATATTTTTTAAAAAATTTTATTTAACCCCCTATAATTATCTAATATTTTATTAAACATCTTTGTATAATATCTTGTATCAAAACGTATTTATCTATTTTTAATATTTTATTAAAAACGTTCTTACAATGTTTAATATCAAAATACCCATTATATTTTCCCTATATTTATCTAACAATTTGTTTAACAACCTTTTATGTAACCTTGTATCAAAATGTATCTATCTATTCTTAATATTTCATTTAAAGCTTTTTTACAATGTTGAATATAAAAAATACCCCCTATATTTTTTTATTTTTTTTAGCCCCCCATATTTATCTAATAGTTTATTTAATACCCTCGTATGTTTCCTATTATCAAAATATATCTATTCATTCTTAACATGTTTTTAAATCCTTCATGATATTATGAAATATCAAAATACCCCCATGTTTTTCTTAACATTTCATATAACCCCCTATAATTATCTAAATTTTCATTCAACACCATTTTATGTTCTCTTGGATCAAAAAACATCTATCTACTTTTAACCTATTATTTAAATCCTTCATGTATTATGTAATTTTAAATACCCCCTATATTTTTTAAATATTTTGTTTACCCCCAACAATTACCTAACATTGCATTTACCACCCTTTATGTTGTCTCATATCAAAAGACATCTATCTATTCCTAAAATTTCATTTATAATGTTCTTACAATGTTTAATATCAAAATGCCCCCCATATTTTAATAACATTTTATTTAACCCCTCATAATTATCTCTTTCTTTATTTAACACTCTTGTATATTATCTTGTATCAAAGTATACCTATATATTCTTAACATGTTATTTAAATCCTTTATATATTGTATAATATCAAAATACCCCCCATATTTATCTAACATTACATTTAACCCCTATATTATGACATATAAACTAGATTTAACAAATAAAATTAAGTTTTTAGGCTAAGATTCATATAAATACCTTTTTTTTATGAATAGTCTTTTTTCGAGTCGAATTCAAAAATACGTACTTATTCCGTCCGAATGAACCTCTACTAATTGATCTTGAATAAAAATGAGTGTGAGTGAGTGTTTGAGTGATATAAGAAGTGTGTGTAATAAGAGTGAGGGAGGAGGGTTTATATAGATGTGGAGAAGGGCAATTTTGATATTTTAAAAAAATTTTAGGGTATTTTTGCTTAGAAATAGAGAATTTGGGTATTTTTGCTTAAAAATAGTGAATTTGGGCATTTTTGCTTAATTGAAGGGTATTTTAGCTATTTATTAAAATTTCCCTAATTTTTTAGTGTAAAATGTCGATATTTTGATGTGGTAAAGGATGTGGCATCTGTCATGTCAAATGCCACATCAGTGGGTACCCAACTGTTTTCCTGATCTGGGTATGTGTAACATTTCTGATAAACATTATTATGATAAAATAATTGCAAATATATGGATACGTTAGAGAGATTGTAGAAAGACGTAATGCATATTTAAAAGTTAAAATTATTTTTATGTAATTGAATATAATTTTATTCTATTTAATCGAAAAAAATAAAAGTTTCACCCTCTTCAATTAAAAAAATTTGAATTATCTAGATCAATAAAAAATGATCCCAAACATCATATTTTAATTAAATTTAAAAAATTCACATCAGTAACTTTTGATTACATTAGAGATTAAACATGTTATTGTGTGATGAAATATAAATATGAAGTCTTCAATAAGAAATTGAAAATTTTGATTTAATAAAGAAAAACAAAGTTTAATACTTTCATTATAAAATCAGATATACCTCCAAATATTGCTATTTCAACCATTAACCCAATTCCCAGGACATCAAAACCAGAGACAACAACATCTGGGTCCTGGAATTAGAATTTAATTTTTGCTTTTCAGCTTCTTAATAATAATGCATCGGAAGGTGGTTTTCAAATTGTACAGAATAAACTTCAAAAAGGCCTTGTGGATCTTGAATGAAAATCAGGACAATGCTTTTTACACCGTAGGCAAAATGCTTCACATAGGATAATGAATGAGAATCAGGACAAAGGCTTTGAGAGGATCCCAGCATTCTACTCCAGACCTATGATGAACACTTGTTTAAATGGCAATCCAGTTCCGTGTGGACAGTGGATGTGTTCGTTTATTCGGGGCGTCCATCCACAAACTTACAAATTCAAATGGAATGGCTCCATGCCTGCCACCAGTACAAACCCATCACCAGCTGTTTCGCATAGCAAACTGGCATGGGCAACATCAGGACCAAAATAAACAATTTTATTTATTTAAAAGAAATTGTTATACCAATTGTACCTAAATAAGAGATCCTTAGAAATTAGAATAATATGGACCATTCACTTGACGCAAAAATATGGCGGTAAAATAATAATTAGGTGAGGAAATGAACACAAAGTCAGTAGCCACACTGGCACTAATCATAAAATTAAGGCAGCAATATGGAATAAAGCAGTTCGAGGCATTATAATACCTTACCAAAAAACGATTGAAGTTACAGAGATGCTGAGGAAGCTAAAATTGTAACAAGAAATTAAAAAAAAAATGATTGCTCCCCATGATAGTAAATTTGCTTTACGTTACTATTTGAAACATGTTAAAGAGAGCCTAGACTGAATTCTCAAAGACAACACTTCCACATAGAAGCTGGGTAATGCATTTTTCAGAAAATTCTCACCCAAACAAGCTTCCTATTCCAGCATCATGGTTTGTGGATCTTGAACCCAAATACTCTTGGAACATAGCTCTGTGCTGCCTTCTGTGGCTTCAGGTGCCCATAAGTCATCAGAAACAGGTGTGGGAATGTGGTTCCAAAATATGCTCCATCAATGTCTATATAGAGTTAAAGATATTTAGGAAATATTTGCAAGCCAATTTCCAGGGAATGTAATGTTCAGTTAAAAACCCAATTGCACTCCAATAAATCTTGCACGAGTCACAGTAAACATGCCACCTATATTGATGTATAATCTATTCAAAACTGATATTTAGAGTAACAGAGTGGTCATATCTAGATTACATTTATCTAGCAATATTCAGGTTCAATTACCCTACAAGGTTGCATGAAAAGAAACTAGACAATATATCACAAAGGACTCAAAAGGAACTTTTGTAAGGATACTACCTTGATACTTTGATCGGGGGTAGTAAGCATCTTCACATCTGGGGCAATATATTTTCACACTGCCTGAATGAGGAATGTCTGATTGACCAAGAGGGAGACAGGGTTGTCCACAACAATAGACTCTTGGGCATCTTCCAAATTCATAGTTCTTGTACTTGTCTAACTGTAAAAATTTAATTAATATTTATTCTAACAAGTGCCCAAATGTTGTGGCATAAAAGCATAAATTTTACGAATCACAAAAATAAAAAAACTTACCATAGCAGCCATTCCTTTGCTAGTCAGTATGTATCGGGCATGAATTAGGCCATAAAGCATTTCTGCTGCAGATTCAACCATTTCATTTTGTTCCTCTGTAAACATATCACCTATACGTTCAAATAAGAAATTCACTAGCTTTGAAAAAGAAGAGTAAAATTTGATGCATCATGACGCAAAAAAGACGAACAGAAGAATTCATCAAGTGATGTTGAATAACAATAATCACGATATTGGCAGTAACATGGTATCAGAATGAAGAAGAGCTAAAGCAGAAATAATCGCATGATCATTACAATTTATATTTCAAGCTTCAACAAGATTACATGTAGATAAAAATTCAGTGCTTCCTTAATAACGCAAGTTTACCATGAGAGGACTCGACATCCAAAATTAAATCAAGTGCATAATCATAATAAGGAACTTGGCTGCTTAAACCACAGAGGTTAAAATCATCTTGTAGATAATCATCATCCACTTCACAAAATAACTCATTTCCTCGAAGATTGCAAAACCATGAGATCCAAGATGTATCCTCCCCATCAGAGCCACTGACATCAGACTCTTCAGTGTCGGTTTCCGATTCCTCTATAGCCAAAAAAGATATAATATACATTAGCCAACTAATAGGAACAGCCTAATATATTACAAGTGGGAAAAGTATTATGAAGGAAGAAGGGGGTTCAAGGAAGACAATATAAAACACAGAATATTTTATGATAGTATTAAATTCTTCAACAGTAAACTAACAGGACTTCACAAAAAAATCGAACCTTCAATAACAGCATTTAATACATAAACCACCGCAGTTGACTGATGAAAAATAGTGAATATCTATATGCCCCTATTGTCGGACTCAACACCAAAAAGTATGTGTGCTAATACATAGATAACACAGAGAAAATCTTTTCATAAGAAATAATAAGTTAAAAAAGCAGATATTTGCAACTAGAAAAATCAGGAATTCAAAGTTGCCTAAGAGAACACGGCTAAAATAAAAGGTTATATCAAGCAGCTCACTAATTTCATCTCAGTAGATGAATCACCCTTTCATTGATAAAGAAAGCAACATAAAGCCCTTTCATTACAAATAGAAGTATGACTGAAGGTAGTCTAGCTTCTGTAAATTAGAAGAAAAAAGAGTGAAGTTTCATATATGAATTACAGTTTAGAACTAAATTAAAACGCAGTACAGTCTCTTTTAGAGTACTGAAAACCAAACCTAATAAGGTGGTTCAATGTTTATAAAATTACCTAATAAATCTACAATTTCATATTCCCAAAAAAGGAACAACAATATACAGAAAAATCTTAAGATAACAATCCAAGTACAATTAGAATAATCTAGAGTATTACACAGTAAAGCCAAAAATAATAATAACCTGTACAATAAACAAGCTACACAGTTTTATCATCAAAATAAACTATTCTTAAATAATATTTATTGTTTCGAGATGTATATGCATATAACCAAGGAGATACCATCAGAGGCGTTGTTTTTGAAGAGCGAAGCGGCAAGAGCTTCTCGGTGATGATCAGCTGGATGCTTCCCCATCAAAACGGACAAATCATTGCCGTTGATCGTGCCTCTCGAAGTGGATGGAGAAGATCTTTCGAGCTGCTTGTCTAATGCGTCGTTAATCCGCTTCCGATCGACTGAACTTACAACCTCTGATTTGGAGCCACCGACTCGCTCTTTGTACATCTCTCAATACTCTTCCTCGCCGACGATGGCTTTATTTAGAGGATGTTAATGACCGCCGACACATAGCAATTTGAATGCCTAAACTAGCCCCAGGTCTCACCAAGCTAGGTTTTATTTTCCTTTTTTAATTTTAATTTTTCAGAGCGTCTTGTACAAAGAGGTTAGCGGCTTAATTCATCCTTAGTATCGCAGGATCTTTTTATTTTTTTAACAGGAAAAAACAGAGTACGAGAGAGGGTAAAATGGGAAATAAAGATTTTTAAGTGCCCGGCCAGGAGGCCTACAAATCGGCAGACAGCTTGGTTTGTTTGCATTGGCAGTTGAGGGGAAGATTACGTGCATGGATATGTTTTTAAGGGAGTATATTGGACACATGGCGTATGATCAAGGAAATGCGATCCCCATGGAATGCGGTAGGTGTCCGATGAGAATGTTTAGATCGTCAGATAAATCAATTGATCATTAAGCGAACCTAACTTCGTTGATAATAAATAAAATCAATATCGTTTTCTTAGAGGGTTTTGTGTGTAGTTATCAATATTATATAAAATATAATATATTATATTTTATTATATAAATAAAAAATAATATATATTATAAAATACATAAAAAATTTATTAATACAATGATTATATCGTAGGATACGATACATATTACTTATATAAATGATACATTTTTTTTAGATAAAAAATTATGTGAGAAAAATGTATTTGAGAAATTTTAAAATTTCATAAGGTATTTATGATATTTTTTAATATGTTATTGTGGCAATTGAATTTTTTAATATTTTATTATTTTCATTTTAAAAAGTTAAATTATACAATACGATATATGATTTATGATACGAAAAATTAGATTTTCAATAAATGATACGATATGTGATTCAACTATTATGTGTTTGTGTGTAAGTGTGTTTTAATGAAAAGGCTAAGTGATGGTCGTGGAATTTTTCAATAAAATGATTTATATTTTCTCATTCAAGGTTTTGACTGAAAACACTTTTCCCCCTCTTGATCACAAAGATTACATTTTCCCACTTAAAATCAATTATGTTAACAAAAACTGACACATTGATGCAACAATTGTAATTACCATATTACCCCTATTTATTATTTCTAACTTATACATGATTTCGCAACCCAAAAAATTTAACTCCACCTTAACTAGATCCAACCCATGCAACAACGTAATATACTTGTAATCAACATCAAAGCTCAACCTCATCGATGCTCACCTCTTGATGAGTTTTTACCTTCTTCCTTAAAAGACACCAACAAAGTCGTTGTGATACAAACACCTACGTTAACCTTTGGCATCACCACGATAACTCTGTTGTTGGAACCCTCTACCATTATTTCCTCTAATCTAATTGCATGCTTGACCTAAAACCTATAACTAACAAACATCTAAGTGCTTCAAGATCCAAAACAGTGGCGTTAGATAAATCTAGTAATTGGAATTGAGAAATCTCACAATTTTCTTTTGGATTATTTCCACCATCTTCCTTCCTTTTCCGTAATTTGTTTAATCCAAAGCCCAATTGAGATTGTAAGCATGTCGCATAAGCCATAGACATGAAAGATGAGGAGTGATAGAAAGACCAATCATAATGTACACAATGAAGATGAATGCTTACCAATAGAGGTGTAAAACTAAATAGCTAATATAATCCTTAAGGGAAGGGGTGAATGGAAGTTAACAAGTGATTATTGTGGAATTAAAGTTTGTAATGTTTCAATGCTTCAATTCCATGCCTCATACATCAAATTCTTCGAGGAAACCCCCTTGAAGTTCCACTGACACCATATCAACCTGATACACTAGTTTATCACGAGACTATGCCCTGGTTGTATAAGATTCCACCCTTTTACAATAGTCGGTCCATGATGTTGCACTTTACAATAGTTATTTAGAATTTCACCTTAGTTATATGGGATTTCACCCAATAAGATGGAGATTACAAGAAAAGTAAGTAAAATGTCTCTCAACTAGGATGATTACACAAGTATTTACACAATTTTTCTAAAGATTTATGTTGAACTACTAAGAGAGTAAAAATTGGTTGAAGAATAAATTTGCTTTACACGTAGAATTTATATCCTTTGAATAGTATGAACTTACTCACTTTGGATATGCCCAAAATCTATATGCTTTAAGTAGTATGAACTCACTTGCTTTGAGTATGCCCCCAAATGCTTGCTTTTATACTTGATTTTGGATTATTGATGTAAGCTAGTTGTTTGAACAAAAAATAAAGTCGTTGGCTCTAAAACTATTTTTAAATTCTAACATAAAGTCCTAAAGAACAATCTTTCTTGACTAAAAGATTAGAATTTTTGAA
This sequence comes from Mangifera indica, assembly GCF_011075055.1. Lineage (NCBI taxonomy): Eukaryota > Viridiplantae > Streptophyta > Magnoliopsida > Sapindales > Anacardiaceae > Mangifera > Mangifera indica. The sequence continues at coordinate 5,698,279 of NC_058156.1, forward strand.
AAGGAGATCGATTGTTCTAAGCTTCAATGGATATATACTTTTGTTTTCTTTTGCTTGCAACAAACATTTGACTCCTTGGAATTGGCATTCCATTCTTTGTTAACTTGTCTAATTTCGATCAAAATAGGTAATATATTCTTAAAATGATCTTGTTCATTGTAAAACGACTTGAAGATGGCTTGCAAGACAAGTGTTTCAAACTTGGAATGGGCGTTCTAAACTTGGACTTCAATTTTTTTTTCATTTAGTTTAGATTGTTGAATGTGTTAGTGTATGCCCTAAGAACCATTCGTGTTATCAGTTTCAAGGCATATCATCTTATATATATGTAATTATGATTTATTAATTACAAAAAATCCTCTTTTGTTCATATTTGTAAATTGCTTTCTTTGTTGGTTTAAATATAAAGTATGTATGTAAATTGTCCAGATAATTTATTTAATCATTAAAACATGATTATCAAGTTGTTCTCTATGGACGTGATATTAGTTAAGCAATAATATCATACAATAGACATACTTAATGCCTTCGTTGAATATTATGAGATGATATTAATGTAGGTGACAATGACGATTATGTCACTAGGGCATTAGTGTGGATTAACAATTAATGAATTGTTTTTTTAAATGTAACCAATTATGATAAGTCACATGGTCATTGCAATGTAGTCAATGACTATTAGTATGATTGTATTAGTCTACAAAGTAATCCTTTGACTTGATATCATGGTCAGATTTGATACGGATCCGTATGGTTCATATGACGTATAAATGCAAAGCTAGTCATGCTCCATACAATAAATCCAAGTTAGTCATATATTGTTTGTATATGGAGACGAATAATGATCAGGAAGGGATTTGTTGACTCAGAGTTATTAGATTCAGAGTTTTTGCTAACTTAAGAATTATTCGATTTCAAGTTCTTACATGAACGTTGATAAATATTAAAAACAAAAATCTCTAGCTAGAGTATAATGTAAGTCATAAAAAAGATGTTTGTAATGACATGTTTCGAATATATCGAGTGATGATTTGGAGAAGTATCAAGACTAGGGTTTTGATGAACCATAAACCCATATTCAATCAAGATTTAACAATAGAAAGATCTTACCTGCACGAAACATACGATAGGCTTAATGGAGTGTGTCTTCATTATGGTTTAGGGATTATGACACATTTTTAAATGATTACTATAGTCATTGAGTCTTTAAGAATATTTTTCAAATCATATAAAAGGGTTCATGACTGCAACATGGTAAACATAAACGATCATACCAATAAATCAAACATTTCAAAGAGAAAGAATTGATTATTTGGGGATGGCTAACACCTTCCAAGGGTAATAAAGGTAATATCATATAAAGTGTTATATGGATATGAAAGTGACATTTTAAAGGTTTAGATATTTATGAGATAAAATTAGGGCGACTAATGTATATGTAAGCATGCATGACTATTATGTAAATAAAGAACTTTGTAAGGTGTCACGAAAGAATTAAAAATTTGCTAATTAAGTCCACTAATATAAAAAGGCAAAGTTAGTTCATTTTTTCACACATGAACTCATTTTAGCTAAAACCATTTCTCTCACTACTAATTTGGCCAAAAGCCATTTTATGCTTGATTAGTGCAACTTTTAGAGGCTTTGCATTTGGGAAGCTCTACTTAATCATCTACTTCAAATAATCTAGCTTGGAGAAGGTATAAATCCTACCTTTCTTTCATTTCCTTTGAATGGCATTGATTATTGTTTTCTCCATACATGCATGTCCATTTCCACTATTATCTTCATCTAATTTTTACAAATGGTATCAAAGCCATTTTAGGCTCTTTGCATGTTTACTTTTGAGCCAAGTTTTTGTTTTTTATGCATAATAGTATGTGTAGCTAACATGGATGTACATGCATGTGCTTTGTTTGCCTTAAAATCATGTTTTTCAAATTTATTCAAGCATGTGTACCTCTCAGCCATACTTTTATGATCGCAATTTATTGTTTATTTTTGTGTTCTAATGATATTGAGTTGAAAAAAACACCATTTAAATCATGTACTGATGTTTTAAATGTGTAGGCTTTATGTTGATTAAAGTGAATTTGGGTGAAGAATAAAATATATGCAACTAATATAATTGCATTTGCATGGAATTTGGATGCATGGTGAAATGGATTTTAGGTCATATAATGAATGGTATGAGATGCATATGTTCCATGAAAAATAATGCATGATTTAATTTAATAGTGATGAAATGATAAATTATGTATATATGTCAACTTACATTTAATGATGATTAAATGTAAGAATTGATTTAAAGTTGACATAAAGTTAAATATATTGATATAATGAGAATTAGGGATGTGAAATATTGTATGTACCCGGATTCATTCATGGACTAAATATGGTTAATTGTTACCTATGGTAAATATTATGAATATTGGCACTCTATGCATTATGTTATTTATTGTTAAGTCCTTGAATTAATGTAGTCTATATTGAAGTTTTGATTGACTAGATCAATCACACGTTTAATATTTATTTATATTATATATAAGTTCATAACAGTTATAAATGTTAGTTTAGTTAATGGATAAATGTTTTATTTGGGATGATCATGGGTATAATTCGATTGTAAGTGCATCGATTGGACTGGGACCCGAGCGAAATCTGGATAGTGATATAATCAAAAATATAGATCTAGTTGAATAGTTTGTCTTTATGATGTATTTTCAAAAAAACCCATGATCATCCCCCGTGTTTATTATTTTGCATATATGTTATCTATGTAAGTTCAATTGCAAATTAAACTTAAATTAATTTAAATTAAACCTAAATCTCCTTAAGTAAAATTATTAAATCTATGTCTCCTATTATGAGATAACTAAATTCTTTAACATAAATTATAATATTCCAAGATTTCTATTATGTGAGGGATATGAGCTTTATGTCATGGAATTAGGTTCATCTTATTCTTGGATAAATATTTTCATATTAACCAAGATTCTATTATGTGAGAACATGATGAAAATGTCATTTTAATAAAGCGTAACGGTTCAAATTTAACTAGTCGAAAATACTAACAGTTTTATTATGTGAGCTATATGAAGCTAAGGGCAAGAAATACAAATCGAGTCTTCTATAGTAATATAAAAGGAAATGATTTCCTACTTATTAAAGTTAATTGACCAAGATTTCTATTATATGAGCTTAATTAAATTTAATAAAAACTTGATTCCCTACTAGAAATTTAATCTGATGAAAAATGTTCAAATCCTATCTAAGAGAGTGCGAGATTCGACAAAAATAGTGGGAATTAATATGGTTATGCATTAAAAGGTTTAAATTTATACAAGACACTAATAATTTTTTTTTTTGCAGCTTCTTTATTTACTGTGATAATTTGAAAATGGCCAATAACAACTTATTACGCATTATGGATAATAATATTTTAACCGAACTAAACTTCAAGGATTGGGTTAGAAATTTGAGAATTGTTCTTAGTTTTGAAAAATCCAAATACGTATTAGAAGCACCTCTTCCTATTAATTTGGCTCCAAATGCCATTGAACATGAAAATGAAGTTTTTAAAACTTGGTAAGAGCATCATGTGAGAGCCTGAAGCTATATGTTGGTTCAATGAACAAAAAGCTTTAGACGAAGCATGAAAACATGCATAACGTGTACAGTATCCTTGTCACCTTACAAGAATTGTATGACGAGAATTCACGAGTCATCAAGTATGAATTATGTTCAACTCTTTTCGGGATAAGTTAAGGGAAGGAATGTCTTTGGATGATCATATCATAAAGATGATAAACATCCTAAGGTAATTGGATGTATATAGAGTTGTCATGCTTGACAAACTCAAAATAAATTTAATTTTGTAATCCATTTCAAGTAGTTATAAACCATTCAAAATGAATTATAATCACAATAGGATTGAGCGTCTACTTCCAAAGCTTTTGAAAGAGATTCATGATTTATATAAACAAGGAAAGGGGCATGGAGAAATTCATGTTGCTTTTTGTAATAAGACTAAAAAGAAGCAAAAGAAACCTAAAAAAATACCAGAAGTCAGACCTAAGAAGAAAAACTTTAAGAAAATTAAAGCCAATATGAAGAAGGCCAAGGCCAAGAAGTAGTGTTTCCAATGCAAGAATGACAGACACAGAAAGAGGAATTGTCTTTTTTATCTACAAAGCTTGAAAGAGAAGAAAACAGGTATATTTCCTTCATTTGTAATATGGTTTGAATTAACAACTAATTCGAATTATCATTCCTAGACATTAGATTCAACGGCTGCATGTCACATATGTGTTTCATTACAAAACTTATAAAATAGTTATGTGTTGTCCAAAAATGAAATTATTTTGAGGATGACAAACAGAGCAAATGTTGCAGTTGAAGCTATAGGGAATTATTCTTTGACACTCCCATCTAAAGATGTTTTGAGATTGTATAGAGTACTTTATTTTGTTAGAGTTGCTAGAAATATAATTTATGTTTTTGTTCTATGTAAGAATTGTTACTATGTACAGTTCAATATAAATGAATGTTTGATTCATTTTGGAAATTTTCTAGTTGGCAAAGCAATAAATACAAATGGCTTGCATGTTTTAGAACTAAATTATCTAAGTATTATGAATTTTGTTACAAATAAGAGATCTTAAGAAGAAATTAATCAATGATTACTTTGGTATCATTAATTAGGCCATATAAAAGACAACATGATAATAGGATTAGAAACAAATAGGATTTTAAATCCATTGGGTTATGAAACCTATCCAACTTGCGAATCATGTCTTTAAAGAAAAAATGACCATATCACCCTTTAAAAATAAAGGGGACAAATCCAAAGAATTATTAGAATTGATACATTCAAATATATGTAAACCATTCAATGAAACAACAAGAGGAGGTTTCCAATGCTTCATTACCTTTATCGATGATTATTCGAGGTAATGAAATACAAATCCAAATCTTTTGAAAAGTTTAGACAATTTAAGAATGAAGTAGACAAATGGTCTGAAAAGAATATTAAGACCTTACGATTAGATCGTGGAGGTAAATATTTGAGTATGGAATTTCAAGATTATTTGAAGGAAAATGGAATCATATCCCAATTAGCTCCTTAATACATACCATAACACAATGTTGTATCAGAAATGAGGAACCATACTTTATTGGATATGATACAATCCATATTAAGTTTTATAGAGTTGTTGATGTCATTATAAGGATATGTCTTACTTTCTACTGTGCATATTTTGAATAGAGTATTATCCAAATTTTTCCAGAAGACACCCTTTGAGATGTTGTATGACTAGCCTTCCAGTCATAATTATCTAAAGGTCTAGGGATGTCTAGCTTTTGTCAAAATAGTTAAGACTAATAAGTTGGATGTCAAATCAAAAAAAGGTCGGTTTATAGGATATCCTAAAAATTGTTTAGAATATTACTTTTATTTTCCAACTGATCAAAGAATTTTGATTAGTAGAAACACACACTTCTTAGAGAAAGAGCTTTTACAAGAAGATAGTACAGAAAGAATAATAGAGCTTAAAGAAGAGTTCAAAAAACCTCAGATCAAATAGGCTGAGCCATGAGAATCCTCTTAATAGACCTCTTCATATGATACACCTATTCCAGATTAAAGATCTTTTAAAGTATCGAGACCTCTAAATAGATATGAATTTCTTATAAGTAGGATTTTGAATCCTTCATAGTAAGAGAAATAGATCATGGTGATAATCCAAGAAATTATGAAGAAGTTATATTAGATACTGATTTTGGTACATGGTTGAAAGCTATGAATTCTAAAATAGAATCCATGCATACTAATTAAGTTTGGACACTTGTTGATCCATCAAAAAGAATAATTCCTATTGGTTATAAGTGGGTCTTCAAGAGAAAAATAAGTAAGGATGGAAAGGTAGAGACTTATAAAGCTTAGCTAGTAGTAAAAGGTTATACTTAGAGACAAGGGTTAGATTATAAGGATATTTTTTCTCCTATACCTATGATTAAATCCATCCATATAATACTAGCCATTACTACATATCATGATTATGAGATTTGGTTCCTTAATGTATTCATTGAGGAAAACATCTATATGGAATAGCTTATCGGTTTTTTATCCACTGCTAAAAGACATAAGGTGTAAAAGTTGCATCAATCTATTTATAGATTGAAACAAGCTTCAAGAAGTTGAAATATTCGATTCGATGATATGATCAAATCGTTTAGTTTTGTAAAGACTCTGAATGAACCCTATGTTTACAAATGAGTTAAGGATTATGCCATAATGTTTCTCGTATTGTATGTAAATGACATATAATTGATAGGTAATGATATTGGCATGATGAATGAGGCTAAAATCTAGTTATTAAGAACCTTCTCAATTAAAGACTTTGGAGATGTAACTTATGTTTTTGGAATTCATATCTATAAAGATAAAATAAAGGGGATAATTGGTTTGTCCCAGAAATTGTACATAGAAAAGTTGTTGAAAAGGTTCATCATGAAAAAATCAAAGAGAGGCTTTTTGCCTTTTGTTCATAGTTTTTATATTTCTAAAGATATAGGTCCAAAGACTAACAAAGAGCGATAGAGGATGTGTAATTAGTCTTATGCTTCTGTTGTAGAGGGATTACTGTATGCAATATTATGTATAAGACCTGATATAGCCTATGTCGTAAGTGTTACGAGTAGATATTAGACTAATTCAAGGGAGAAACATTAGTCAACTATAAAATCGATCCCTAAATACTTGAGAAGAACCAAGGATTTAATTTTGAGTTATGAAAGTTTAGTGTTAAACATCTAGGAATACTTAGATTCTGATTTTCAGTTAGACATTGATGATAGAAAGTTTGTATCAAGGTTCATTTTCATACGTAATTAAGGTGCGGTTAGTTAGAAAAGTTTGTATAGATGCATAAAGTTCGTATCTAAACTTAGTGTGGTTCCAAACATGGTTTATCTAATGACTATATTATATGATAATATTGGTGTTGTTACATCGACAAAAGAATAAAGGGCATATCATAAGTCTAAATATATTTTTGTGAAAGTATAACATTCTAAGAATTCATTAGAACTGGATAAATATTGATATGAAAGACACTATCAACAGAGAATTTTGTTGACCCACTAACTAAGGTGACATTAAAATGTTGGACCATCATCTTAAATATAAAGTATGTATGTGAACTATTCAAGTAATTCATTTAATCAGTAAAACAAGATTATCAAATTATTCCCCATGGATATGATATTAGTTGGGTAATAATATCATATAGTAGACATACTTAATGCCTCTATTAAATATTATCAGATGATTTTAGTGCGAGTGACAATGACGGTAATGTCATTAAGGCATTAGAGTGAATTAACAATTAGTGAACTATTTTTTAAATGTGACCAATTATGGTAAGTTATATGGTCATTGCAATGTAGTCAATGACTTATCATATGATTGTACTAATGTATGGAGTAATCGTTTAACTTGAGTTATCATGGTCAAATCTGATATGGATGCATATGGTGTATAAATATGGAGCCAATCATGTTTTGTATGATAAAACCAAGTTGGTCATATATTGTTCATATACAGAGATGACTAATGATCAAGAGGGAATCGGTTGACTTAGAGTTACTACATTCAGAGTACATATTGACTTAGAAATTTTCTAATTTTGAGTTTCTACATAAACGTCGATAAATATTGAAAACAAAAAACTCTAGCTAAAGTATAATATAAGTCATATGAAGGATGTTTATGATGACATATTCTAAATATATTAATCGATGATTCAAAGAAGTATCAAGACTAGGGTTTTGACAAACCATAAACTTGTACTCAATTAAGATTTTACAATAGCAGGATCTTACTTACACAAAATGTACAATCGAAAAATAGGTTTGATAGATTGTATTGTCATTATGGTTTAAAGATTGTGACACATTGTGAGATGTTTACCATAGTTGTTAAGTCTCCATATATTTTTTTGGATCATTTAAAAGGGCTCAAGGCTACACCATGATGAACCTAAATAGTCACACCAATAAACTAAATATTTTAGAGAGAGAGAATTGATTATCCAAGGATGACTACCACATTCCAAAGGTAATAAAAGTAATATTATATAGTGTTATAAGGATGTGAAAGTGGCATTTTAAATGTTAAGATGTTCATGAGATAAAATTAGGGTGATTAATGTATATATAAGATATACATGTATGACTATTATGTAAATAAAGAACTTTGCAAGGTGTCATGCAAGAATTAAGAATTCGTTAATTAAGTCCACCAATATAAAAAGACAAAGTTAGTTCATTTTTTCATGCATGAACTCATTTTAGCTAAAACCATTTCTCTCACTACTAATTTGGCCAAAGGCCATTTTATTCTTGATTGGTGCAACAATTTAGAGGTTTTGCATTTGGGAAGCTCCACTCCATCATCTATTTCAAATAAACTAGCTTGGAGAAGGTATAAATGCTACTTTTCTTTCATTTCCTTTGAACGACATTGATTGTTGCTTTCCCCATACGTGCATGTCCATTTCCATCGTCATCTTCATCTAATTTTTCCAAAATGACTTCCTTTACTAATCTATTCTAGACTTCATATATAGTGGAACAAATGTTCAACTTGAATGGATGTTCCAACTTTCAAACTTCAATTTTTTTAGCTTTGGCAAAAGCTTGAATGGGCTTTCAAGCAATCTCATTCTTGACTTGAATTATTATAGAATAGGTGTTCTTCATCTTGAATGGGCATTTCTACCTTCAAACTTCAACTTTTTTTTTTCTATTTTAGATAGAATAGGGAACGATCAGTGAAACAAGGTTGATTATAGTGGAATGAGAAATCTAAGAGATGGAATGAGCATTCCTTTTTCTTGGAATAGACATTCTAGGCATATTTCCTACATTTTTGGTCATAACATTAGACTTGCCTGAAACTTTGTTAATCCTTTCACAATCTTTTTTCTTGTTTTTGTCACATTAAAACATATAATGATCTAATGATTTCTCCTTTTTGATTTATGACAAAACGAAGTAAATAAGTGTTGAATTCATTTTTAATAATGAAAATGCAAACACCATTAGCAATATGAATACAAATCAACTTTTTAAAAAACATAAGTCAAATATATTGCCCTTGTATAATTATAACACCCTACCTTGAAAGTTTTATCCCTTGGGGTGAAGTGCTACTAAAACTATATCGAGTATATTCATAATCACCAAGTAAATTCATGCATGATCAAGTAATCATGAATAAACATGCTTCAATTCTATAGTTTGAAAATATCTCAATTTATTAATCATAATAAATGTATCAAATCAAAAAATCTCCAAGCATTAATATCAAAATAAACTCATTACTCAAATCATAACGTCTAATAGTCATAATCATATCATAAATAGAAATTCCTAAAAGTCTATTTGTTGCATGTCGCTCCATCACTGATCAACTACCTTACTTTTGTCTCATCTATGCTTCTCACATGTAAAATCAAAAGGAACGAAGTGAATAAAAAACACTCAGTAAGTAAGAATGATGTAACACCCACATGTACATCTCAAGGGCATTTTAGTCTTTTTGCCTATATATATATATTTGTATATGTATTGTTATGATTGAGTTGGTAATGAAAATAACTATGTATTGTAATTTTAAGGGTCTTATGATCGTACATAGAGGGTGTTCGCCCATACATTGAGTGATATGTTGGCCAAATGGATAACGTGCATATTAAGTATGCATGCCTATGCATGGTGTTATGTTGGGAAAGATTATAAAAGGCCTGTTATTGGAATTTTGTGATCATTATCCCATTACATGCAAAGTGACCTTACCCATTTCAAAGAGAGAAATTGAGTGTTGTTTGGCTATCTCTAGTGGTGAATCAAAGGGTTCTTTAGCTAGATAGTGAAAAGATGAGGACGAAGAGTGAAGTTGTAGTCAATATCAAATCATTCAGTGAAGGGAAAACTAATAAGTAGGATATCTCTACCTTTCTATATAATATGTCTTATTGTGGTTCATGGGATCATTGGGTTGATTTCTAAAAGCATGGACTGTACTATGTATGTTTCGATCATGTATGAGGAATAGAAGTTAGGAAATAAATTTATGTCCTACTTTGATTATTATAGTTTATGAAACTTCGTGATTCTAGTTATTTGATATGTGATTTTGGTGTATAACATGAGACTGGATTGGTTTATGTTATGATACATAAAATACATGAATGTTTATACATGAAGTATTAGGATTTTATGACATGTTTTGGATAGAGGAATTTATGACTGTTTCTTCCAGGTCGTGATTTTCTCACAAACACATGATTTTTCTTTTTACCCTAGTATCCCATAAGATAAAAAGCCATTGTTGTGACTATGATCAAATATTAAACAAATCATGCTCAAGTTTTAACAGTTTTCTAGCGTGGTTTCAATCTTCATTACCATTTGTGCTTCATGTGAATATTAAGGAGTGGACTTACACTTGATTTTGAGACCGAGTTCATAACCTCTCGCCTTTAGAGATAAACAAAAGAGTGGCCTATGCAGGTATATCGAAAAACACCCTATGCGTATTATTTGCATATTTGTGAATTAATTTGATTATGGGATGATCCAAATAAGGGTTTTTGTGGTGTGTTTATACTGTTTAATTAAAATTATAAATTGTTATTTTGCTACCCAAGGCTATAAATTTTGCTCGAATCCAATCCTTTTTAAAACCTCAGAAAGGTCTATAGGCCCAAAATAAATTTTATTATACTTTGGGACCTTATTATAATATTCCTAACAAGCTAGGGTATATGCTAGAAATAGTAGCATAGAGTTTATCCAGTTGGATAAACTCAAAGCCATCATCTAATTTAAAATTCAAATTAGGCTAAGGATAAGATTTTATCCTATTGTTATTATCCCACGATTTTAGGTTGATTATCAAAAATCTTGAGGAAATTAATTAGATGATGTATGGGCAGACGAAACATGCGTAGGCACACAGAGAGCTTTTCCCTTCTCTATCAAGCTACAAGCCATCATCAAGTTCAAACAAGCCTCGAGCATGATTTCGACCTCTATTTAAGTTGCTCCTTCGTATGGATATCAAGGAGTAGGTTTACATTTGGTTCTGAAAGACTTCTCAACCTCTTGCTATCAAAGAAAGATGAAGAAACCGTCTATGTAGGTATATTGAATAAACACCTTATATGTGTTTTATACATGTTGTGAATTAATTCTCTACAAGGGTGATCCAAGGTTTTTACAATATATTTGCTTGTATAATTAAAATTTTAAATTGTTATTCTGCTGCTTAAAGATTGAAAAATCTATATAATAGTATTAGAGCCACCTACTAAGGATTAATGTACAAAATATACCTATTTATTTTTACAATATATTTTTAATTTTTTATATTAATATCAAAATAATATTTAATTTGTAATTGTTATTACGAAATTGTTAAAGCAATTTTATAATTGATGCAAATAACAACATAAATTGTTTGTTATTTTGCTAGTGTTTATTTTCTTTATTTTTGTTGATGAATTACATTGGTTGACATTGGTGGAAAAACCTAGGTACACTCGGGCTACATGCCTTGTTCAAGTGTACATAGGCCACTATACAACTATACTTGGTTTCCTCATGGGTGTACATCCCTTTGGACGCACATGCATGGATTTTGAAGTTGTGTACACCTGTACACATTGATTTCATGCATGTACATACATTCAAAAAATTTTTGACCAAATTGATATCACATGATTGGTTAATGCGTAACTATTGAATTAAAGATCGTAGATTTTTGTGATTGATTTGATTGACCTACCTATTAATTAGTTCAAACTTGTTAGCCAAAAAGAATGGGAGAATTAATGCAATGGGATCTCAACTCGCTAGGAAGTCCATAAGGATTTCCCAAGTCCAATAGAAAAGGTTGTAGACTTGAATAAAAATAGTGGGAGCATTTATTTAACAAAAGACCATGTTAAATATATATAAAATTAAAATATGACTTTATTATTATTATTATTATTTTTTGTAGAATAGACTTAACACACAACTCAACCTTTAAAAAAATATTTGAAAACAAGTTTGGGTTAGATGCAAGATATCTCAACTGGTATCAACATCTACAGACTGTATTAGAAGAGAAGAAAATTTTGTATGTTGTACAAGATTTACCTATTGTGACCAAACTTGAGGCTGAAATGAAGGAATCATATGCTTTCAAGAAACATGAAAATGATGCAAAATAAGTATCGAGCATCATATTATCTTCATTGACTCCTGATATACAAAGTATCAGTTTATTTGATAAAGATATAATTGATTGTTTGCATAAGATCTTTTTAGGTCATGCTTGTTAAGAGCGATATCAGGTAACGAAAGAAATCTTTAATAAAAAAATTGATGACAGAGTAGAGATTGGAACTTATGTGTTTAAATATAATTAAATTGATCAAGAGGGCTAAAATTCTAGACTCATGTATGATGAATAACATGGCTTTTAACCTTGTTATCCTGTCTCTACTTGAATCCTACACTAAGTTCGCAATGGACTTTCTGAAGGATAATAAGGAAGAATCCATATGAACCCTTGCTACGAATTGTGGTAAATGTTGATGTACACATAAGAATGGCTAAGCAGGTTGAAACTAGTTTGAAAAGAGAAGAAAAAAGAAGTAAAGCTACACCCAAGCTAAATTTTGAATCTCAACTAGTACCATATACTATGGTGCAGTTAGAAAAAGTAAGGTACTTTGCTTTTAATGTGGTAAGCCTGACAACTAGAGCAAAACAATGTAAAACCTTACCAGCTAACAAAAGAAGGAAGACTAAGTCTTTAACATGATTATTTCAAGAGTTATAACTATGATTATTTCAAGAATTATCAATCGTATAAATTAATTTTAATTGAACCATTAATTTGACACATTAAGGGCTTAGTCATGACTAGTTATATTTATCAAGACAAAGATGATTATGTTGATTTCTTACTAACATTAGTAGGAGTATTATTCAATTATTGAACATCATCTTAATGACAATTATTAAAAAATGTTGTATCAAATAGCACAAAAGACTAAATCATGGCTAGAATTTTGAGTCATTTGATTTTTGTTGAATGATGGAGATTGAAATACCCTTGATAAAAAATGTCTCAAAAGCATAACAAAAGATGTCAAATATAAAAGCATGAATTATTATCATAATGTGTGTAGTCTAATACAGTTATAAAATAGAACAAAACTGAAAAATGAAAAATTTGGAAATAAACTGAGAGACAAAAATGCTCTTAAAGCCTATGCCCTTTGACTGCTACTCATCCCGTAGTCTTCACAATCACTTGTACCTGTATGCAAGAAAGTAAGGAAGTGAGTGATAAAACACTAAGTAAGTTGGACACTATACTGATAACTTTACTAAGATCTCCAAAATGCCCTTAAACTCAACCCATACTAACTCTATCACCCAGAGTCGACATAAAACTCCTTTATAGATGATAATAGGTCTTATGTACTATCTTTATGTTTATACTGAACTCTAGAGATTGTCCAAGTTGTATATCCTAACTCTCGGGTCGACTGTGTCCCTCTCGATCACTAAACAACTGTTCTCCCAAATTCCTATCTGGTGTGACCCTACTAAACTTGGAGAAAGCATCTAAATTTGAAAATTGTAACTAAAACTATATACTAGGTTGATTGATCTAGATCAAATACAGGGATTTAACACTTTTGTCATGTAAGCTATCTCTTTGTTTTTCCTATCTAACGTGACCCTACTAAACTTGGAGAAAGCATCTGAATTTGAAAATTGCAACTGAAACTATATACTAAGTTGATTAGTATGGATTGAATGTAGGGATTTAGCACGTTTTCCATGTAAGTTATTTCTCTATTTCACTACACTAAACTATATCTTAATTGGGCTTAACCACAAGCATGTACCTTACTGTGGGTTTGATATCCTATTGCAAATGTGTCTTCCTGTGGGCGATGTAGGAAATATGTACTCACAGTGCCTCCTCGTAACGATCCCATGATGTCTAGCTAGCATGCATTTTGAGCCTTTACTTAACTTAGCTCGCTCTCGCTTCAGTCTAACAATATATATCGTGCCCCACTATACTGAACTCTTAGGCATGTAGGATACTCCTATGTACCTAGAATCTTTGTATTATTACCTGGGATGACCTTTAAATCTCTAGCTTAGTTCTCTTACTCTTTTCTTTCTAAACCCTAATTTGATTTTTAAAGAAAACGTCGTATCTAAACCCTAATTTGATCTTTAAAGAAAATGTCGTATCTAAACCCTAATTTGATCTTTAAAGAAAGAGTTTCTATTCTCAACAAATTAAACACCTCACTTCTATGATATTATAGCCTGGAGATCATTAACACAACAAGTTTACTTGACCACATTTCAATTACTCATAATATTATCAACGAAATTTGCATAAACATGACATAGGATCTATATATACAACATAGACATCTAACATCATATTCTCATCATTATTTCACATACACAACATTATCAACATTCTTAAATATGCCAACTCATAATAATCATGACATCAGTTCACACTAATGCATAATTTAGATATAGATTTCATAAGTCTCAATGAAAAGTTATCAACCTAATATGATATCACATTCTACTCTTTACAACAACATAACCATACAACCTCAATACATATCATATATATACGTATCTACATACAAACATTGCAGATCTTACTTACCTCTTTACCAAAAGCTGTAAAATTCAAACTTGATCTATAGAAATAGGACTGCATAACTAGGCTTCATTCTCTTTAGGTTCTCTCATTTCCTTACTGTCAAAAATGTCACCAAAAATAGCCACCATGAAGCCAAAATATCAGACTCTTATTCTCACCCTTTTTCTCTCTAATTCATGTATCTAGGGATTTGGATGATAATCCCTAAAATGTAGCAATGTGCCTTTTATAAATTGAAAACAAATTCAGTACATACATTGGCTTATGTCTAAAGTATATGATCGTGTGTCACTTAAATTTGCAATTTATGCGAAATCAATCTTATATGGTTGATGTGGCATGACACATGAGCATAGCCTCTCCATACATGACCTTGTGTCTCTTAGACTTGCACTTTTACTTAGAATTCACTTTTAACCATTCTTTCATCGTATATTGAATAGTATGTTAAATAAGATAATCTTGTTTGATATTCTAAAAAAAAACTTAAAAATATTATCTTTCTAGTACTAAACAGGTTTTAAAATTTATTTTGGAAGATCCTTTTCTACGTCATTTTCTAAAAGAATGAGAGAATAATATAACTAAATCAATTTTTAATACATAAGAAAGATAGACATAAAGTAAATGATGTGCCAATAAGTATGGTTGAACATCACAATAGAGATTACTCAATCCTAAATGAAAAGGAGTAATTAGCCTATGTACACAAAAATATGTAGGAATAATGAGATGCGTTATAAGTTTATAAGAATTAAAATTTTCATAACTCTTGATAAATGCGCTAAAATCATCAAAGTGATGATACAAGTGATGCTAAAGTCTAGATACCATCATGGGTGCTTCATACCATTAAAGTTTTGACAATTAATTGTCAAAAGTAACTCCAATGGATAAAATCTAGAATGATTGTGATCATATCACAACCAATGGTATTAACCTAGAAAATGAGTTGGTCAGCTATGCAAGTTGATGAGTTTTGTTTAAGAACTCACATGAATATTGGAATATAGAAATATTCGTACAAGTAAAACCATAAAATCTTTTGGTTTTATTGAAATGAATATAAAATTTATGTAGAAAAGCGAGTCAGAGTACAATGACAATTTTGACATTGTATATCTATACAACGATAAACATATTAGAATTAGATGTCATATTTGTAGCTAGCATAAGACTTGGATAACCAAGTAATTCTTTGTGAGAGGACTTAAACTAAGTAGTCCATGTCCTTATTCAATTTATTGTTGTAGATCATATAGACTACTAAATTTAAGTTGGAGTGTATATAGCAAACAAAGGCTGAAAGGATTCAACAAATAAAAATCTGAAAGGATTCTCTTTTTTCATAATGATACATGTCTCTCTTAGACAATGTGTCATTTAACACATAAATCAAGTGACAAAGATGATTGGATTTTTATTACCACCAATTATTAAAATGATCATGAGTATCATGAAATATATTTGAAGTTTGTGTCTCAACATTTTAGAAATATCAGTTGTGTTCAAATAAGCATAATTAGACAACATACTAGAAGAATATCCTTGAATTCTTGAAAAGGAATATAGATAATTTCTAGGTCATAAAGGATGAAGTCACTAAATAAGTAACAGTGACATAAGATAAATCATGTTGAAAAATAATAAATATCAATTTAGAGGTCAAGTCATATATATGTTGAATAAATTCTACGTTGAAAGTCGAGTATAAGACATTTACAATGTATGGCTTTAAAAGGAATATTAGATCATAAACTTTGGCTTTTGCATCATTGATTTGGTACTATTAATACCGAACAAATACTTTATGGAGTCATGATCTTACCAAACAGTGTAATTATATACTTTGACGATTTCACCTTGTCAATTATGGTTGACAAGAAGAAAGGTTAATTAACTTTAGAAAACTCAATGGACAAATTGTATTAATGAATGCTCAGTTGCAACAAAAGCTATGATGGGTGCATACGGTAATCTAATATTATTTGCAAGGATGATTGACTATAGTGCAAATGGAAGATTGTTTGGGTTGGTGCCCTAGAGTCAATCCTCATGATGATACAAGTTCGTTAATAAAATGTTATATTTGTAATTTCTTATGACTATTGTTGTCTATTATAGAATATTAATATATGCTTAGACAAATGTCCTAAAAATAGTTGAACTGTAACAAGGGGATTAATGCAAAACATCTAATTGTGACCCTATGTGCATATTAGATAAATATTCTTAAAATGTCCATAACTTTGATATTACCATGACTAAGAGCACGAGTAATAGTGATAGAGTTATCATAGTGTTGAATGACCTCATTAAAAGATGATGAAAATTTTCAAGTGCCAAAGTTGTTTGTTGATGACTTAGTACAACACATAGGTGTATGTTGTAGATGTGCTCACTAAACTAACCCATTACGAGGATTCAATATGGATGGTTACTTTAGTATCTATGAAATATATCCTCTTAGTAAATGAAGGTACATGCGATTCTTAAACTTGAGGTCACTAGACTGTTTTATGTAAGGATTGACATGATTTAACACTAACCCAACGTAGTCTGGTCAAAGGATTGCTAGAAAAATGGTGATTAGCCATATTATGATTTGCATGAAGTCTATGGTGGATCAATAAAAGATTCGTTACTCCCAAGCTTGAAAGTTGATATCTCAATTAGGGTTTTCTAATGAATGGCAATGACTAACTAAATCTATGACCACAATGAGATTAAGTTTATAGTTAATCCGATATTATCCAGTCATTAACAAAAAGTTAGTTTATGCAATTCAAGGAGTTTTAAGGGAAACTCTTTATTTATACCACAGCCTAACTTGAAGAGATATTGTATTACAAATGGATCAAATTGTATAAGTAACTATATCACTGACAGGTTAAAGAAGTCACATGTTGATCTCTACTAATCGAGTGGTCATGATATCTCGTTAGAGACCAATCTTGGCTTGTGTCTCAACAGATATCAGGTCAAAAGTCTAACATTAATCTAGTCACTATTAACTTAATGAAAAACCTATGAGTCACACACAAAAAAGAGTTGATAAAACTCTAAAGGCATAGAATTTTTCAAGTTGGATCTGATCTAGATTTTAGATTAAGTGTTTTGAGTCCTGGAAAGGCCCCAAATGTATATTTTAGGATACTTAAAGACTAAAGTAAAATAATCTTGAATGGTTAGGGATGTATGTGAGAAAGTACAAGATTGGATTTGTTTTTTCTAATTGGATAAATCTAAACCTAATTCATAATTTCATGTGGGTCATGAGTTTAAATAAAAGTATAATAATAATAAAAATTAAACATATATTTAAATAATATATATAAAACCCACACGAGTAGACCTATATATGTACATATATATATATGTGTGTATGTGCATGTGTGCGTGTCTGTAATTTTTTTACACACGAAAAAAGTGAGGTGTGTACATTATGGGAAAACTAAAAATGCTAGCCTCATGTGCTTTGATTCTTCTAAACATGACTTTCTCACAAACACATGATTTTTCTTTTTACCCTAGCTGCCCATGAGATGAAAAACGATTATCGTGACTTTCATCAAATATTAAACAAATCATGCTCAAGTTCTAATAGCCTTCATTCATATTTGTGTAGATACCCAAGAGCAAGCTTACATTTGATTTTAAGAGTGACTTCGTAACCTTTTACCTTTTAGAGAAAGATGAAATAGCTACCTATGTAGGTATATTGAAAAACACCATATGTGTATTATTTGCATGTTTGTGAATTAATCTTACTACAAGGATAATCCAAATAGGGATTTTTGTGGTGTTTATACTGTTTAATTAAAATTTTAAATTGTTATTCCACTACCCAAGGTCACAAATTCCCTATAGCTACATGTTTAAGTATGGCAAGTTGTATGCTTATGCATACTCGTACATGTATGTAAGCGAAGTCACGATGAGTAATGAATAAAAAGATAAGTCATGCCTAGATAATAGAATAGGTTTGCTCATGCATATGGCCTTGCACGTCTGTGTGTAGTATTTATAAACATGTACACCCATGAAAGACTAATCGTACATGAAGAGGTTGACACACGCTCGTACATCTAACAGTGTACACCTTGCATGAAATTCAATCAATAGTGAAAGTTGGAGAAATATGCTAAGTTTAATGGGTTTTCTCAAAGGATAATGTAAACTTTATGGTAAGCATTAGCACCTAATATGCCCAAGAGAATTATTATATTTACGACATGAGTTATAAGGAATGTGAAAGCTAAAACGAGCTTGAGTTGATTATGTGGTTCGAGATGTTGGCATGTTGACATATCTTATAGTCATTACGAGAGGGCACCATGATTTATACTGTTTACATTGCCCACAGTAGGGCAAGTTTGTAGTAAGACACTCTACTAGCAGTAGGGTACTTTACTAATAGTAGAGCCTAGTTTCAGTTCAACAATTTGTAGTGGTGTAGGTGAATGGACTGAATAACGAGCTTACATGGTAAAGGTGTCAAATCTGTATATCAATCCAATCCAATCAGCCTAGTATATAGTTTAAGATGAGATAATGTTTTCATCAAAGAGATGATATGGTCACACTAGTTTAGAATTCTGAGTGATTTTTTAGTGAATGAACGGGGCCCAAATAGTCCTTAAGAATGTCTTATAGAGCTTAAAGGTTCCTAAGATTACATATATCATCATTGTGGGGGTTTAGAGATGGACTTCTATTAACCTAGTTATAGTGGGTTGAGCCAAGAGTTGTTTGAGGATTTTGTAGAAGTCAGTAGAGTTTCCTACTTACTAAGTGACTTTTCACTCACTCTCCTACTTACTATGTTTTGTAAGTACAAGTGATCGTAATGGCTATAGTACAAGTAGTAGTCTACAAAAGTAGAGTTTGCATGAGGGTAATTTTGTCATTTATGATTTCATTATACATATTTGACTTTAGAGACTTAATGTTATGTTTATGTATTTGCTACACTTATATTATGGATAATTGTTATGTTACTTAATTTATGACATCCTTTGAATGTTTCCATGTATTTCATTTATTAAAGGTATTTTTGTAATTTTTATGTATGAGGTTAAATTTAAATGAATGCATACTCATTTAGACTAAGTTAGTGACATCTTACTCCGAAAGGTTGCACATTTAGAAAGGGTGTTACAAATGATCTATCCTACAATCCATCAATCAAATCTATCATTTTCTTTTTCTAACCTAACTTTGATCCGTATTCCATTATAAGGCTTATCGGATCTTGACTAAATAAAGGGAATCTCCTTACCTACTCTAGCTACCAACTCTAAAGCTCTCTAATCCTGGTTGTATTATCTTTTTGTGATCCTAGGGTCTCAAACTACAGACTCCAATTGATAGACTATTTACATTCTAATAAGTCCTAAGTCAATCGACAGGTGTGGTGCTAGCAATTCTCTCTAGATAAGGACACCAATCAATGAACTATACCATATCTACAAGTGCACCTAAGTCACGGTACTACCTTAGGTAAGCCTATAATCTCTTATTCTATGTTTCATGTCGAATCCCTATAGATTCCTAATCACTCAAAACTCTCTTGGATATCAATCTAGTCTAGCAACACCTTTCTCCGAATACATATGTCACAAGTCATCAAGTAATATAATAGATATCTATCCTATAGAGATTAGAATATCAATCACTAATTTGTTTTGCAGTATTTATTAGCTAGGGAGTCTAAATTGTATTAAACTAAAATTAATGAAGGTGACTAAAACTACTATACTTCTACTAATGCCATTAATAATTGAAAATAGTATTTTTGCTACTATACTTATATAACAACTATTTCTAAGAAATAAGATTTCACCAACAATCCCACGCAAACTTGTAAATAAATGTAAAGTTTTTCTTGTGATTGTAATGTGTTGATGTTTGCATATCCTAAGTTACCCCAGTTCCCCTTGCGAGGTTAACTAAGTGTGTAAGTATTAAGCAAGCACCTATTTTATGGTACTTGGTTAATTTGAACCCTTTACGCTCTATGACTCCAGTAACTCTATAAGGATTTAACTTATTTCTAGTATCATGGTTTCAAGTTCAATGAATGCATGCACTAACGTCATCCCTAGGGCTGGACCTGAGCCAAGTTGGCTCGAGCTTAAAAGCCGATTTGACTCGATTCAAATTCATATGTTTCAAATTTGAGTCAAATATGAGTCAAAGATATATCTCATTTTATAAATTGAGATGAGTTTGAATCAAACTAGTTTTAGCTCGACTCAACTCATAAACTAATCAAACAACTCAAATTAAAACGAATTCTGCTTGCAGCTCAAATTTGAGTCGAAGAATTAATAAAATGGTTGTGTTTCACTATAAAGGGCGTATACGTGTTATTTATATAGTCCATGACTCTCCATTTAATCACTTAGTTTAGATATTTTCAAGTTTCAAATATTTTAGAGAATTCCACGCTTTTTCCCAATTAAACCTAGTGATGAAACTCCTTCATTTTGCTTTAGTCATCCTCGATCCCCCTTGATTTTCGTTGTGATACAGTCAATATATCACCACCACCAGTATTCTTACAACCATATCTCAGTACCTCAAGTTCGTTGATGGGATCTGTTGCACAGTTTAGTACTGCCACTATTCTGACAACCAATCTCTTTCTCTCTATCGTCATTGTGGTTCAGTGGAACGTATTACCTTCTACTCTTTTGTAACCTCTATTGTTGGTAACAACCCTAACCCTAACTCTAACCCTAATTTTGTGTATCAGCTCTAACCTTAATGTTGCTTAAATGTTTCTTTAAATTTTGCATTTTAATGTTTATGAAATTTGTTTTGAAGTGTTTGAATGTTTCTTAAATATATTTTGAAATGTTTCAAAGTTTTGGTTTCTAAAATGTATTATCTTGTTAGGAAATGAGTTTTTGGAATTAAAAAATCCAGATTATCTATATACAACTGTTTTAAACTTGTGTAAATTGATTATGTTTCTCCATCTTTGTTACCAGTTGCTTGCTAGTATAACATAATTATTTCTGATTTTTTTGTATAAAATTACATATTAAACTAGTATAATTATTGCTAGTATAACATAATTATTAATGAAATTTTTTTGTATAAAAAAATTTATGCCCTTATAAGAGTATTTTAGTTGTTAAATGGTTGATTATTGATTGATTAAATTGTATTTGGTATATTGATTTGGATTAAATTGTATTTGTTAAATGCCCTTATAAGAGTATTTTATATACTTGACTTGGTTAAGTATGAAATGGTCTTTGTTTATATAAAGATTTTGACTTGTCAAATCTGATAATTGCATATGCAAGAAAATAACTATATAAAGTTTGTAATATTTCATTATTTGATAATTTGCATATTCAAGGAAACAACCAAACAGAACCATTAAACGGAAGAGCTTATTATGTTTCAATTTTATATGAACACTATACTTAGTTGCAATGGGTATCTATTTAATTATAAATAACTTTGTCTCTTCCTTGATATTAACAATGAATGTCCTTCTCAATTTTGTTGATTTGGTTCGCAATGATTTTTCTTTTCCAATTAACTTAGATGGTAAAAAAAAGAAAGTTGAAGCTGGGAGATTCAAGTTAACCTTCAACTCATACGTTAGTTAACAAATGTAGAGAAGGTACAAATAGAATGTCTATAAACTTTGATAATCATGAGTTTAGTGCATTTGATCATTATGTTATTGATGTTGGGGATATAAATATAGAAGGACAAGAGGTTATAGGGCCTGAAACAATTCAAGATGATGTGGTTGTTGATGATCACAGTTAAAGGATTACAATTTCCAAAGTTAATGTTCAAGGAAATGATAATGAAGATGATGATCTTGTTATTAGGCCATACAAGAAAAAGAAAACATCAACCATTTAGGAGTGTTTCCCCGAGGAATTGTTTGAAGTTGAAAGGGATAATAAATATGATGTTTGCCAATTTTGCTTGAAGGCTCAGTTTAAAGAACAAAAAGAAGTACTTTTCACATTAAAAGGCATATGGACGGATGTCTGGCAAGAAAGAAAGCTCTTCGACAACATGTTTTTAAATGTGGGCAAACAATGCTCAACTTTAAGATTGTTGAATCAATATTGTGTGACTCTTTCTCTCTTCCACCCATTTTGAGGATAAGAGGAAAATATGAGCACCATAAGGTAATTTGTTTAACAACTATTATGGTCAATGTAATTGTTTATGCTAAATATATTGATGAAATTAATGTTGTGTGAATTTTGTTGAAATAAATTTGGGTTTCTTAGGTTAGAGAAGCAATGGCTCATATGGTTTTCTTGGATGAGGAGCCTTTTATGTTGGTTAAATATGTTGGATTCAATTTTTCACTTGGATTTGTTCAACCTCTGTATGAAAAAATTGAAAGAAAACAATTAAAGGCAAATTGTGAAGGTGTTTATGAGCTGAACGAAGGAAGTTAAAGAAAATTTTTGTGGAACTTAGTTGAGTAAGTGTTACTACTGATCTTTAGAGGTTAGATGCCCAACATATTGAATATATAGTGATAACAGTGCATTGGGTTGACCATAATTGGTGTTTGAATAAAAGAGTGATCAATTTGTCTGCCTACCTCCCCTTAAAAAAGGTATTAACATTGCATAATATTCTTTAATTGTTTCAAGGAATGGGAAATTGAAAATAAGGTAAAATAATTATATTTTTATTCAATTTTCTATTAAAGCTAAGTATTCAAATGAAATATATTTTTATATGAGTTTCTTATTTCAATGTCTATTGTGTTAGGTTCATATGATTACTATGGACAATGCAAGCACAAATGATACTTGTCTAGTTGTGTTGAAGGAGGATTTTAAAGTTCAACAAAGGTTGATTTGTGATAGGAAGCTTTTCCATGTTTGTTGTACAACACATTATTAATTTGTTAGTTTAAGACGAGGTCGAAGAGATCAAAGAGGCAATGGGCAATGTGAGGGAAAGTATTAAATATCTCAAGCATAGTGAGGCCCAACAGAAAATTTTTTGTGAGATTGCTTAATCGTTAGGCATTAATGATAGGAAACTCATCTTAGATTGCTCGAGAAGATGGAATAGCATTTTGGAGATGTTCAATGTTGCTTTAAGATTCAAAGAAGTGTTTCCTAGATTTCATAAGAGAGATAAATATTATTCTAATTGCCCAACTACAAAGGAGTGGCAAATGATCGTTGTTGTTTATGATTTTTTGAAGATTTTTAATGATGTTAGTAATATAATGTTGAGATCAAATTATCCTACTTCTAATTTATACTTTGTTGAGCTCTTTAGAATAAAAGAAATACTAAGGGATAAAGAGTTTGATCCTGATCCATTTGTTCATCTAATTGTTTCTAAAATGATAAATAGATTTGATAACCATTGGGGCAGGTTAATTTGCTTATAGCAGTGGCTAGTACGTTGGATCCAAGGTAAATTCTTAGAAATCTTGCATTTTGTTTAATAATGTTTTATATTAAAATTGATGATTGACTTATTCATTTCTTCTTTTAATGTTTGTGGCAAGATTAAAGTTCGGCTGATTGAGCTTGTTTTTCCCTTTTTATATGGTGAAGATCAGACCATTGAGGAGATTGAGAATGTCAAAAAGGTTTTTCAAACCTTATATAACTAGTATATGAAATTTTTATCTTTGGAAAGTGCTAACAATGTATAAACACGAGTTAATGGATCAGGTAAGTTTTAAACTTTGAAAGTTTTGTTACGTAATGAATGTTTTTAATGAAAATTTTGGTAGGCATGTCTCATGACTCTCATACTACTAACTGTATATATGTGCAAAATGAAGGTTGGCAATGCTTAAGACAACAGATCAGGAAGGTCAAATCCGAACCAGTTGTCAAGATAGAGCGGATGTGTATCTCAAAAAAGGTTGCTTAGAAACAAATGAGGAAACCAAATTCTCTGACTTTAATGCTCTTCAATGGTGGAAGACAAATCATTTGAAGTTCAAAGTTCTTTCTTGGATGGCTGCATAAATTTTAGTGATTCCAATCTCTTTTGTAGCCTTAGAGCAAGCTTTTAGTGTAGATCAAGAGTTATTAACCCTTATAGGGCATCATTATTGCCAGAATCTGTCAATATGATGATTTGCGAGGGTGATTGGATTAGAGTCATGCATCGAGTGAGAAAACCATCACAGCTGGTTAATATTTGTTTCAATTTGTTGGATATTTTGGATAGATGTTGAAATGGTTCTCAATCCTTTTTTTTTCAAATATATATATTTATTTTGCCTAAAGGTTTATAGTGAGGTTGAGGTAACATTACCTCAGCTTTAAAGACATCGCGACAACATTTTTTGCACCTAATTTGCATTTTTGAAGTTGAGTTTTTAGTTAGACTTTTTTTGTCTCTTTTTCTGACCACTTAAATGTATGATGTACTTAATTAATTATGATTTTTCCTCTTTTCAAATGTGTGTATTTATGGTGACAAGTCTTATGGGAATGGGGTGATTTTTATATTTTTTTTATTGGCTTTGAAGAAAGGTGAGATGAGGGTTTTGCTATAAATGGAAGATTCATGCTACCCTCTAACTACCAAGTTGTCCTTCCTTTGAATTTTTTTTATCATAAGATTATTTCTCATAAGTGTCTTAGCTTTTTCTTTCTCTTTTCAATTTTTTTTACCTCTTTATTATTTTTTTTTTGAAAATTATTTTATGATGGTTGAATATGTTTTGTGCACTTTTCAATTTTGTATCAGAATCACTATTTTATTTGCTACTAAAAGCTTTAGCTAATATAGATAGTCCATGTTCTGTTAAGGGGCTATCGAATATATGTGATATCTAGTGGATATTTCATTATATGTAATTATGCACATTCTAGTGGATATAATTTGTGTAGGTTATTTTGATGAAATGCTAGAATTGGTTTGGAAAAAAAAGGGCACCAATGAACTTGTAGATGAGGTTGTTATTGAATATGCACATGGAAAGGAGTATCAGTTATTTTTCTAAAATATGGATATTTTCATATGGATTTGGCACAACCCATGCTACTACAAGGTGATAATTTTTTCTTTTTATATGCTATTATTATGAGAAGTTAACCTTACTTTATTAGACTTATTTTCTTTTTTAATATGGATATTGATATTTTGAGCATATGTTAAGGCTACAATCAAATTCTCTGGTGTTGAGAGTGATCTCAATTGTAATGTTGATGAATATAAGGAAAATATGAAACAGGTAAACTAATAATAATCACATAATACTAGTTATTCTACTTGATATATAGTGTATTGGCTAAATATTTTGTAACTTCATAATGATATGTGTAGGTTGGTCAATGTAAAAAAAGAATCAACTTTAATTGCAATGTTTGGTCCCATCATTGGCCATATGTATCGGTTGGTTGTCATAGGTAAAGGTTTAGGGTATTATTTTACATCTAGTAGTATCTACATATTTGTGTGATTTGATAGGTTGAACTGATGATTCTTCATGATACATTTTGATCCATTAAACTCACTTGTTGATTTCTTGTTGGCAAATTAGCAGAATTTGGTTGGTGTCCCCGAATCATTGTGAACCTTGGGATTTCTTGTTACCATTGCCATTTTAGTTTATGGATGATTAAATGTTATGAAACTTGGGGTTTTTAATGTAAAGGATGCTTGGAGTACAAAGTCTATTTACAACTCTTCTCCATGGATTATACTTATTAAATGAACCTATGTTTTCTGATTTTCATTATTTCAAATTCGTGGTCTGCTAAAATCATGCCAAGGATTAAAGATTGTGAAAATTAAATTGAGTTGAATGTTCGAAGATGCACTGATTATGAAATTAATATATGTTAATGGATTAAGCTTAATAGTCAAATTCAAGCCACAAATTCGAGCTAGAATTTAAATCACAAATACGAATCATGAATTTGAACACCAAATTTGAGCCATATCTACAAGCCGAGTTACGAACCTTGTACTTAAACATCAAATCAAATTCAAATTAACTTAAGTTTCAATTCAATGAACTCGAATTGAACTCAAACTATCATAATTTTCTATAAGTCGAACTTGAGCCAATCTATTTTCGAGCTCAGCTCAGTTCATATCCAGCCCTTGTCATACCCACCTTTCGATAATCTATGTAAGTCTACTAACATGTGCAAAGTTAGGCCCTAAACTCAACACAACACATTATATATCCATTCATTAAATCAAATATCGACAATAATATTAAAATATAAAATAGTAAAAACTACATGTTCATGGGGATCGAAGTATCCCTCTCAATTCCTAGAATAATAAAGTTTAGCCACTCATGTAATTCAAAAACACATCAACAATTATAAAAATTCATAAACTTGAGACAAGGTGAAAGATTGTGACACTCTTCTCCAAATGTCAATTTGAACTATTTCGACACCCAATGACATATCTCTATTGGTGGTGTCATCCTGAATAACTAATACCAAACGATATACATCGGTGTCTCGGATGCCTAGTGAAAACATACAACATCCTCGATGTCTAACAGAAAGTATACCTAATGCACTTACATGTCAGGCCTTTCCCATATTGTATTACATGATGCTAAGACGCCTATTGTCAAGTATGTGGGTAAGCATCCTAGATGTTAAGATGCCCGGGGCCAAGTGCATAATAAATCATATGAGTATCAAGGTCATAGAGACTAGCCTTATTGTTTTCACTACTACACTGTACACAACTTGGTGGATAAAATAAAGATATACATCGTATTATGTTTTCGACTCAGATCTAATCCAGTCGAGATCTGTGTTGTTGTCCACATAGTTAGGCATCTTCAATTATCCATCTCATTATTTTTCGAGTTTCATTAGGGCTTATCTATACTCATTCATTTCCCTAGTCATTTTCCATAGCCATTTTCCCATTGCATGAACAGGCATATGAGGCCATTGCTTCATGCTCATTTCCCATGGCCCATGAACGAGTGTCACACCTCTAGCTTGAATGGTCATTCACCTAAACCTTTAACTAACGATGTTACTCCCCGAGCACGTTTGTTTGCTCCTAAACTAGTCATTCCTCCTAGATCATCATAAATGGATGTTCATCCCATAACGAATGGTTTTTTAGGGTGTCACTATTTAACAAACATTCCTAGGGCAAACGAAGTTCGTTGTCTCTAATCTAGGGGATGAATAGTTGTCACCATTGTGTGAGAGTGACCATTCGTTGTTGATTCGACTTCTTTACCTTACAGATGTTTGGCAATTTTTGGCCACCAAATCACAATTTAGCATTCCTAGGCATGTTTCTACCTCAAGACAACCATTAATCAATGCTCATACATTAGATCATGAAAATAAATATTAGATTCTTACCACAAGTTAAATCACCATGGCTAATTACTAGAGGCGTCAAAGGGGCTACTAGCTCCAAGCACGACCCAGGCTACTATTTATTCATGTGATCTAACAGCGTATGACCTAATACTATAGTGGGTCGTGCTCGGCCTGTAGGCCAATCCAGCCCAACATGACACTATAGTCATGCCTTTAAAAACAACAAAAAAAAAAAAATCCAAAAAATTAAAAAGTTCTACCCAACCTAACCAAATTAACTTTTTTAAAATTTTTTCTTCAAATTTTTTTTATAGAAACCCATCTCCCCTTCCCAAAATTTATACACTCTCAATCTTTTATTTTTCTCAATCTCACATTCTCTAATCAATCTCTTATTCTCGAACTATCTAAATTCATAATCAATATTTCTGTGTTTAAAATTTAGTTTTTGAATTTTGTTAGTCAATTGATTATTTTTCATTTATCAAAATATTACAGATGGATACGAGCTCAAATGAATTCAATCCATTTGAATACTATGACACTGATGATATTATTGACAATATACGTGGAAGAAGAGCACAAACACCAACAAGTGAAAGTAGGAGAGTCACAACTTGACAGAAAAAAAAAGAAGCAAAAATCTATGGTGTGGGACCACTTTGATCAAACACAGGAAATGACTGAAAGAAGAGTAATTCGATGGGCAATGTGCAAACACTATGACTCATGTTTGAAATGTGTCAGTTTGGGTGGCACCAGTCATCTTTATTGACATATCACAAATTATTGTAAAATAATTTCACACGAGATAAGAAGATAACAACAAATTGCCTTCACCAGATCACAATTTATTAGTGCTAACGTCAATGTAGTAGAAGGTTTGAGTGGTTCCAAGTGCATTAGAGAAATGTTTAATTTCATCCATGATCAAACTAAAATGTGACACTACATGACAGGTATGTTGTCACTTCTGACTAACCTTTTTCTTACACTGAAGATGAAATTTTAGTATAGATGATGCAGAATAATATTCAACCCACATTTAAAAGAATTCTTAGGTTTACCCTTATGACAAATATTTTTAGAAATTATGAATTAATGAAATTAAAAATTTATAGAACTTGGTAATTTTAATGATGTTATTTCAATAACTTCAAACTTATGAACGACCACAAATCAAAACATAAGATACTTATGTGCAATGCCTTATTTCATTGATTATGACTGACAATTGTGTAAAAAAGTAATTGTACTTAAGTCATTAGAATATACACATAAGGATATAATTTATAGGTAATTAGCTAATATTTTTTATGAATATAAAATTAATAACTCTACTTTTACAATGAGTTTTGATAAAAGAAAAAATAATGATAGAGTAATTGAATTAATGTTAAATCATATATATATTCTATTTAGTGAAAAAAATTTTCATATTAAATATACATGTCATATTATAATTTAATAACTCAAAATGATTGAAGCATGACTAAAGATCATATATCAACAATTAGAAATATCATCGTATACATTTCATTATCTCCATCACGAATTCGAGCTTATCATGAATTTTGTAAGTCAATGAGGTTAAGATGAAAAAAGTTAAAAGCAAATGTTAAAATTAGGTGAAATTCAACATATTTCATGTTGAAAGCAGGCGAAATGTATGAATTAGTTGTAATATGCTTATTCAATAGTCAACCAAAAAATTCTATTTTTTTAATACAGTTTATGATTGAGAGATTGTTATGACTCTAATAAACATGTTGGAACTTGAAGACAACCACGAACCAATGCTCAAGTGTGTACTATTTAACTACATGTTTAACTTTATATAATATGTTAGAAATTAATGAAATTTTTAAAGAATATAGGTATCATAATACTTTCTAAAATATATCTAAACAAATAAAATAGAAATTTAAAAAATATTAAACCGAAATTCCTTTACTTTATGTTGCTACCAAGGGCAAAATTATTAGGAGTAAAAAATTGTTTAAATGCTATTAATGAAAATTGTTTAATTTCCAACGATAATAGAGTAGACAATGTTCAATAATTTTTATTGCAAATATATAGTATTTATGAAAATAAATATGGAAGGAGGGCACAAACTTCATAACATGAGGTAAGTTCTGTTAATTCATGCAGAAGAAAGTCATGCATATGGCTGAATAAAATTGTGTAATTGGAAAATAATTTTTATTTAATCTTTTAATTAAAAAATTATAAAA
Organism: Mangifera indica; assembly: GCF_011075055.1. Lineage (NCBI taxonomy): Eukaryota > Viridiplantae > Streptophyta > Magnoliopsida > Sapindales > Anacardiaceae > Mangifera > Mangifera indica. Next base: position 5,728,596 of record NC_058156.1, read on the forward strand.
ATTAGTTTTATTTAATTAACAGGCCAACCCATGGTCAACCTGTTAAGGGCTCAACATCGCACATCCTTATATATATAGAATTGTGTCATAAGCCTATATATTTTAGCGAGCCGACTCAACACGAAAGGCCCATGACTATGCAAACTTTGGTCGGACAAGGCCTACAGGCCCGATGGGCCACACCAAAGTTGATCGAACTTAACACAACCCATTGACACCTTTACTAATTACACATCCTTAGCATATTCATCATGCAAATCATAAAAAAATAGACACATTTCCACTATGCTCATTCACAATACTCAATATTTAGCGCAAGAACAAAAATAAAATCATGCTCTTTTAGTATCAAATCATGCTAACAAGGAAAGGATCATCTACTTACCTTTCCTCTTATGAAAGCAATGATCTTTTTGTGGCTTGGCTTGAATTTGATGTTTTGATGTTTCAAAATCTCCATCTCACTAACTATTTTTTGCTTTGAAATCACAAGGTTCCAAAATTAGCCAAACAACCATAAACTTCTTTTTATTTTGCCAAAAAATAACATCAAAAACAATTGTTCCCCTTCATGAACAGTCGTTCCAACTATTTCCAACTTAAATGTAAATCTTGAAATCACCATAAAACTAGTCCTTATCTAATTTTAAATTCGTGTGAACTGATGAACGAACTTACGCCCTAACATGAATGCTTTAACCATTTTCACGCAATCAACGCAAAATGATGGATTTGCCCTTCTCAACACACAAATAGGTGTCCACCCTTACAATGAACATCCATTCTAGCCACAAACAATAACTATTTAATTTTAAACACATCAACACAATAATCAAGGCCAAAAGATGAGAAAACCGTTGAGCATACCTACGGGTATTACAATCTTCCGTTTTAAAAGAATTTTGTCTTCAATATTCATTCGAACAGTTATTGAAACCTTTGTTTCATGTCCTGTTCAACATCCTGCATGGCTTCCTCAACCCTATGGTTCCTCTATAGAACATTAACCAAAGAAATCTGCTTGTTTCTGAGGTTTTTTAACTCACCTATCAAGAATCTGAACCAAATTATCCTTGAATTCCACATCCTTTATCCTCAACACATAAGTTGGGTCACGATATGCTTATGCAGTAACGACATATGAAACACATTATAGATATGGTCAATGTTTACTGACAACACAAGTCAATAGGTAACCTTACCTATACGCTCCCAAAATTTCAAATGGTCTCACATACCTGATAGCCAACTTACCTCTCTAACCAAACCTCATCACATATATATAGGAGGAAACTTTCACAAAGACTTTATCACCCAAATTGAACTGTAGGTCTCGTCTATTTTGATCAACATAGCTCTTCTAACGATCATGGGTTTGTGTCATCACCCAGATTGAACTGCAGGTCTCGTCTATTTTGATCAACATAGCTCTTCTAACGATCATGGGTTTGTGTCATCCTCTCCCTAATTAGTCTGATATCCTCAATCATATTTTGAATCACATCTGACCCCAAAGCCTATGCTAGAACATCTTTTGCTTACCTTATCCCAATAAAAAGATGATCTATACTTTCTCTTGTAAATTGTCTTATAAAGAGTCAATCTAATGGTCACCTGATAATTATTATTATAATTGTTATAAGCAAACTAGATCAATCACAACACATCATTTAAATCATATACAGAAATTTCCCTAATTTTGTAAACTCCAATTTGCAAGAGAGATAATTATAGTTATAATTTTAAAATTATACATATAAATTTTTATAAATAACTTCCAAGTTGGAAATGTGATACAACCATAATTCAAAAATTATAATGCTTCCATTTTTATAAAACTGAACTCGTTCGCTGATGTAGAAGGTCTAATTTAAAATTGACAACCACATAAATACATGTAAGTCCTATAGATAGTGTGTCCTAATTGTTTGGCATAAGGGCAATAAAATGAGGACCAAAATTAAAAGAAACAAAATTGAAGAGGATGAATGAAAGTTTGTATTATTTCAACTGACCTCTCTTCGCCTCATTCTCCCCTAAACCTAAATCATGACGAAGTATATCCTTTGTTTGAATCACTTGGTATTGGAATTAAAGTAAGAAAAACGATATTAATCAAATCAATCTAAATCTACACATTTGGGAAAGAGCTACACATCACCAAGCTTCAAATTTAACCGAGTACTAAACTAAGTATTATATAGTCAGTCACACATCAAAGCACTGTTCCCTTCCCTTTCTGCACTAGTTAATTTCAAAAATCAAATACAAGGGAAAACACACAAATTTTCTAAGCCGATTCCTGCTTCAATTATGTAGCAATCTCATCAACTTCTGAATTAAAAACAAAACTTGGAAAAGTAGTTGTAATATCCCTGCATTTACATTACCAAATGTAAGGTGTATATTAGTCAGAAGCAACTGCAATTAGTAAAACAAAATATTCAACGCAAGCAAACACAATTACTTACCTCAAATATGGAAGGGTCATGATCTTTAACAGTGATGGGTTTCTAGAAACGAAATTTTGCCATTCAGATTTATCTATCTTACCATCCTGGTCGACATCAGCTTCAATGAATGTCTATCAACAGGAAGTTGAACATGTTAAAACTTTAAGTCAATACTAAAAAAGGCATACAATTATATAATAAAGTGACTGGAAAAAAATTATCGCCTCCACAACACATGTTCATATGCCCCAAAATCAATTGATCAAAACCTGATCAAACCCATTAAGCCCCTGGCAAATCCACACAAAACTCATGCCAAGCCTGTAGTCTTATACTTAACAAGCCACACATCCACAAATTCAAATCAACCTTATGAACAAAATCTGATTAATTTTTTTTTTAATAATGTCCCATTACAATCTAAATATGCTAGAAAGATCAAGAACTAATAATATTATACTCCAATTCAGTGTGGGAGTGGGGATGGGGCTGGGAAGTTATTTGACTCATAGGGTTTTTAAAGAAGCTCACATTGCAGCTAAGTTTTGAGAAAAATAAAATCCCAGTACAACTGAGGTTAGCCAAAACATAAAAATAATAATAAGATCCAATAGCATTAGCTCACCTTATCAAGAATGATCTCGATGGTTTCATCAGCCAATTTCATTTCAGATTCACACAGAAGTGCAATTAGCATTTGCTTGACCTGCCAAAATCACATATAATGAAGTTGCCTGCAAAGATGATTAGATAAAGCACAACTGAATCAACGACGATATCCAGAATCCAAACTTCAACCATTTTTATTTCTTCACCACTTATCTAGACAATTTTAACTGCTAAGTACACGAAAAGGCTCATTAAGCATATGGATGGTATACGTTTTGATATGACACAGAAAAAGCTTTAGTAGAGAGGTGCCCAGCAATCATTATTAATTAGAGGACAGGGAAGAACAAGTCACAGAGTATCATATTGTACTGAGGAATAAATCTTTTATCACTTGACATATTTCTTCATGCACAAAATGATGTTGAAAAACTAAAAGAAAAGAACATATGTATAACTGTATCACATGCCAATCAACATACAAATGACAATTTCCCCAAAAATCATTTATAACTGTATCATTGAAAATATTATCTATATATTCAATGAGTCAACAAAATAGTACAGGACCTGATCGTGTAACAATGAAAATGCTATCTTTGTGGAAGACCATCAATTTATCGTAAAAGCGGAAAACTCATACTCCTGTTTAGAATTTCCACTTGAATTGCTTGGCTCATTAAAAATAATACCAATAACCATGATATGAGCCACAATTTCTGTCACATAGGTTGAGTGGTTGAAAATTCCCACCACCATGGTTTTGAACACACTCAAAATCAAGCTCCCCATGGGCAAAGGAATATTTAGTACCATGCAAAATGAATTGACAAAAACACATAAAGTGGGTTCCAGAAGAACTACCATGACAGAGCACATGAAAAGAGTAACCTCCAACATACCTCTTGGCGCTCAATAAATCCAGTACTATCAAGATCATAAAGCTTGAAAGCAACTGCAGAGACATTCCAGATACACATATAGTTAGAATTAGGATAATAATGAAAATAATGGAAATTTAGGACAATATTTGAATGAATGATATGAAAAGAACAAAAGAGGAGTAGCAGTAAGGAAAAAGAGGAAAATAATAGTGAAATTATAGTTTTGGGCATCCTAGCTATGCGCAACCTTACTACTGATTTAAGAGGTCTTCAGCGTCTCGAATGGCCAAAATTGGGAGTCCCCAACTCCTCGAATTGCCTATATATCCTATTATAATCCCCTTTTATCAATAAAATGATTTGTGTTTCTACATTGGTTGTATTTCTGTTTTTTCCAATTGGGTAGAAAGAAATATAAAGATGAAAAATAAATAAATTTTGAATTAGTGGGATAAAAATTAAAATAAAAAGGAGATTTTTCCAATTTTCCCATCTTGAGGACAAGGTAATTTTCGAAGGGACGAGTAATGTTAGAATTAGAATAATAATGGAAATTACATATTAAGGTAATATATGAATAATGTAATCAGGATAATAAGGAAAATAATTGAATTGCATAATATTTGAATAATGAAATATTAGGACAATGATTGAATTAATTAAGTGGAATCAAGAATTGTAATAGAGTTTGAATTAGGATAGGATATTATGATATGAGAAGAATAAAAGGGGAGTAGCAATAAGGAAAAAGAAGAAAATTATAGTTTTGGGCATCTTAGATGTGAGCAGCCTTAGCACTAAATAGGCAAGTCCCCAACGCCTCAATGGTCGGAATTGGGAAGTCTTGGCTCTTCAAATTGTTGATTTATCCTATTGTAATCTTTTTTATCAATAAAATGATTTATGTTGCTTTATTGGTTGTGTTTGTTCGTGATTGTGTTTCTGTTTGTTTTTCCAAATTGGGTAGAAAGAAATATAAAGATGAAAAAAAAATCGGACAAGTTGGATAAAAATAGAAAGAAAGCAAAAAAATTTAAAATTTTCCACTTTAAGGAAAAGGTGGTTTTCAAATGGGCACATAATGTTAAAATTAAAATAGTAATGAAAATAATAGAAATTAAATATAATGATAATATCTTAGTAATGGAATCAAAATAATAAGGAAAATAATTTAATTGGATAATATTTGAATTAAAGGAATTAAGAATTTTGATAAAGTTTGAATTACGATATTAATATTATGATAAGAATAAAAAGGGAGTAACAATGAGGAAAAAGGAGAAGGAAAATTATAGTTTTGCGCATCTAAATTGTGGACAAGCTTAGGGCTGATTTAGGAGGTCTCCGACACTTCGAATGGCTAGAATTTGTGGGTGTTGGCTCCTCAAATTGTCGCTTCTCCTATTGTAATCCCCCTTTATAAATAAAATGATTTCTATTCCTTCATTGGTTGTGATTTTGTTTTGGTTGAATAATGGGTTGGGCTCCTATCACATATAGTCAAAAAATACAATGGAAAAAGATTGACGTACACAATACTCTAAGTCAACAGACCACATCCAGTTAACTTACAATTAATCTTGTCTTCTTGAGGAGCATTTGGATGAAATACATTGAGAGATCTAACAAAGTCACCAAAATCAATGACTCCCTTCTGTTTGACATCAAACAGATCAAAGATCTACACACAAATTTAAGGCATGTTAGAATCTCAAAAGTAATACAAACAAATTAATTAGTTGATATTAATAACACTTATAATGCTTCTAATGCAAGTTTATGTGGATACCCTATTAGCAAAGAGATTCTCTTTCTTTCGGTTCTTGAAGAGAGCCAACTGAAATTCTTCCTGCATATGCAAAAAAATAATTAAAATTTAGTCTCAAATACAACACTACCAAAATTAATAAAAAGATTCAAATATCTGCTTAAAACTTAAATCATAACTCATGATGACAATTAACTTTCTTTATATTGTCTGTTCTCATTTTAAGCTTTAATAATTTTCATCATAAAATCAAAGAGATCAATAAATCTTAAAGAGATGAGTGAAGGAAAAGAGAGGTAAGATGAGAAAAACAAGAGAGGATTTTGGAAAGATGCAGTTAATAAACCATGATATGGAATAGGGAATTACAATATGTAAGTAACTGGGCGGTGAAATAGAATGGTAAAATGTTTATGGTGGTTTATGGGGCATATGGTAGAATGGTTGCTGCTTTATTTTTTGTGAAAGATTGATGTAAAAGTTGGTTCTAATTTGACTACTCAAAGATAAAATATATTCAAAAAAAGTCTTCTTTTTCTCCTTAAGGATTCAAGAGAATTGGCAAAATATAGGGTAATCACAAATCAACTTGTCAACACCCTTAATTGACTGGAAAATAAAATAAACAATAAAACGATGTGCACAACTTTTGTCTCCTAAGAACGATATATCATAATGTGATTAGGTATTGTTTTATCTGTAATTTTCAACTATCCAATCACATGATGACATATCGTTATTTGTGCACCGAAGTTGTGCACATACACTACTCTAAAATAAAATCCAGGAGATTTGGTGAAGGTTATATATGAAATCAAATTGAGATATAGAGGTCATAAGAATCACAAGTCATGGAAAGTCTAGCAAGCTCCACACAAAATTCATGAGAAATATAGAAAGCCGCAAATTTATTATAGCAATCATATCAACACATCTTGCACTACGTTTTCATGTATATATATTTGAGTTGTGATGGTAAGTCATCAAACTTACATCACATTTAGAGTTGTCAATTTTTAATACGATCAATTAACCCAAAATAACAAGAAAAAAATAAAATTAGGGTTAAGTTTTTTTTTTTTTAAACATAAAATTTACCTTGAATTAAACTGATATGAGTCAAAACTAAGTCGTGTCAAGTTTGGGTTGGCACGAAAATAACTCGAATTAACCCAAACTTACCTGAATGTTTAGAAAAATGGCACTATAATAGAATTTGTCAGGAGTAAATTGAAGAAATATTAAAGGACAACTATTAACAACAGTTGAAATCCTCACGTATTACATATTGTTGTATCTCCATATAATTATAATTACTCCCATTATTCTTGATTTCTATTAAAAAAGATTATTTTATTTTTTAATTGTGAGAATGACATTTGGTTACTAAAATTATTGACCTTTTTAAAATGATCTTGGTATGCATTTTTTTTCAGATCATTTGTAAAAAGGGCAAAATGTCATGTGTGTTTTGTTAATAATAGATTGTAGTAATTTGGAAATGCAATTAAAATGCTAAAAACATTTAAGAAAGCAAAAGCAATAGACAATTTTGGTCAATTCAGGATGTGTCGGGTCAATTTGAACACAGTTTAGGTTGGGTTAGAGTTGAAAATTTTCGAAACGAATATAATTCGGGTCAAGGTAGGGTTGAGAATTTATGACCAAAAACCCGAAATGACACAATACGAACACAATTCAGTGACACAAAGTATCTGGTCTAATCAACTTTGATGCAATATATAATTCTAAAGTGAAATTCAGCCTTGGATTTGAAGAAAGAAAACTAAAGTGTCTTCAGCAGCCCAAATTGTAATGCTTATCCATTCTACATATGCAACATCTTACCCTTTATATTACTTTGTGAAAAGTTTTATTTATTGGTAGCCAGGGGGCTTAGGGGGTTTGTCAAAGGAAGACAATTGTTCTGAATTACCATCTATGAAAGAGAGATAACTAATAAGTAAAGATATAGCACTTTTACATAATGAGAAGCCGGACTAACATAGCATTAAATATAATGTATGTATGTTTAAGTGTAAATGCATATATAGATGAGGAAAATCCTTTGACACAAGCAATGAAACACGAGATACCTTGCTTATTAATCCATCGTCAACCACAGAACTGCTGATCATTTTGAATAGTTCGTAAAGCGCTTCAACTTCACTGACACTAACTGGGGATCAAAAAAAGCAGCAGATGAAGATAACTTAACTTAACATAAAATAGAGCACCTGAGCAAATGGGCACACATAGAAGATTAATCTAACTTCAACAATTTCTGAACTGCAGACTACTTTCAGACCCTAGAACCTAAATAGCCAAGAAATAGAATATCCCCAAGAAGATGGCCCCAAGGAATTTAATCCCTTGCCCTTGAAACCAAGGGATTTTACTCTAAGCCTGGCCCTTGAGACTAACAGAATCTATTTGGACATAACCATCTTTGAAAATGTTTTTTTCTTTTTCCATTCCATGTTTTATATCAACTATAAAGAAAATCACCCCATATTCATCCTAAGTCAAAATAAACTATCAATATAAAAGCAAGCCTGGGTACCGGTAAAATACTCACAATCTTCAGAATTATTATGTTTCCTCCAATAATCAATTGAAATATCAGGAAAACTAAAACATGTTATACATCAAAAATCAAAATAGAAGGCACGGAAAAAAATCAAGATCCTAAACTTCCAAGATGCAAAAAGTTTAGCTTTATGATGTTAATATTTTATATGTTTTTTATTATTAAATTTCATATCTAGTACCAATCAAAGAAGCATTGAACCATGGCTCATAGAAACTCAAAACAATAGTTCATGAAAAAAAAAAATCCAACGACTTACAAGCAGTTTGTGAGGCGAGAACTACAGGGTCTTCATGTCCAGGGGGCTGTCTTGCAACTTTAGAATGAAAACAGCCCATTTCCAATAACCTATAACGAAGGAACAAGAAAGAAGCCGAATACAGCACACTTCTTCAACAGCAAATCATCGTTTCTAAATCCATCTTCATCTATACACGCCCGAAATCTGGGCGCTAGTATGCAAAATAAAGAAAAACCAATCCATATGTAAAATATATATTAAAACAAAAAAAAAATCACAGGACACATTTTTTGAAAACGACCATTGGTCAGAATTGAAATATACCAGAAGGGTTGACAAAATTGGATAAGCATACTGGGAATAAACGAAGCTTGAAAATAAAACAAATAAATTTGTTAAATATTGATTCTACCACTCCATTTTTCCTTTTTAAGATGCCTTACGAAAGAATGATAGAAAAAAGTTTATATTTACTTTTGTTTTTCCTCGCTATAAATAATTTAAATAATAATAAAATCAGCAACGTAAACCACGAAATCAATAAAATGAACATTTAATTTTATAATATTACCTAGAAAAATGAAAAAAAATAAAATCCCTAAAGAAAAAGGTAGCTACTAAAAAGAAATCGAGTTTGGTCTAACACGTCAATTATCACTGCAATTTAAGCAAACACAGCTTTGTTAGAAAGATAAATTAAATTAAATTAAATTAGAAAAAAAAAAGACTTACCGACCAAAAGATCGGCCGGAAAATGTCCCGTCCCGACGAGACTTTGATTAATGGATTAATTTTGTATAAGAATAGAGAAGAGATAGAATAATAATAATGTGAAGCTATATTAGGGGAAAGATCGTGCGCTTTGGGAAAGGGCGATCGAACAGCTGAAATTATGAGCGGTGTACCAAGAAGCTTCAAGCTAGTCCACTGTGACTGCGTGCGTGAATGTCTAAGCTATAGAACGAGAAAAAGGTGGGGGCAAAACGACAGAGTGAAGAGGTCACGTGATTATCGCGTGTGTGAATTGATGAGCGGCGGAATGGTTGAGAATTAATTAAAACTGAAAATTGTTAAAAATTCAAAGTAAATAGATGTAGTTAGATTCGATCATGATGACTAGTAACGGAGAATTTTTAGCAAACTCTTGATTATTGAATATTATTTTTTATTTAAAATTATTTAATTATATTATGATGTATTATTTATATATTTAATTATATATTAAAATATATATATAATTTTATTATTATTATTATTATTATTATTATATTTGGGGATATTAGTAAAAGGGAAATTAAATTAATTACCCATTTTGCCCCATATTAAGCGAAAATACTCACTTTTTCTATTCTTAAACAAAAATTATCTAAATATTTTTTAAAATATCGAAACTACCATTCACCATATCTATATAAACTCTCTCACTCTCACTTTCACTATCAACACTTCTCATATTACTCAAACACTCAATCTCACTCTCATTTAAACTTAATATCAATTATTACAGGCAAGGTTTTCAAAACCGAACCGAAAAAAAAGTGTTTTAAATATTGGTATCGATTGGACTGTTTGGACCGGTCAATTGAACCAGAATTATAGTTTTATGTAAAAACTTAAAAAAAATTATGTCTAATTAATAATTACATATGATTTACATAGTGTGTATATATATATATAGAGAGAGTTTTGAATATCCCAAATTGGGTATCACGATCACACAAATAACATTCAGATATATCATTTGAATATCCAATTAAGTATTCAAAACTAGGTATATAAAGTATTGCTCTTAAATCTATATTTAAAAAAGAAATTTAGGTCCTAGAAAGAAGATATAAAATTCAAATTCTCACCTTGACATCCCTGTGGGAAAGGTATTTTCCCAAGTTATGGATAATCAACCTCATGTCTTCAACCTGAAAAGCCAACCAATACACGTTACAACTCTTTTACAGGATTTAACTCAACAAAAGCAAAAGATTTTCCTCACCCTTATGTAGCCGACTAGATTCAAGTCAAAAAACCTAAAAGCCTGCAACACATCAGAAGAGTTGATAAGCAAAGAAAAAATACCCTACTTACATGCTTAGTTACTGGCACAGAGGACAAAAGGAGCAGGTCTGAAAGTTCTCAAGAAAATACCAACAGTAATTCCTTACATCCTCTTTTTTCCCTGTCTCTACCTCTCTCTCTCTTTTTTCATTAATAGCTACGCCACCTCTGTGTTTTGCCCCAGTACCTTCCATATTAGCTAGCTTCTTGGTATATGCATAAGCTTCATCCTTCAAATTCTCAACCTCCTTACCAGACTCAACATTTGCATTAGTTTTACCGTTTTCTTTATCATTCTGTAATAAATGACGTACCCAAGCATGTGAAGTTAGAGAAATTCAGCGACTGCAGCAACTGAAGTTTTGCGTCTGCATGCACTGCAAGCAACAGGAAAAAAATAAGAGTGTTATTTTATACTAAGCCTTGAACCGAGAACCACCTAGATCGGATTGGACCGTGGTTCATATGCGAACCGGCGGTTCGACCGCGGTCTAACCCGATTTCAACCCTACAATGATTTTGTCTTCAACAGTACTCGACTACAGTATCGGTTCACGGTTTGATCAGTCGGTCCGATCCGATTTTCAAATCCTTGATTGCAGGTTCGTTCCAAAGGAAGAAGTTTGCATTTTTAAATTCGAATCGAAAAAAGTTAATTCGTGAGAAAAAGATATTTATACGAATTTTAACTCAAAATTTAATTTTATTTGTTAAATCTAGTTCATATATCATGTAAAGGGAGTATTTGGATATTTGATAATAATTTAGGGTTAAATAAAATGTTAAAAAAAAATATGGGTATTTTGATATTACACAATGTATGAAGGATTCAAATAAAATGTTAAGAATGGATAAATATATTTCAATACATGACAACATATGAGGGTGTTAAATGAAATATTAGATAATTATAGGGGTTAAAAAAATGTTAGAAAATATGGGGATACATTGATAGTAAACATTGTAAGAAGATTTTTAATGAAATGTTATGAATAGATAGATACATTTTGATACAAGACAACATGTAAAAATATTAAATAAAATGTTAGATAATTATAGGAGTTAAATGAAATATTAAAAAAATATTGAGGCATTTTGCGTTTACATGCATTGCAAGGAACAGGAAAAAAATAAAAGTGTTATTTTATAAACCGGGAATCGCCTAGACCGAATTGGACTGTGGTTCATGTGCGAACCGACGATTCGACCGCGGTCCAACCCAATTTCAACCTTACAACGGTTTTGTCTTCAACAGTACTTGGCTACAGTACCGGTTCACGGTTTGATCGGTCGGTCCAATCCGGTTTTTAAATACTTGATTGCAGGTTCGTTCAAAAGGAAGAAGTTTGCATTTTTAAATTCGAATCGAAAAAAGTCAATTCGTGAGAAAAAGATATTTATACGAATTTTAACTCAAAACTTAATTTTATTTGTTAAATCTAGTTCATATGTCATGTAAAAGGAGTATTTGGATATTTGATAATAATTTAGGGTTCAATAAAATGTTAAAAAAAAATATGGGTATTTTGATATTACACAATGTATGAAGGATTCAAATAAAATGTTAGGAATGGATAAATGTATTTCAATACATGACAAAATATGAGAGTGTTAAATAAAATATTAGATAATTATAGGGGTTAAAAAAAAGTTAGAAAATATGGGGGTACTTTGATAGTAAACATTGTAAGAAGATTTTTAATGAAATGATAGGAATAAATAAATACATTTTGATACAAGACAACATGTAAAGATATTAAATAAAATGTTAGATAATTATATGAGTTAAATGAAATATTAAAAAAATATGGAGGCATTTTGATATTAAATATTGTAAGACGGTTTTAAATGATATGTTAAGAGTAGATAGATGCATTTTTATACAAGACAATATGTGAGAGTGTTAAATAAAATATTAGATAATTATAAGAAGTTAAAAAAAGTTAAAAAAATATGGGGGTCTTTTGATATTAAATATTGTAAGACAATTTTAAATAACATATTAAGAGTATATAAATACATTTTTATACAAGACAATATGTGAGGGTGTTGAATGAAATGTTAGATAATTATAGAAGGTTTAATAAACTGTTAGAAAAATGTGGGGGTGCACTGGACACAACATATCACCTCTGCTCGGAAGTGTCGTGACTCATTCAGGGGTCATAACTTGCTATAGACACATTTTCTTTTATGAAAAGTATCCTATAAAAAATTTTGAAAGTTTATAAAAATTTCATCCAAAACAGATATATAAACAAATATGGAAATGACAAATAAGAGCAAAACAAAGCTAAAATGTGAAAACTACATATTGGAATACCCTGGAAAGATGAAAACTGAAAAAACAAAAAAAAAAATAATTGAAATTTGAAATTTGAAATTTATACGTTGAAATACCTTAGAATGTCAAAAACCAAAAAATCACAAAAAAATCTAAAAATACAAGTCGACATATCTTAAAATGATGAAAATAAAAAAATGACCCTGAATTGCTAAAACTAACTATTGAAATACTCTGAAATGACAAAAACTGAAAAATCAAACTGAAATTTGAAAAGCACATGTCGAAATATCTAAGAATAATAATAAAAAAAAAATGAAATAAAATTTGAAAATAACATGTCTAAAAACCTAGAAATGACAAATATTAAAAATAAAACTAAAATTCAAAATTTGCATGTTCAAATACCCTAGAATGTGAAAAACTTAAAAATCGCTTGAAAATCCAAAAAGTACAAGACAAAATATCTCAAAATAACAACAATAAAAAAACTGAACAAAAATTTTAAAACTATACGTCTAAAAACCTAAAAAATGCAAATATTGAAAAAACGGAATAAAAATTTGAAATCTACATGTTGAAATAATCTAGAATGTCAAAAATCCAAAAATCGCTTGAAAATTTGAAAACTATGAGTTGAAATATTCCAGAATAATAACAATCGAAAAATTGGACAAAATTTTTAAAACTACATATCTAAAAACCTTACAATTATAAAAATTGAAAAAACATAACTGAAATTTGAATTATATACGTTGAAATACCTTAAAATATCAACAATAAAAAAATCACTTGAAAATTTGAAAAGTATGAGTCAATATATCCTAAAATGACCAAAAATTAAAAAAAAGGGATCTGAATTTTAAAGACTAAACGTTGAAATAGCTTAGAAACGAAAAAACCGAAATATTGAACTGAAATTAGGAAATTACATAAGAAAATGACCGTAGAAATCACAAAAATAATGAAACTGACATGATATTCGAAAACAACCTGTCCAAGAACCCTAAATTAGGAAAAACAAACATGAAATTCGAAAACTAAACATTAAATTAGCTTAGTATAACAAAAACCAAAAAATTGATCTGACATTCCATAATTACATCATAAAACAGACCTAAAAAGCACAAAAATCAAGAAACAGACGTCAAATTCAAAATCTACATATTGAAAAACCTTAAAGTAGGAAAACCAGATATAAAATTCAAAAACTACACGTCAAAAAACTTAAGTGTGAAAAATATTAATTTATCTTCTTATAAATTTTCTCCTCTCAAACAGGTCTAATATTTTTCTCTGATCCCCTTATCAATTTTCTAATCTTCTACATGTCCTATAGTTTAAAAAAGTCAATTTCCCCCAACCCCCTGGATTCCCCCATGGGTTAGTGTAAAATTTCTAACTAGCCCCGTGGATTTCCCCCTCTTCTCCTAGGCCCTAATATTTTGAAAAAGCTCAATTTCCCTTCATCCCATGGGCAATCGTTTCAACCCATGGGAGGTTTAATTTAGCTCGAGGAATCTAGGGGTCCCCTGAAACGGATCTCCAACCAATCTAACCTATTTTCCAACAAAAAAATCCTCATTTCAACCTCCAATTTCAACACAAATCAATTATACACATCCTATAACACAATAGCCCTAAAAAATTTCATACAAAACAACCAAGAATCAAAACATTTTATCTATTGTTCAAAATTGAAACCCTAAGTGTTCAAACCTCAAAATCTTCATCAAATCTCAACAATTCTAAAAATAGATTGATTCAAACAAGATTAGAGATGTGTACTAAACTTTTTTGCCATTTTTGGTAGCTAGAAAACATAAAAAGTCGATGGAAAAGATGAAAATTGTTGCACTCGTGGAAGACCCGTGGGAGACCTATGGGGAAATGTGGAAAGGGATATGTAAAATTCTTGGTTTATATAAAAGGGCATTTTGGTCATTTCATCAAAAGAGGGCTTTTCATTTAATCCTTAGATTTTTGGGCAATTTTGTTTAATTCCCCTTTGTTTTAGGTAATTAATTTAATTTCCCTTAATTAAAATAGGTATGAAAGTTTTTGCCTAAATTATTTTTTAAGTAAATTTTGAGTGATTTTACTTTTCTAAGCAAATTTAATTTTATTTCAAATAATATCTCTCTGTATTAATTAGGTCAAATTTGGTATGGTTTTTTCAACAACCTTTTTTTCTAGAGCATACTCTATGTTTGGTAAGTTATAATCTGAAGATTCAAAAATTTATTTGAAATTAGATCAATTTTTGTATAATAAAATTGGAATAAAAAAATGAATATAAATATGAGGAATAGGTGCGAATGCGAGCGGATGTGTGCGATGCATGCAAGTGAGTGCGGGTGTATGTAGGTGCGTGTGGTGTGTGCAAATATATGTGAGTGTGTGAAGAGTGTAAATGCACAAAAATTATGTGTGCGTTACAAAAATATGAATATAATATATATACATATATATATATATATATATATATATATATATATATATATATATATATATATATATATATATATATTGCGCACCCACATGTACCGCATGCACCTATATGGATTTGTACACACTCGTATATACCACACACACTTGCACGTACTCTCACGCACCACATGCACCCACTTATATATGCACGAACCCACTTGCACTTACATCTATTTTTTGCGCTTATATTTATTTCTTCTTTCTAATTTGTATTATACTAAAAATTGATTTGTTTCCAAATAAATTTTTAAATCTTTGGATCATAACTTATTAAACACAGAGTATGCTCTAGAAGAAGAGATTGTCAAAAAAATTATACCGAATATAACATAATTAGTAGAGAAGAGTATTATTGAAAATAAAATAAAATTAACTTTAAAAAATAAAATTACTGAAGATTTGCCTAAAAAAATTTAGACAAAAAGTTTCGTACCTATTTTAATTAATAACCCTTATTTATGAGTTTCATTGGTTCTGAATGGAGGGGTTTTACAAGTGATAGGCTTTGTAGTTGTAGGGAAGTAAATTAAATTGTTGCACACAATATTGGTTTAAAAATACTTTCACCTTTAAATGATATAAATAATATATTCTCACTTAAAATTAAATTTTTATTTAAAAAGTTAATATTATTATAGTAAAATAGTCATTTTATTAGATATAAATTTTGAAAAAAAAATAAAAAATGTTTTAATGTCAAACCTAAATGTTTTTAAAATGACATGTAAACCGTTTAAAAGGTTTGAATATTTACAAATCAATCCCTAAAAATTTTTGAAAACCCTAATGTCAACGTCGTTTCTTCATCATCACCATGACCTCATCTTGTCACCTCCTAACGTTTAAAATATTACAACGATGTCCTGCTAGACTAAATTATGAACAATATTTTGGAATATTCAAAACTTTTGAAGGCAAATTTATATTGTCCTCTTCTTTTTTTCATAAATTATCATATTCATCTCATATATTTTGAAAATATTGATATAGACCCAATATTTATAATGTAACATTTACACCTCTAATTGGTTGCATTTTGTTCAAGCCTTCGTAGTTATAACTATCATTTTTTAGGCTGTCGAGGAGCATTATGAAAATTTTAAAACACCCTTGAAGTTTTTTTTAATTTTCAAAACCCCTAAATATTTTCATTAATGCCTCTAATATTTTCAAAAATTACATTTTCACTTTAAACATATAATTATATGTTATTGACACCCTTATCTAATTTTTATTAATTTTGAATTATATGATACTTTAAAAAATAAAATTGTAGGAATAAAATGATAATTTTATTTTCAAACACTATCAAATTTTTTTAATTAATAGAATTTGATTTTAGATAGGAAAGTATTATTTATATAATCTTGCAATGGAAATTATTTTTAGGGCAAACCTAAAGTAGTGGGAAAATGTAATTTACTCGTTGTGTGATAGGTTCATCGAGTGTTCCATTTATGTTCCTAATTTGACTAATGGTGAAAGTGGGTTATGTCCAAATAAATTTAGCATGACTCCACTTTAGCATCACCCATAAATTCAAGGGTTACGTGAAGACAAGTAAATATGGGTGGCCGTGTTAAAGTTAGCAATTTCAACCTAACCTACTAATCCGACATAATACAATATGAAAAGTATCAGATTAAAAATGAGTTTTTTGATATGAAATTTATTTTTGATTAATTTGATATAATTCAAAATTAAATCAAATAGTATTAAGGTTCACACAACAATAATTTGACAAAACTCGAATCGATACAAATATTTTGGAGAAATTATTTTAAGATATTACATACAACTATATCTTTGTATAATTATAAATACTTATATTATTGTTTATTTTTATTTAAATATTTTATTTTCTTATTAAATATTAAGAATTTGATTTAGTTAATCTGACTATAGATGTGTTTGTTCAAAGGTCTTATTCATATTAAAATTATATGTTGCATTTTTATAGCAAAAAATTGAAATCTTTACAGATTGCATATAATGTATCTTTGTTTAATATAATTACTCATATAATTTTGTATTTTTATTTAAATATTTTATTTTATTATTAAGTAATAAGAATTTTATTTGATTAGTCAGATTATTGGCGTGTTTTAAAAGTTTTAGTACGTAAATGTTTAAAACATTTGTCAATAAAACAAAATGTTATGTTATATGTTTTATTAATAATAGTTTGAGATAATTTGAAGAAGAAATTAAAATGATAAAAATACTTTGGAGAGTGAAAACAATAGATAATTTCATGTCAAATTAGGTCAGGTCGATCAACTCGAATATTATAAGGATGAGTTAGAGTTAAAAAATTTTGATATGATTTTAATTCGGATTAAGATTACAGTTGAAAGTTGCTAATACGAAACTCAAATTGACACGGTACAAATACAATCTAATAATACGAATTACCATGTCTAGGTCGTGTTGAGGTTTTACAAAAGGTTTTTAGATCAATTTGGTATGATGTATAAAAGTTAAAAATTTTAAAAAATTAAATAATATATAAATATTAAAATTTTGACAAGCCTATGGCGTTATAGTTCATCATACAGTAGTTGTGTCCCTGACTTTCAAATTTTGTAAACTGAGACACCAATAATATGATGGGTTATACCAAATTTAAATTTTAACATGAGAGTTCGGTTCATTATATTAAATTTGCACTCAAATTCATCTTTGTTAAACTTCATTAAATTCATATTTAAGCATCGACTCTCATCAGCCAAACTAAGATTCAGCAAATCTCAATTCAGTTTTAATTATGCTCAAATCCATCGTTAGTTGACAAGACTAGATTTGACCGTGTCTAATAAGTTAATAGTCGAAATATTAAAGCCAAAATTTTTGCACGGTCTCCATGAATTTTCCAACCCATCACATCAAATGTAGTCGTTTGGTTAAAACCTTATTTATGGTTGCACTCAAAGCTTTGTTTACATCTAGCACGGGCAAAATTTTATACTATTCATCAATTTAATAGATACATATTAAAAAAAAATTAAAATTATGATTTTTAACAATATTTTGAAAATCAGATCGAATTAATCGGTTCAACCAGTTTAATCGGAAACCGACTTCAAATCCAATCTAGTTGATGTGAAAATACGATTTAGTAAATAGCTCGATCAAATCCGGTCAAAATTGGAGAACCAGACAAACCGATCAGAATTGAAAAAACCAGGTTTGACTTTAAAATTTCAACAAACACTGCACATTATTATTAATTCCAACAAACCGAGTTTGGCTCCCTTGATAGCTTGTATCTTCTCAACCTAGGTTACTTAATTAATAAAATATTATTATATTATTAATTTATTAACATAAAACAAAACCCTAAAGATTCCCAATTCACAATTTCACTTAAACAAAATATCTCCCAGCAGGCACAACGTCTTCTTCTTTTCGTTGGTAAATCCTCTTCTTATTGATTTATTATTTATTTCCTTATTTGCTTAAATGGGTTTACTTTAATTTGTGGTCCCAATGCTTTTTTTCTATTTGAAAGGGAGATGATCTTTGTTTTTGTTTACTGAAATCCATTCTATTAATGTTTCAGTTTTAGTTTTTTGGTGTTGGGTAGTTGATTAAATCATAGCATTGTTGATACTTTGATATTGGTGTTTGAAATTGTTTAACAAACAAAAGAATCATGTTAGGTCGTGTTAAAGACAACTGAGTTAAACCATTGCCTATAAAAACTGCTACCCTAAGGTGCTGATTAGAAGCTATTAAATTTGTTTTTTCAGTTAATTATATATAAAACCACCCACTTTGCTACTTCAATTTTATCATGTTATAAATTATAATTACTGGAGCTCCAACATTCTACCTTTCCAAGCAAGTTAAAAATTCTAATGTGACATTTCATAGAAATCTCCCAATAGTGAATTATTGAAAATTATTTGCAGTTAAGTTTGTATAATCCTTGACCATTTTTTTTGCTATGATAAGTGATGAATGAGAACATTCAATTCTTGGTAGATTAAAAAATCACATGTCTAAGTTAGTGTGTCCATTTTACCTTATTGAAAAATGTTTGCTTGTAATAATGTCATTGTACATGATAGTTTATTTTTTCAGTGAAATGGAAAACATATCATCAAGGTCAACACCATCTTCTGAGGCAGATTCTAGACAACAAGCATCTTTCGAACACTCCATACAAAAAAAAAAAAAGATATAGCATGGAAGTATATTAGTGAGGGAAGTAATTCTAATGGGAAGAAGGTGTTAATATGTGGATTTTGTCAAAAACAAATAACAGGTAGAGGTATTATAGAATGAAGCAGCATTTAGCTAGAGAAAGAGGTAATGTTGATCCATGTAAGAAGGTTACTGGAGATGTTCGATTTCAAATAAAAGAGTCGTTATAGGAAAATATTGATAAAGACAAAGAAAGAAGGGGATTATATAATGAACATGATGATATTCAAGAGATTTCTGAGTATTAGTCTAGAAGTTCTGTAACCTCTCCTAACAAATAGGTGTGTTACAGAAAAACGGCAAGAGTTCCCCTATTTTAGAGGGCCCGGGGAAAATTTTCTTCTTTTTAATTATACTCTGTAACACTCCCAATTAGCAATTCACATAAACCAGTCCTACCAACCGACTGGATTTTCATCAACTTAATCACAATTAATAAAATAAGTACATAATAATAACCATCATAAAAAATTATCACCCACAGAAACTTTACAACCAATTTTCATAACTAGCCATATATATATACATATATAGATATAGCTATACACAATCACATATATACATATAAGAAACAAAATATATACATATCCACCAACATCTATATCAAGTGTGTATATATATATATATATATATATATATATATATATATATATATATATATATATGCATATATTCATATATACATCAAAACATATAAATCAACAAAATTATGGTGCCTTTCTCCCTTAGCCTCATGTCTTACTAGTGCTCCCCGGGAACCCTTGCTGTAACTCTTTACCTGTAAAATATTAAATTAAACGGAGTGAGCGACCACGACCCAGTAAGAAAATCATACTCAATACTCAAAGTATTTCTTATCAGTACTAATCTCTTTCATACTCAACGTGTTTGAGCCATTTACAACAAACTAATTGACATAGAACACGCATTAAACACATATCATAATTTTTTTCTTTCACCCATTTATTCATTTCCTTACTATACAGATATGATTCACTCATTATGATTTATGCATGTATGAGTGCCATGACTTTTTTATTTTCTGATTGTACATCTTTCTCAACTATTTATCAGCCACATAGGCTTGTATGCATAATTCTAATGCAAATGACTTTCATAAAATAATTACTAATTCTTTCTCTCTCTTTCTTTTTTTTTTTAAATATTTTCATTGACTAGTCTAGACTACATATGATAGTACTTGCAGTCACCATATAAGGTACAATTCTCTCTTACACGCATTTTTTTCTTTGCTGTCCACACAGTACAGCTAATATTTTTTTTTGTCGTCCACACAGTACAACTGATATTTTTCTTTACTGTCCACACAGTACAACTCGCGTGTAAGGATTTTAAACATGCTTTCTGCTTTTGGACAACTCACGTGTAAGGATTTTAAGCATACTTTCTGCTTTCCTGTATCATATGAGTCATTATAAAACCAAAAATACTTGTTTTCCATTTTCTGAAAACATGCATAACTTAGAAAATGTTTTTCCTCTTTCTTTATTTTTTCTGAAATCATGCATATGCTATGATTCCTCATGTATGCATGTATAACCATAATATGAAATATGCACATTCATTGTTTTCCCTTATTCTTTTCACTCCTTATCAAACATCATATTATTTTCTCATGCATTTATATATATCTCATGCATCAAATTAATTTCAAAATATATAATATAAACTTAATATAAGGGTTATTCCACATATCATGTACATAATTAAGCAAAAATTAACCTCATGGATAAAATTACATATTTACCCTTAACACAAATTCTTTCATCAATTCATCATTTCTCATATATTCAACACACAAAATCCACAAAGCTAACCCTAGGAATATGAAATGTCTAAAATAACCTTATGGCCAAAAATTACATCATGAATCATAATGAATTTCTTTATCCTTTTAAGCATAAATCACCTTAATTCTAATACCTTACACACTTATATAAGTAAAGGTTATTTAAATAACCTAACTCAAATTACTTCAAGTATGTAAAGTATGAAATTCTTATCTTTTCCTTGGTAATTAGGTGATTTAAGCTTATCCTCTTTCTTTTCTTCTTCATAACAACCTTAATCAACCAAAAATATAATCATCCATCAAAACTCTAAATTTCACATCTCTTAAAAATTAAATTTCTTACCTTAGAACTGACCAGAATTGATAGATCTACACCTTTTATAACTGGAGGCTTTGAAAATTAGGTGGTTTAGTTAGGTTTTTTGATGAATTTTGATTGAAGGAAAGTTTTAGCTAAAAATAATGGAGGTTCTCGGCAAATGAAGAAGAAAATGAATAGGTTATGGGTTATATAAACCTTTTGGACAAATTTGCCCTTCACCTTTTCCGTAATTGACTATTTTATCCTTAGCCAATTACCAAAAACCCTTAGCACCACCATATAATTTCAAGTATGCCATTCAATGTCATTCCCACTTTGTCTCTTAATTCCTTCTAAAATGACCATTTTACCTCCTTTGAAAATTATTGCTTATTTAGTAGTTTCTATAATTCTTTTACAATTTCTTTAAACAATAAGTTATAAAATCAACTCTAGGGGTAATTTTGGAAGTGGAGTTTACTGACATACTTGAATCCGGGTGTTACATTTCTTCCCCCCTTACAAGGATTTCATCCTTGAAATTTTAAATAAATAGGTTAGAAAATCTCTCTCTCATTTGTTGCTCAACCTTCTATGTGGCTTCTTTCCCTTTATGATTTTTCCATAATACTTTCATTAATGGAATTGTCTTATTTCGGAGCTCTTTTATTTTTCTGTCTAGTATCTGCACCGGTTGCTCCTCATAAGCTAAATTTTCTTTTAATTCCACATCATCTGATCAAGACATGTGAAGGATCGCTAATGTACTTTCTCAATAAAGAAATATGAAATACATTATGAACCCAATCCATACTAGGTGGAAATGCAAGTCTATAAGCCACCTTGCCCACTATTTCTAAAATTTCAAATGGGCCAATAAATCTTGGAGCAAGTTTTCCTTTTCTTCCAAATCTCATCACGTGCTTATAAGGGGCTACTTTCACAAAAACTTTATCACCCGGTTGAAACTCTACTTCTTTCCTTTTCAAATCTGCATAGCTCTGTTGTCTGTCCTGAGCTTGCTTCAATCTAGTCTTGATAGTCTTTATATCTTCTACCATCCTCTGGGTTAACTCAAGCCCAAGAACTTGACTCAAATCATCTCGCTCTCCTATGTCATCCTAATGTAATGGAGATCCACACTTTCTTCCATAAAGTGCCTCATATGGCGCCATTTTAATAATGGACTGGTAACTATTATTATATGCAAATTCTATCAATGGAACCATTTCATGCCAAGTCATTTTGTGATCTAAACAACAGGCCCTCAACATATCCTCTAGTATTTGATTCACTCTTTTTGTCTGGCCATCTGTTTGAGGATGATATGCTGTGTTAAATGCTAGCCTAGTACTCAATGCTCTTGTAAGCTACCCCAAAAAGCTGAAACAAATCTAGGGTCTCTATCTGACATAATAGTTTTGGGTATGCCATGTAATCTCACAATCTCCCGTACATAAATCTGGGCCAATTGATCTGAAGTAAAACTATCTTTTACTGGAATAAAATGTGTCGATTTAGTCAATCTATCTACAATCACCTATACTGCATTATAGCCTTTTTGTACTTGAGGTAGGCCAATGATGAAATCCATTGAAATATCTTCCCATTTCCATTCAGGAACACTAAGTGGGTGAAGTAAACCTGAAGGTCTCTGATGCTCGGCCTTGACCTGTTGACATACCAAACACTTAGCTACATAGTCACCAATATATTTCTTCATACCTATCCACCAATAAGTTTTCTTTAAATCCTGATATATCTTTACCCCCCCAGGGTGGGCAGTGTAAAGTGTATCATGTGCTTTGATACAAAAAATGTAACCTCTCCTAACCAATAGGTGTGTTACAGAAAAACGGCAAGAGTTTCCCTATTTTAGAGGGCCCGGGGAAAATTTTCTTCTTTTTAGTTATGTCTTGTAACACTCCCAATTAGCAATTCACATAAACCAGTCCTACCAACCGACTAGATTTTCATCAACTTAATCACAATTAATAAAATAAGTACATAATACTAACCATCATAAAAATTATCACCCACGGAAACTTTACAACCAATTTTCATAACTAGCCATATATATATACATATATAGATATAGCTATACACAATCACATATATACATATAAGAAACAAAATATATACATATCCACCAATATCTACATCAAGTGTGTACATATATATATATATATATATATATATATATATATATATATATATATATATATATATATATATATATATATGCATATAATAATAGTTACCAGTCCACCATTAAAATGGCACCATATGAGGCTCTTTATGGACGAAAGTGTAGATCCTCATTACATTGGGATGACATAGGAGAGCAAGATGATTTGAGTCAAGTTCTTGGGCCTGAGTTAACCCAGAGGATGGTAGAAGATATAAAGACTATCAAGACTAGATTGAAGCAAGCTCAGGACAGACAAAAGAGTTATACAGATTTGAAAAGGAAAGAAGTAGAGTTTCAACTGGGTGATAAAGTTTTTGTGAAAGTAACCCCTTATAAGCACGTGATGAGATTTGGAAGAAAAGGAAAACTTGCTCTAAGATTTATTGGCCCATTTGAAATTTTAGAAAGAGTGGGCAAGGTGGCTTATAGACTTGCACTTCCATCTAGTATGGATCGAGTTCATAATGTATTTCATATTTCTTTATTGAGAAAGTACATTAGCGATCCTTCACATGTCTTGAAATCAGATGATGTGTAATTAAAAGAAGATTTAGCTTATGAGGAGCAACTGGTGCAAATACTAGATAGAAAAATAAAAGAGCTTTGAAATAAGACAATTTCCTTAGTGAAAGTATTATGGGAGAATTATAAGGTGGAAGAAGCCACATGGGAGGTTGAGCAACAAATGAGAGAGAGATTTCCCAACTTATTTGTTTAAATTTCGAGGACAAAATTGTTTTAAGGGGGAAAAAAATGTAACACCCGGATTCAGGTATGTTAGCAAACTCCACTTCCAAAATTACCCCTAGAGTTGATTTTATAACTTATTGTTTAAAGAAATTGCAAAAGAATTATAGAAAATTACTAAATGAGCAATAATTTTCAAAGGGGGTAAAATGGTCATTTTAGAAGGAATTAAGAGACAAAGTGGGAATGAAAATTGAATGGCATACTTGAAATTATATGGTGGTGCTAAGGGTTTTTGGTAATTGGCTAAGGATAAAATAGTCATTTATGAAAAAGGTGAAGGGCAAATTTGTCCAAAAGGTTTATAAAACCCATAACCTATTCATTTTCTTCTTCATTTGCCGAGAACCTCCATTATTTTTAGCTAAAGCTTTCCTTCAATCAAAATTCATCCAAAAACCTAACTAAACTACCTAATTTTCAGAGCCTCCAGTTATAAAAAGTGTAGATATATCAATTCTGGTCAATTCTAAGGTAAGAAATTTAATTTTTAAGAGATGTGAAATTTAGAGTTTTGATGGATGATTATATTTTTGGTTGATTAAGGTTGCTAGGAAGAAGAAAAGAAAGAGGATAAGCTTAAATCACCTAATTACCAAGGAAAATGTAAGAATTTCATACTTTACATACTTGAAGTAATTTGAGTTAGGTTATTTAAATAACCTTTACTTATATAAGTGTGTAAGGTATTAGAATTAAGATGATTTATGCTTAAAAGGATAAAGAAATTCATTAGGATTCATGACGTAATTTTTGGCCATAAGGGTATTTTAGACATTTCATATTCCTAGGGTTAGCTTTGTGGATTTTGTGTGTTGAATATATGAGAAATGATGAATTGATGAAAGAATTTGTGTTAAGGGTAAATATGTAATTTTATCCATAAGGTTATTTTTTGCTTAATTATGTGCATGATATGTGGAATAGCCCTTATATTAAGTTTATATTATATATTTTGAAATTAATTTGATGCATGAGAAAATAATATGATATTTGATAAGGAGTGAAAAAAATAAGGGAAAACAATGAATGGGCATATTTCATATTATGGTTATACATGCATACGTGAGGAATCATAGCATATACATGATTTCAGAAAAAATAAAGAAAGAGGTAAAACATTTTCTAAGTTATGCATGTTAATGGAAAACAAGTATTTTTGGTTTTATAATAACTCATATGATACAGGAAAGCAGAATTTTTTTCTGAAATACTTGTTTTCCATGTATCATATGAGTCATTATAAAACCAAAAATACTTGTTTTCCATTTTCTGAAAACATACATAACTTAGAAAATGTTTTTCCTCTTTCTTTATTTTTTTTGAAATCATGCATATGCTATGATTCTTCACGTATGCATGTATAACCATAATATGAAATATGCCCATTCATTGTTTTCCCTTATTCTTTTCACTCATTATCAAACATCATATTATTTTCTCATGCATTTATATATATATCATGCATCAAATTAATTTCAAAATATATAATATAAACTTAATATAAGAGCTATTCCACATATCATGCATATAATTAAGTAAAAATTAACCTTATGGATAAAATTACATATTTACCCTTAACACAAATTCTTTCATCAATTCATCATTTCTCATATATTCAACACACAAAATCCACAAAACTAACCCTAGGAATATGAAATGTCTAAAATACCCTTATAGCCAAAAATTACATCATGAATCCTAATGAATTTCTTTATCCTTTTAAGCATAAATCACCTTAATTCTAATATCTTACACACTTATAAAAGTAAAAGTTATTTAAATAACCTAACTCAAATTACTTCAAGTATGTAAAGTATGAAATTCTTATATTTTCCTTGGTAATTGGGTGATTTAAGCTTAACCTCTTTTTTTTCTTCTTCCTAGCAACCTTAATCAACCAAAAATATAATCATCCATCAAAACTCTAAATTTCACATCTCTTAAAAATTAAATTTCTTACCTTAGAACTGATCAGACTTGAAAGATCTATACTTTTTATAACTGGAGGCTCTGAAAATTAGGTGGTTTAGCTAGATTTTTGGATGAATTTTGATTGAAGGAAAGCTTTAGCTAAAAATAATGGAGGTTCTTGGCAAATGAAGAAGAAAATGAATAGGTTATGGGTTTTATAAACCTTTTGGACAAATTTTCCCTTCACCTTTTCCATAAATGACTATTTTATCCTTAGCCAATTACCAAAAACCACCACCATATAATTTCAAGTATGTCATTCAATTTTCATTCCACTTTGTCTCTTAATTCCTTCTAAAATGACCATTTTACCCCCTTTGAAAATTATTGCTCATTTAGTAGTTTTATATAATTATTTTACAATTTCTTTAAACAATAAATTATAAAATCAACTCTAGGGGTAATTTTAGAAGTGGAGTTTACTGACATACTTGAATCCGGGTGTTACAAGTTCTTATAGAGGAAAGAGAAAGTGCTACAATTGACACATTTTTCAAAATGCCTTGTGATCTTTCTCAACCTAGTATCAAGGCATGTATGCAAAGTTAGAAAAGATGGCATGATACTGACTTGGAAATTGCCTCATGGTTTTACGATGCATGCATTCCTATAAATGCAGTGAATTCTCTTTTTTATCAAACTACAATGAGTAAGATAACAAATATGGGTCATGGATATAAAGGTCCATCTTATCGTGCTTTACATGTAAATTTGTTGAAAGATGCTAAGCAACATGTAAAGTTGATTCTCGACTCTTATCAAAAGCACTTGGGATGAAACAAGTTGTTTCATTATGGTCGATGGTTGGACAGACACAAGACAAAGATCTTTAATAAATTTCTTAGTGTATTGTCTTAGAGGAATTACATTTGTCAAATCAGTTGATACTTCAAGTCTCTCTACAAATGCAAAGAGTTCGTGTAATTTGATTATAGAATTGGTTGAATGGATGGGTCCTCAAAATGTAGTTCATATGGTGACTGATAATGGAGCGAACTACAAAGTTGCAAGATATTTACTTTGTGAGAGATTTCCTCACATTAGTTGGTCACCTTGCGTTGCTTATTGCATTAATTTAATAATAAAGGACATTGGAGAAATGTCTGAGGTGCAGTGTTTGGTCAATCTTGCTTCTAAGGTAACACTTTTTGTTTATAATCATAAATAGACTTTGAATTGGTTAAGAAAAAGGCCATATTAGAGAGAAATTATTCGTCTTGGAACCACTCGCTTTGCCACCAATTTTATTGCTTTGAAAAGTTTACATGATCATAAAGATGATTTGCAAGCTCTTGTTATTGATGCAAATTACAAAAAAATTCTTAAAGATGCAAAAGGGTAAAGAGGTTAAACAAATTGTTCTTAATGGAAATTTTTGGAATAATTGCTTTGATCACAATAAGGATTATGACTCCACTAATACATCTTTTGCGTATTTGTGATTCTGATGAAAAACCTACTTTAGGTTATGTTTATGAAGGGTTGTATAGGGCATGCTTGGGTATTAAGAAGTTGTTCAAAAATAAGAAGCATTTGTATAAGCCCTATAGTAACATTATAGATGCTAGATGGGATAAAATGTTGCGTCGAAGTCTTTATGCTGCAACATATTGGTTAAACCCAGCTTTTCAATATGATTGAGACAATTTTTGCAAAAAACCTGAGATTATGAGTGGGTTGATGAATGTGATTGAAAAACAGATTATATGTGACAAGTCAAAGTTGTCAGTTGAAATTGGTTTATATCGAGATCGTTTGAAAAGTTTTTCTTGTTCATTAGCTTATACTAGCAACAAGAATATTCGACTCGGTAAGAATCAAAATTTATCTATGCTTTAATGTTTAATATTATCTTTAATTTTATTTACTGTATTTTAGTGATTTGATCATTTAACTTGTTTTTTAATGAAAGATGGATGGTGGAGATTATTTGGTTATGATACTCCAAATCTACAAAAGTTAGCAATAAGGCTTCTTAGCCAAACAACTTCTTCTTCTAGATGTGAACGAAATTGGAATGTATTTGAACGCATACACACAAAGAAAAGAAATAAGCTAGAGCATCAAAGGCTTAATGATCTTATCTATATTCATTACAATTTGCGATTGAAATATAGGTATAAAAAAAATTAAATTTCTTTTCTCATCTGATTTTACATGTTTATATATATATATATATATATATATATATATGTATGTATTTTATATTAGGTTTACTAATGAGAATAATATTTTTATATCAATGTATAGAATTGGATTTTCCAAGAAGTCATATGATCCTGTAGATTATAAATTAATAGATAAAACTGAGTTTTGGGTTGTGGATGAAGAGGAAGAAGGAGAACTTGACTATAATGAATTAGAAAATATGTTTGATGAAGAATATCCAAGAGATATTGAAGAGTCATGTTCTCATGATCTTAAAGGTTGGTTTAAAATCAATAGGTTTTTTAAGTTCATGTATATTTAAAATTTATATTAGATTATAACTTTATTATATTTTTATAGGTGATGAAGATGATGCAATGGTGATATTTGATGGCCATGATAATGATGAGGATTTAGAGTACGAATTGTTTGATTAAGATATTTGAGATTATTTTGTTGTTTTGGTTTTTTTGAGTTTTTTGTCTTTGTTTCCTTGAATTAAAATTTATGATTCGAAGAACCCAATATACTTTGTTATCATCAGTTTTACTGACTAACAAACTATTTTTAGTATTATTGCAATTTTTGTGTGTTGTAGTAGATTAATGATTAGATTATAAGGCCTGATGTGTTTATAAAATGGTTGTGTTGTATTTTATGTAGGTTATTAGGCTGCTAATTTCATATAGAGTGAATTATAGATAATTGAATGAGATTTTAGATTGTTTCCATGGTTATTAGTAAAGAATTGTGTAATGTGAATCCAATCCCTTCCTAGTTTCTTTTGTTAGTGTTAATGGTTGTTGGATTGCGATGTTTAAGTTTTGGGAATAGTGGAATTTAATTAAATAGTCTAACTTATATCATAATAATAGTTGGTGATGTATCATTTTACTACACATGTGTTTGCTTTTTAAAATTAAATGGTTATGTTATCTTTTAAACAGTGTTTAGATGGTTAATTGTGAGTTAGACTGAATGTTGTTTAATTGGTCGTGAAAAGTTGTATATAACATTTCTTGTAGTTTAATCACTTTCCATGATTATGTTGTATGTGCTAATTGTTGTTGGGATGGTAATTATTAAGTTGTGTTGCATAATGAAAAAAATTAGTGTCCGGCTTGCTCTCTTTCCAATTGTTTATATTTTGTAGGTTAACTCAGCCGATTCAACTGGTTGAACTGGTCGAACTGTGACCCAGTAATCTCACCGGTTCGATTACCGGTCCGATTTTAAAAACATTGATTTTTAACACTAAAAATAATTTGAATTGAATTTAAGTTAATCCCAAAAAAAACAAATTAAGTTTAAGTAAATCCCAATAAAATTAAATTAAATTAATTTGAATTAATCCAAAAATTTTAAATAATATATTACATAAGCCTTTATTTTTTTATTTGATATAAAAAGTTTTAATTCACAAAATCTTTATTCCTTAATTTGAATCAACAAGAAAATTGACACAATATCATCAAATATCAAATTTGCATAACCCAAAGACATTTATTTTAATTTAATAATTCTTTTTAAAGGACTTGTTAAAAACTATTTGTAGTTTATTTATTTATTTTTTTGTGAGTGCTTATTTGAGCATATTATATTTGGTGTATCATATTCATATAATTTTAGGGTATGTTTGATTCAGATAATTTTTTATTATTGAAAATAAAATATTATCATTAAGATAAATTATCTGAAAAATTATTGAGTATAAATTTATTTATATATTCGGAATAAAATTAATTGGTATAAATAATTATTGTGTTTGGTTAAAAATAATAAAAAAATACTAATATATTATTTTATTTATTAGATTGAAAGATTAATGGTTATAAAAATATTTTTATATTACTTATTATTTTAATTGAAAATTAAGGATATTTTTGTTCAAAAAATTTAATAAAAATAAAATAGTAACAAAATTAATATTATTTTGATAATTTATTAATATCTAAAGTGAATTATATTACTTCTTATAATACATGTCATATCATTAAAATTTTTTATTACTTTATTATCCAAACAAGATAATAAAAGTAATAAAATATAAAGTATCAAAGTGATAAAAGATGCCCTAACCAAGCATCCATTTATGGTTTTAAATTTAATGAAAATCTCATTTATCATATGAAATAGAAATTAAATTTTTTAAATATTTAACAAGTAATTATTAATCTCGTTTCTTATCCATTACATTATTTTGAAGTTGAAGTTGTACACTTATTTTGATTTTTTTTTTTTGTTAAGTAATTAATTAAAAGATTTTATAAATGTGATAGAAACTCGAACCTAGGTCTTCTCCTTAGAATTGGTTTCTTGATTATAATATTATATTTTTTCCTGTAATATAAAGAGACAATATAAACAAACTTTAGTACTAATTTGAAATATAACGATTTTGTTTATACAAAACGTTATTTAATGTCAAAATATCTTTTTGTATATTATTTTGTAAAAAGTCGTGTTATTCATTGACATTTGACAAAGTGTGTTAGTTTATAACAAATTATAACGTTACATGTTATATTTTGATATGACTTTATCTACTACATAATTTGGGTTAATTTAGATCGGATTAGGTCAAGTAAAAAATTTTTCAATTTGATTTAGGATTCATAAATTTTGACATGATTTTATTTCAAATCAAGTTAGGGTTTAAGGGTTTTGACATAAAACTTGAATTGATATGTACGATATATATATTATATCGTACGATATATATATATATATATATATATATATATATATATATATATATATATATATATATATTATAATACAGATCAAAACAAAAATCAGTCTATGCACATACTTAAATAATATTATTAAATATTATATAAGTTTATAACCATGCACGTATCCAAAGTAATATTACTAAATATTATATGTTAGCATGTAATATTATTAAATATTTAAAACAAAATTACAATCGGCCTTTGTAAATACATTGAAGTTATTAAATAATATTGCATTAAAAACCGTAAATAAATTAAGTAATAGTTTAAATTTAGGAGGAAGAATGCTTGGGAATGTATATTAAGTAGACTGCATTCTGACAAGTTTTCTTTAAATATTAGTTGATAGCTTAATATTAGTTTAAATAATATTTGTTCACGGTGAAGCAAAGCCGGACCTGAAATGGAAACATTGGCCACAACAGGCATGAACCTGAGCAACCTCAGCAAACGTCGTCTTTATGCAACCATCGTCAAACGTCTTCGACAATTGACATCAAGGTCATCAGCAACTGTCATCAAACGTCGGCAAAGGTCGGCAACAACATCAATGGTGTGCGTTGAACAGGTCGGAAAAGTCTACGTTTCTGTAAATTTTTTTCTATTTATATTTAAAAAACTAAACCAGTTTGAGTTGCAGTAAACCGTCAACTAGCGACAAACCACTGGGTCACCTGCGGTTTAGTCTGAATTATGCAAAAAGTGGTTACTTTTGTAGTAAAAACCGTTTGAGTGATCGGTTCACGGTTCAGTGATATAAAACTTATGAGAATCACACCTCAAAAATTAGTTATTGAGATTGAAGAGTCTAAATTCATATAAACCTCGCATTAAAAACTCATACGTTATAATGTGGGGTTCAAATGTCATATCTTATACTTAGAATTCTAATATACCACCATCCTTTGTAACTCCGACGTCCAGACGGGATAGTTATATGCTACCCCATGCTAACCTTGAGTGAACACTGTAATGTCTTGTCATCACCTGTGCCACAAGATTGCAACTAAGAGATGTAAGAATAACTCTAATATCAAATGATATTAATTTTATGAGAATTATATCTCAAAAATTTGTTATTAAGATTGAAGAGTTTAAAATCATATAAATCCTATATTAAAAATTTATATTTTTTAATGTGTGAAATGAATC
The DNA here is from genome assembly GCF_011075055.1 of Mangifera indica. NCBI lineage: Eukaryota > Viridiplantae > Streptophyta > Magnoliopsida > Sapindales > Anacardiaceae > Mangifera > Mangifera indica. The sequence continues at coordinate 5,761,237 of NC_058156.1, forward strand.
TCATATATTGTACTTAAGATTCTAATATTCAACTGATTCAATTCAGTTATGTAATCTATGGTTGAAACAATAAGTTTTTGTCTTTGAAGTTATAAAACGAAAGATTATCACCCTTTCGGTAATAAATTTTGTTAAATTTTAGGATAAAAATATAAAATTGATGAAATATTTTTATAAATAATATAAAAATAATAAAATGGTCTTTTTACTATTTATTTCACAAATTAATGTTAAATATTATAAAATCTAAGCCATTGATTTACCCAGATCACCTTGAACTCAATCATTGCCACCGGCCTTTGTCAAGGAATTGCCACTTTCGGTGATTTGTTGGAAAATTTCCCAAAAGTGGGGCTCGTATAGATATCGTTTTAATTTAATAAAACACGGTCAAGTGTAGACTCTAATAGATTGAGTTTTATGGACATATCATAATTAATTTTGTTAAATATTTCATATACTTTATAAATAAAATATAGATAATAACCATGCGAATGTAAGTTATCAAATTATTATAAAAAGAGGCTAGGTTCTATTTCTTAATGCACACATGATAACTATTCATCGAAATGTTGTTATTTATACACTTTGAATCTCTCAATTTTTAATTCTTCTCAATTGTGAATTCTCTCATCAATCTCTCATTCTTAAACTCTCTGAATTTGTAAGCAATATTTTTCCATGTTTATAATTTAGTTTTCATTTCAATTTTGTCAAATTATTATTATTTTTTATAATTTCATTTATCAAAATATATTACAAATGAATTAAGGCTCAAATAAGTTCAATTCGTATGAATATTATAGTGCTAATGCTATTATTGATGATCCATATGGAATAAGAGCATGGGCACCAACAAGTGAAAGTGAGACAACCACAAGCTCAACAAAAAGAAAAAGAAAGTAAAAGTCTATGGTATGAGATCACTTTGATTAACTTCAGAAAATGACGAAAGAAGAGCAATTCATTAAATAGTGTGCAAACATTATGATTTATGTTTAACATGTGCTAGTTCAGGTGGAACGGGGCGTCTTTGTTGACACATTATAGATTATTGTAAAATTACACATGAGATGAGAAACAACAACAAATTCTTTTCACCATATCATGATGCATTGGTCTCGGTGCCAGTGCAACAGGAGGTCCGAGCAATTTTAGGCACATGGGACAAATATCCATTTTCACATAGAATCAAATGAAAACATGAGACTACATGACTAGGTATGTTGTCGCTTCTGACCAATCTTTTTCTTACACTAAAAATGAAATATTAGAATGAATGATGCATAATAGTATTCAACCGCATTTAAAAGAATTTTTAAGTCTACTTTTAGGTTAGACATTCTTAAAATTATAAATTAATGAAATTAAAAGTTATTAAAGAACTTTATAATTTTAATAGTGTTATGTTAATAACTTTAGACTAATGGACAATCACAAATCAAGACATAAGGTATCTATGTGTAACTGTCCATTATATTAATTTTGACTGATAGTTATCTTACAATAATGGTGATCTTACAATTTATAGTGCATTAGCTAATATTTTTTATGAATATAAAATTAATAATTTTATTTTTACAATAATTTTTGATAATGCAAAAAATAATAACAAAGCTATTGAATTAATGTTGAATCATTTATCTATTTTATTTAATGGAACATTATTTCATATTATATGTGCATGTCATATTATTAATTTTATAGTTCAAGATGGTTTAAGCATGACTAAAGATCAGATATTAACAATTAGACATGTTATCGCATATATTTCATCATCTCTATCATGAATTCAAACATATTATGACTAAAGAAGTATAATGGTTGAGATGAGTTAAGTTTGGAAAAATAAGCTAAGTATATAAAAATGGTACATGTTTGTGTTGAGAGACACACACCCTTGTGTATGTATAATTTTACTAACACGGGGAGAGGCCACGAGGACAAAGGGTCATTTATAAATTATCGAGCCAGCACGCCTTGTATAGAGCAAAATAGAGACATGCCCTTTGAGGGGATAGTCGTGTCTCATGCATAAGGAAGATACATGCTTATGTATCCCAGATAACACACCATTATTTGAAAGGCAAAACAAAGAAATAAAAAAGGGAACTAAGTAAGAGGCTTAAGGGTCAGTCCCAAGAGATGTTACAAAAATTTTGGTTACACAATAGTGCCCTACGTGCCGAGAGATAAGTTAATGTTTCGACACAAGGTATGATTAAGGTGAGAGTTAGGTTGAGGTAGAGATGATATGGTGCTCAAGATGCATCCATGTTACACGTCTTAAGATCATTACGAGGGGGCATCATGAGTATATATTTTCCTACAACACCTACAATAGGGTACATCTATAGTAGGAGACTAGGCGATCTAATTTACACCCACACATGGTCGAGACAATCATGTGCATAAAGGATTCAGTGAAAGTTGACTTCAAATTACAGAATTGGGTCGTAGAAGATATCTTTAAAGAATTCAAGAATCTGGATATTGAGGATGAGTTGATAATGGTATATACATCATACTTATATTTGTAATTGTATATTATGTAGATGATTTGATTTGTAAAATATAAGAATATTTTTTATTATGTAAACATAATATTCCTCCACCACAAGTGAAAGATTATTAATAAAATGTTCGAGTACTGTCCATGATTTTAGTAATTAGAAAACAATTTCTATGTAATTTTTCATTAAAAAAATTAAAAAATAGTTTTAAAGGGTCAGCCCGTTTATGGCTTGACACGACATGACCCTATATATATATATATATATATATATATATAAAAGGTCTTGTTGTGTGCCTATCCTTTAATACATATTGACCTAGTATGAAGGCCCACGACTGTTAGGGCCTTAGACCTCGTGGGCCATGCCAAAGCCAACTTAGCGTAACCCATTACCGTTTCTACTTGTGTATGATGTTACACATAATCAATTTTTATAAGACATGCTTGCTACATTTTAGGTATTTTTATCCTAATCCAAATGCATGCATCAATTGAGAAAGAGAAAGAGAAAGAATAGAGTTTGATCAACTTTGGTCCTTGATAGCAGAATCCAAAAATGGCTAAGCGTTTTCTAGTAAGGAGAAGAAGTGTCTCTTGTGAAGAAAAGGTGTCAAGATCATCATGCAACAAAAGTTAGGTAAGTAAGACTTTTTTCCCTTTGTTACAATTATGTATTTGATGTGCAATGAGGTTATTCTTCTGCTAGAGGCATGTATATAATACCATTGATGTGGATTAATTGTGGATCCTATGTGTAGTCTTGATATATGAGTTTTGATGTTAATATGCATATGTTCTTATACTAGAACTATTTGGGAACAAAGTGTTAGTGATCCGATTATTGAGAATATAATTTGATAATAAGAACCTATTGATTGGCATGAATCATGATGAATTGCTAGTATATTGTGAAATGGTATGCATCTATGATATCGAGTTTCAATGTGTATTATTTCATACCAATTCATGTTTCATGTTGGCATAACTTTAAAGTATGATTAAAAATGCTATTTGTGTGTAGAATCATTGCCAAATGGATAAAGAAGTCATAGAGATAGATTAGGTCGCGAATTGGGTCGTTATGCTATTTTTAAGGTTTGACACATGACCGTATGATATAGAACACACACCCGTATATGTGACAGCTAGGAATTCAGCTTAAGTTTTTCAGCAATCCAATGATTATTGGACGCTGATAACTATTCGATGGCTAACTAGGGCACAAGGTTTACTTGTGTATATCTTTTGCACGATTGTGTATTAGGTGGAATGACTAAAGAAGTATAATGGTTGAGATGGGTTAAGTTTGGAAAAATAAACTAAGTATATAAAAATGGCACATGTCTATGTTGAGAGACATACACCCTTGTGTATGTATAATTTTACTAACACGGGGATAGGCCACAAGGACAAAGGGTCGTTTATAAATTATTGAGCCAGCACGTCTTGTATAAAGCACAATAGAGACATGCCCTTGAGGGGATAGTCGTGTCTCATGCATAAGGAAGATACATGCTTATGTATCCCAGATAACACACCATTATTTTATGATACGAACATCTTCTGAAATGCTTCTAACCGCTTTTATTTAAAGGGTATTTTTGTAATTATTGTTTTATGAATGAATTATATGTTTTATTTATAAGTTTTAAATGCTTTTAAAAACAAACATGTTCAATTAATTAATATAGTGACATTTTTTTCTAAAGGGTAGTACTTATAGAGGGGGTGTTACAAAGCCTAGAAGGTCACACCCACAAGCCTGATAAGTTTGAAATATATAAGGGAGAGAAATAATAATCTGGGGATGACTCGCACCTTCCAAAGGATAATGAAGTAAAATCATGTAAAAGAGTTACATAGATGTATTTTTGACATTTTAAAAGGTTAAGGTGTCATGTGATATAATATGGGTGCTTAAGGCTTATTATGAATACATGGATATGAAAACTAAACAATAAAGATTATTTAGTCCGGTGTCATGCAAAATTAATAATTACTTTTATCCCACAACTATATATATCAATCATATATCATATTTTGACAAGATTTGTTATTTGAAACCAAAAACTCTCTCTCTAAACTTTTGAAAACTTAGGCTCTCATATCTCTCAGGGGTGGGTGGATACTTTTGGAGACATTTGTGTGTTTAAGTTTTCTACTACATCAAACCAAACATTTTTACAAAGGAAAAAAGGTACAAAAACTGGACTTTTTCTTTTTATTATGCTTGTTTTCATCTATTTGGTATTTTCATGCTTGAATAACTTCATACATATCTTTTTTTTTTAGTGTATGCCCTAGAAACCATTCATGTTATTGGTTTCATGACATTTCATTTTGTATATATGTTATTATGACTTATTAATAAAAGAAAGTTTTCTTTTGTTCATATACGTAAATTGTTTTCTCTATTGGTTTAAATATAAAGTATGTATGTAAATTATCCAGATAATTTACTGATAAATAAAATTGGATTATCGAATTGTTCACTATGAACATGATATTAGTTGGGCAATAATGTCACAAAGTAGGCACACTTAATGTTTCTATTGAATATTATGAAATGATATTAGTGTGGGTGATGATGATGGTCATGCCACTACGACATTGGTATAGATTAATGATTAGTGAATTGTTTTTCAAAGGTAACCAATTATGATAAGTCACATGGTCATTGTAATGTAGTTAATGACATATCATATGATTGTACTAGTATATAGAGTAATCCTTTGACTTGAGATATCATGAGCGGATCTGATACAGATGCATATGGTTCATATGTGCACAAATACTGAGCTAGTCATGTTTCGTATAAAAGGTCATGTTGGTCATGTGTTGTTTGTATGTGAAGACAAATGATGATTAAGATGGGATCCATTGACTTAGAGTTATTGGATTCAAAGTATCTGTTGACTTAGGAATTATTTGGTTCCAAGTTCTTACACGAATATCAATAAATATTGGAAACAAAATCTCTTGCTAGAGTATAATGTAATCATACGAAGTATGTTCGTGATGACATATTTAGAATATATAGATCGATGATTCGTAAAGTATCAAGATAACAGTTTTGATTATCCATGAACCCAGACTCAATTAGGATTTAACAATAGAAGGATCTTACCCACACAAGATGTACAATTGAAAAGTAGGTTTGATGAAGTATTTCGTTATTGTGGTTTAGGGACTATAACACATTACTAGATGTTTACCATAATTGTTGAGTCTTTGGACTTGTTTTTCAAATCATCTGAAAATAGCTTACAACTATGCTACAATAAACCTAAAAGGTCATACTAATAAACAAAATGTTTAAGAGAGTGAGAATTGATTATTTGGGGTTGGCTAGCACATTCCGAAGGATAATAAATGAAACATCATATAAGATGTTATATGGGTGTGTAAATAACATTTTAAGAATTAAGACGTTTATGAGATAAAATTAAGGTGACTAATGTCTATATAAGATATACATATATGGCTATTATGTAAATAGAGATTTTTGCAAGGTGTCATGCAACAAGCAAGAAATTGCTAATTAAGTCCACCAATATATAAAGCTAAAGTTAGTGGAATTTTATGGACATGTTTCATTTTAGCTAAAAATTTCTCTCACCTCACTTTCTGCCACTAATTCGGCTAAGGCCGTTTTTATGCTTGATTTGGTGCAACCCTATGTAGATTTCCATCATCCTTTTCACCTCAAATTTTACATTTTTCTCAAGCATTTTCAACCATAAAAGCAACAATTGTTAAACTTGGTACCCTAGTTTGTTGTGCTTGAAGTATCTTGTCACCTGAGTTTCTAAGATTGGTGAACTGTTATGTCACTATCTTAGAACATGTGCTCATTGGTAGATATTTTCAAAAATAACAATATATCCATATTTATAGTATGTTTTTGGAAGTTGGGTTTTAGGTCTTCTTGGTATGGTTTCAGACAACCCTATGCAAGGGTTGGATATATAATTTTACATGTGTCTTCATTGTTGCAACAATTTGTTATTGAGACCAACTAGTTCTTATTCCTAACTTTAATGTGAAGGATCTTAAAAATACATAATTTGTTCTTGGTATTGAGATCCACTATAATAGGAATCGTTGACCTTTTTGACTTATCTAAAAAATACATACATGGAACGTATGCTTAATGATGCAAAATGTAGAATAACAAGACAAATGATGTGCATGTTGTGAAATGAGATAAGTCTAGCATAAATTTGTATTTAAAGAATGAGACTGAAAGGGAATACATGTGAAGTCTTTTATGATAGAATTATTGGAAGCTATATGTATGTATAAATATGCATGAAACTTGGTATTGGAAGCTATATGTATTTATAAATGGCACAACATGCTGAATAACAAGGCAAATGACGTGCATGTTATAAAAGGGGATAAGTCTAGCATTAATGTCTATCTGAAGAATGAAACTGAAAAGGAATACATGTGAATTGTCCCTTATGATAGAATTACTAGAAGCTACATGTATGTACAAATATGCATGAAACTTGGTTTTGTTTTTGCAATCAAGGCTTTCAATTTGATACCTAACAAGTCCAATTCTTGATCATTAGGTTATAACTACAGAGATAATGCGATATTAGCAAAAGATCAATGATAATGATTGTTGTCATGATGAAATGAAATTGAGCTCTAAATATGTTGTTATACTCGTTGAAGGGGTCATATTTCGATAACATATCAAATAGTTATTAATAGTATCCTCAACCATGTACCTAAATTGTATAACCTGATATATGGGTAAACATCTCAGGTTGAAGGATTACATTCCCAATTACTTGTTCAAATTCTAGAAAGCTTATTATGATAGCATTACACCTATGTTCTTCACTAAAAATAACTATACCTCCAGTAGATCAAGATAAAAAAAATAAAATATCTTACAATCAAGAACCTCATAAAGAATAAGATCATTATAAAAGGAGTACACAAAAATAGAGTTGATAATGTTAAAGCCCCTAACTAAATGACTAAGACTTATAGTCATAAAGTCATATTGAAAATATGAGAATATTTAGGGTCTTTGGATATTTAAGTTTAGCAGAAGTATTGTAATCTTTTAACTCAATGACAAATTCTTTATAATTGAATTGATAATTTTTTTTATTATGATCATTTTGATACAAATATGTAAATATTTTTTTACATATGCGCATATATATATTGGTTATATGCAAGGTTTTAAGAATCGAATCAAACTATGAATTGTTTTGAGGTTCGATTCTAGTCAAACTAATCATATTGTTTTGACCAATCGATCTAACCAGATTTTCAATTTCGTATAAAAATCTAAAAAAAATTGGTCTAATTATATATTTTTTATACACTAAATTTAAATTTATGTATAGTTACACACAAAACATAACAACATGCATAAAAGTAATCTGGAGTATGCACACTTAACAACATACATAAAGTTAAACTAGGATAATTAATAATACAAATTATAGTGTATGTGATACAACTATGCAAATACAAGTTATAAAGTGAAAATTATGACATATCCTCGTGAATGCCGAATGTAGTGTAATATAATAAATTAATAATAGAAGTTATAGTTTGATACAACTATACAAATAAATAAAAGGGAAATTATAACAAATAGGCAAAAGTAAAGGGGTTTAAGCGAAATTGCCCAAAAAATTCAGATAAAAGCAAAAATTCCTAACTTTTGTGAAATGTCAAAACTACCCCTATATATAAACAAGACAAATTTTCATATTTTCCAATGTGAAACTTCCACTGTCATGTGCAAATCCAAAGAAAAATCGCCCACTGTCCCACTGTCCACTGTCGTCCCACTGTCAAGCTGATTTTCGATGATTTTCTTGCTTTTCGACGATCGAAAATGGTCAAGAAAGTTAGTATATCTTCCGTAATGTTGTTTGAATCAAGTTATTGTTCATATTATTGAGATTTGAGTGAGATTTTGCGGTTTGAAACTTTAGGGTTTCGATTTTGAACAATGCTTAATATGTTTTGATTCTTGGCTATTTTCGTTGAATTTGTTGAGGGGTTTTGTGTTATAGCCTATGTAGATTTGATTTGTGTTGAAATTGGAGGTCGAAATGACCGATTTTTGGCTGAAAAATACGTCCGAAGCATTCGGCAGTCCGACAGTGGGAATAGTGTATCCCACTGTCATGACGAACACTCCCACTGTGACAGTGGGTTAGGGGGGTTAAGTGGCTTTTTTAAAACATTAGAGATCTGATTGTCATAAATTAGTCCATGTGGGCGTTTTTGAAATTTGCCATGTGACAGTGGGCTGCTAGTGAATAGCGTGGGTTGGGGTGAAAATTTACTTTTTTGAAACTGCAAGGGCGGTAATAGATTCAAAAATTACTGAAGGGGCAAGGGATAAATATTGGACCTGTTTGTAATAGAAATTTTCTCAGGGGGTAAATTGATATTTTCACATCTAGGGTTTCTCGACATGTAGTTTTCGAACTTTATATCCTTTTTTTTTGTTTTAAAAATTTTTCAATATGTAGTTTTCGAATTTGAGATTAAGTTTTTCGATTTTTGTGCCTTTCGGACACATTTTACGATGTAATGACCTAATTTCACTCAATATTTCAGTTTTTTCATTTATAGGATATATTGACTCGTACTTTTGAATTTCAGTTTCGTTTTTTCGAATTTTACCATTTTATGATATATCGATTCGTATTTTCTAGATTTCTGAACGATTTTTTCGATTAGTGATATTCTTCTGTATTTTAACTGATAGAGTTTGAATTTTAATTCTGTTTTTCAATTATTCACATTCTAGGGTATATCAACATATAGAATTCGAATTTCATTTTCGTTTTTTTAAATTTCATCGTTTTAGAATATATCGACTCGTATTTTCCAGATTTTGGAACAATTTTTCGATTGTTGTCATTCTAGGGTATTTCAACGTTTAGAATTCGAATTTCAGTTTCGTTTTTTTCAATTTCATCGTTTTAGGATATATCGACTCATATTTTCTAGATTTTGAAACGATTTTTTGATTATTGTCATTCTAGGGTATTTCAACGTTTAGAATTCGAATTTCAGTTTTATTTTTTCGAATTTCACCATTTTAGGATATGTCGACTCGTATTTTTCAAAATTTCGATTGTTAACATTCTATGGTATTTCAATGTATAGAATTCGAATTTCATTTCTGTTTTTTCGAATTTCACTGTTTTAGGATATATCGACTCGTATTTTCCAGATTTTGGAATGATTTTTCGATTGTTACCATTCTAGAGTATTTTAACGTTTAGAATTCGAATTTCAGTTTTATGTTTTTGAATTTTATCGTTTTAGAATATATGGACTTGTATTTTTTAGAATTTCAACTGATTTTTCGATTGTTAATATTCTATGGTATTTTAATGTATAAAATTCAAATTTCATCTTCGTTTTTTCGAATTTCACCGTTTTAGGATATATCGACTCGTATTATTCAGATTTTTGAATGATTTTTCATTTGTTGAAATTTTAGGGTATTTTAGTTTCGTTTTTTATTTTAACTTTTTTACGATCCTAAAATCTTATTTTTAAAATTTTGTGATCATCTTTTTTATTGTTTTGTATTTTTTATCTTTTTATGATTTTTCCATGAAGACATTTGTTTACATATTTGCTATTTATGAATGACTAACGAATTTTGTAAATTTTTGCAGGATATTTCTCACAAAAGAAAACGTGTTGAAGGAGACCTGCGAATCTTTGATGAGTCCAGACACTTTCAGACAGATATGATATATCGTGCACAGTGCACAACATTATCTAGGATTACGTCTACACTGACCCTGGATCAGCTACTACTATTTGAGAGGACATGTTTCGGGTATTTTCTTCGTTTACCTGAGACCAAATTCTCTGGGATATTGGTTCATTCATTTCTACTATGACAGCTACATCGATTCTCTGCCAGAGACGAGTTTTGGTTTAGGATTAGTGGGGTTGATGTTCATTTTAGCCCGTTTAAGTTTGCTTTAGTGACGGGTCTTTTGTTTAGCCGACGCATTGATATCTCTTCATAAATTCCTCGCTCCTCCAGACATAGGATCAGAGATACGTACTTTCGAGGTTATCCAAAGGTGCAGTATCATGACCTAGAGCGTGTTTTTTCTTATCGAGGCCATGGGGGGATGACGATATTGACGCTGTCAAGATGGCCTTATTGTATGTTCTTCACATGGTTTTGTTAGGGAATGATCGACAAAAGAAGGTGTCTTCAGAATATTTACAGTTGGTTAATCATCTGGATGAGTTTAATTCCTATCCCTGGGGTGTCCCCGTGTGGCAGATGACATACGAGTCTATGTCACAGGCGAGTGACAGAGTGTGCTCCGGACAGATGCTTGAGATGCGTAGATACGACCTCTACGGATTTCCTTTCACATTTTAGGTTAGTTTTAATTTATTGATTATATATATTAATTGGAAAAAATATGAATTGATTTATTTAAATTGTAAATGATTATATTGCAGTATTGGATATATGAGACTCTGGACACGTTATACGATTAGATTGACCCTGTTGATCTCTATGCGCCCTCACAGATGTTTAGGTGGCGTACGCAAGACGTCCCTAGTTGGACTCATGTAGATCGTATTTTCACTGGTGATCCGGTATGTACTCGTTAATTAATAAGTCGATTAATTCATTATATGTTGCAATTATTTTGACTTATATATCTTCATCATTAAGAGGATGTCACATTCCCCCTTCGTCCATCACCGATCAAGGAGGGTTTACCATGGTATGCTGAGATTTGCGAGTACACCGGTTTGCTCGATGCTGATTCCTCCTCATCTTTTTCTGTTCCTCTCGCGATTGGAGACGGGGCTTCTCCAACCTCAGGACCTTCAGATGTACCCATCGAAACTTTTGAGACACATGAGGAGCCTATTCAACCTTCTGTTATTGAGTAGCCTCTATGTTTCCCTGTAGTTCAGAGCCCACAGACGACAAACCATCCTGGAGTGGAAGACCGTACTACCCATCATGCCACCAAGCAGTGTCCCCCATTCGTATCAGCCAGTATTTCTACATTAGATGCTACATTAGCGTACTGGGGTGTTACGATTTTACGTGAGATATCGAGTTTTTATGACGATATCTCTTCCCAGATGACTCTATTACGAGACGATATGACTCGATTACAGGATCGTATGGCTCGTTTGGAAGACATCGTCACGCGTATGTATCCAGCCCCCATCGCTTAGGTTGTAAAACCGCTTCTAATTTATTACTTATAAAAAATGTCTACAGTGTTATTATTTTGACAACTATTATTACATTCGTACAGGAGAGGGACGCCGATATCTGACCGACATCCCCCATTGATACTGTAATACCATCCTATTAGCCACACGAGGTCCGTATGACATTTCAAATTTATATTTAATGTTAAATGTTGTTATTGTATTATAGTATTGTTATATATGAAATGTCATTGATTAAGTTATTATTACTATTATCTTAGGGCAGTCGCTAGGAGGAGGCACCGGTTAGCCCTTCTGTTGCATCACCTGTCCAAGCTGAGGTATGTCAGTTATCAATGAAACTTTATTTTTATGATTGTTCAGTTATCGATTAATAGAGGGTATATATATTCGTATAGGGTCTTCCTCATGAAGGCCATCCGGTCGGATCTCTAGTTGCTTCAGATCCTCCACTTGAGGTATGATAATTATTATAGATATTATATTTTATATAAAATATCATTTACCATTTTACCCTTTTCATGCATATAGGGAACCGACATTGATATATTATCGATCGAGGGTTCTTTCTGAACACTTTCCCCAAAAGTTGAGGTTAACGTTTTTTAAAAAATGTCATTGATCGATTTGTCTTTTCAATTATATTATTTATTTAATTATGTTTTGACTCTTTTTCAGGACGAGCGATTATGGTTACTTGCTGATATCCCGAGCTCAACCAAAAAGATAGTGGATATTAGTTCACAGGAAGAGGACTTCCAGGAGGACGTTTCTAAGGCCATCCATATTAAGGTATATCAATTATACTTAGTGTATAAATATTCGTATATATTGGTCACTGAGATGTTCAAAATTACAATTTTACAGTCCACTGAGGGAGCACGCGCGGTGGACTTGACCGTGATTCAAGAGTCTCCAGCTAAACCTCCTCTCGCATACATGAAGAAGGTAAAATAAATCGATTAATGCTAATTGTTACGTAGGATGAAATGATGAATTAATTGTTTTTTGGGATTATGCAGCTGATTCGTACAGCACGTGGCCAGATCATCCAGAAGGGTCCTCTGGTTCGCACCCCGTATACAAATCCACTCAAAGGGAGGGTGAAACGACAACTTAGGACCATTCCATCCTCTGCCTCAAAGCGTGAGGAACTTTCCTCACATGGTACACCAGAGCTGTGGCTTCTGACGCACATGATGTCTACCTCATCGGGTCGAAGTCAAAGGACAGTTTTTGGCGGCTTGTGGTAGAGTTGTGCGAGTGACTGACCGATGATATAAGTTGTCTATACTATATAATTCGGGAAAAAGTTTGATATATTTATCAATAACTAACACATGTGAACTTGTTTATACCATTTTAGCATGTGGATTCTTTTTTGGCTTTATTACATCGGCACTAGGACGACCACCGTGCGACTGTTTCACAACGTTGGACGACTACCCATACATTCTTCGGAGGCCATATTGAGTTGGCTTGGAAGAGTTGGCAGACCACACCGTTTAAGGAGTTTGAGTTTTCAGGGCTCTTTAGGAAGATGGTTGAGGTAGCGTACACCCTAGGATTGTTGTATAAACCATGGGGGATGGTCTATCAGGTATAGTATATATGTATTTTCATTACATTGAATTAGTTGAATTAGTCTATAATTAACTAAAATTTGTCACTGTTTATAGGTTTGCATCCCTATAAACTTCCACTGCGCACATTGGGTGGCCGAAGTTATAGATTTTCGTGAGTGGTCGATTATAGTATACGATTCAGATGCATCATATTCGGGGAATATGGGGTCTCTTGAGCAGCGTATGCAACCGTATATGACATTCATGCCTGCATTATTAGAGGCGACGAGTTTTTGGACCGCTTCTGGACAGACTCCACGAATTAATTCCCTTACTTTATATCGAGCGACGAATGTCCCTCAGTAGGGATCGGGCTCTGGTGACTGTGGCGTGTTTATGTTACGTTTTTTTGAGTGTTTGGCTTTGTCACGAAGCGTCAATTTTCCTTGAGAGTCGTCTACCTCTATGTGTCGATGTTTAGCGTCGCAGTTGTATTTTCACTATATCGAGTAGCGTACAGATGTATATTTAGTTAGCTCATTGTTTATTTATCGTTCTTCATATGTTCGTATGTATATATTTATTGTATGTGCGTATGTGTATAATGTACTTTATCTGTCATTATATATAGATATGTATTTGATTTCATTTTATATGTGATTTGAGTGATGTTACTATCCAACAACAATCGAAAAATTCTTCAAAAATCTGGAAAATACGAGTCGATATATCGTAAAACGGTAAAATTCAAAAAAACATAACTGAAATTCGAATTCTAAAAGTTGAAATACCCTATAATAGCATCAATCAAAAAATTCTTCGAAAATCTGGAAAATACGAGTCGATATATCGTAAAACGGTAAAATTCGAAAAAACAGAACTAAAATTTGAATTCTAAAAGTTGAAATACCCTAGAATGACAACAATAAAAAAATTCTTCAGAAATCTGGAAAATACGAGTCGATATATCCTATAACGGTGAAATTCGAAAAAACGGAACTGAAATTCGAATTCTAAAAGTTGAAATACCCTAGAATGACAACAATCGAAAAATTCTTCAGAAATCTGGAAAATACGAATCGATATATCATAAAACGGTGAAATTCGAAAAAATCTAAAATTTTATTTATAATGTTCCTACAATATTTAATATCAAAATGCTCTCTAATTTTAATAACATTTCATTTGACCTCTCAATTATCTATTCCTAAAATTTTATTGAGAAATTTATAATGCTTTTACAATGTTTAATATCAAAATGCCCCCTTAATTTTAATGAAATTTTATTTAACCCTCATAATGAGTGAGGAGGGTTTATATAAATGAGAGGAAGGGTAATTTTGATATTTTAGAAAAAGTCATGGGCATTTTTGTTAGAAATAGTGAATTTGAATATTTTTGTTTGAAAATAGTGACTTTGGATATTTTTGCTTAGTGAGAGGGTATTTCGGTCATTTTTTATAATTTCCCTAAATAAAATTACATTGGGTAATTAAATGAGCCTTAAAAAGTAAAGACACATTCACCAATCAAAGTATCAAATGTCAGAAGCTCTTTGAAAAAGCGACGACAAACGTCTGTCGTCGATTGGGGGAGAATAGTTGATCTTGAAAAAACCGTCTACCGAAGAAACAACAAAACTTCAAGAATAAGCTGTCCTCTGCTGTCAACTCGCCTCCATCAATGGTGGGGGAAAACAATCAAACATCATCAAAGTTGACGCTTTTGGTCATTGGCAACTCGCCTGGGTGTGTTTAAGTTAGGCCACAACAGCAACGACGGCAACGGGACGGAACCTTTCTGTTTTAGTGTTTTGTCTTTTGATTGTTTTGTCATTTTTTTTTTTTTTCACTTTAATTTATAATTATTGCATCAATCAGATTCTATTTGAACCACGAGAAAACTGCAAACCGGTGATGAATCGTTGGTCCAGCTGTGATTCAATCTAAATATAAGCCAAAACAAGTTTTCTTGCTACAGTATCCATTTTAGGTGCCAGTTCACAGTTTGGTTAGTCCAATCCAGTTCTACAAAGTATGGTTATATATACAATATGTGTCTCAATAATAAAATTTCTCTTCAGTATGACAGTTATATGATTGACTATCTCTATATATATACACACACCACACATACATATAACATTGTGTCTTAAGAAGATAGTTTATCATGAGTATGCCAGGTTGTATGAGTATGTTTCCTTGGATATCTCGAGATTATTGGTAAAACATACAAACTTTATTGGAAGTCATTGACTTCATTTGAAGGTATGAAATATATAAGTTAAAGACAACCAACAAGTAAGAGTGTAATTTGTAATAATCTTTTGGATGCTATTTCTGCCACACTCCCAAATTATAAATTTATGTAATATGGTTGTTAGTAATTATAACCATAGACATCATCTGTAGATTTTAAACAAATGGATTGCCTTGGTTTGTTATTGATAATCATATTAATTAAATTGTTGGATGAACTGTTATTGTTGGATTATGTTATTATTTTTTAAATAGTGGCAATTTTAAAATAAATTGTTGTTTACCTAGAAAACAAATTGTTTTCTTTTCCCAAAATACATAAAAATAATTGATGTTTGTGTAAGTAGGAGAATGTTAGAAAATTTTCTGAATGCGGGCAAACATTGATGTTGTTTTAATTTAATGAAACCAAGGTAAATGTATGGTCTAACGAATTGAGCTTTATGGGTTTATTAAATGCTCTACACACTTTATAAATAAAATGTGGATGATGATTATGCAAGTGTGGATTATTGAGTTTATTGGGTTTTTGATAAAAGAACTCAATAAATTATTATAAAACGAGTGAAGTCCCCTTTTCTATTGCTTGCATGATAACCATCCATCAAAATATCGTCAATCAATCAGATTTGAATTAATTTCGCATAAACTATTAGGTTTGTCTATATTCCTAAATCTTATAATTCTTGTATTTTATAACTTATATGTATATAAATTCAATAATCATATTACTATTCAATTGATTAATTATATGAATATAGTTTTGAATTTGTGTAATTAATCTTACATGATTATCAACGAAATAAATCTTTAGGCCAATCTATCAAATTATGCTAGTTAAAGTTATAACGTAAAAATTAGACGAGAGTTAATAAATTTATCATTATTCTTTTAACGGTTGGAACCCGTCATTTCAACGTAATATTGGTAGGAAAGTGTCGTCCTTCCAATTAACATTTTACATATTGTATTACTTCATCATAGCCAATGATATATCTGTCCAAAAAATGAATTACATACAACTTGGTAATATTTATTATTTATCAATTATTATAATCTTTATTAACGGTTTCGAATGTTGATCGGTAATGGTCACATTAAGCATGCAGAAAAGTGTTTTTGGGTAGGCAACAATTAAGATCCTTACTTGTAGTATACTACAAAAGGGACACTACAACTTTGCATTTAATGCATTACACACATGTCAAAATAGTTCAAAATTGTACAATGACTTATGATAAATGACAACTCAGGTATCTCTTTAAATGGTTGACAAATGTTACCGACTTAACTTGAATGTTTATAATCCTTTTTTGCTCGATCTCAACATGATGCGAATCCCAAATAACACAATGAGACCTATAAACAAAGTAAGAAATTCAAAACCCCAAGAAAGCTAAGTTAGATTTATCAAAGGAAAACATTGACCTAATGTTTATTTAGGTATAAGAAATGATTGTTGTTATCACATGCAAAAACAAATTGAGATTTTAAGTAATAAGTCAGATTAGAATGCCACAAAAATAATTTTGATAAGTTCGCCAAGTTTTCAAAAGAATCAAAGAGAAAAGTCATTCAATATTATAACTCAAATCAATAATAATGTGCTGCCCTAAAGGGTTACATGCTTGTATATAGCGAAAATAAAACCCTAAACATAATAGAAATATCAATCATATTTAATAACCTACTAAATAAAGGATTGAGGTTACATTAAGACATTATCAAACCCATCACAATCACACAAAATAACTAAAAGCTCATCACAATCATAAAATAACTAAATAACACAAGTTGTGTGTATAACCCAAAAAGAACATAAGTATGTAGCGGTAATAAAAACAAGTTATGCATTTGACCCAAATTCCTTTAAAAACTATTCTTGAACTTGAATGACGTTTGTTAAGCCTTGATGTTCCTCCAAACATTGATTCCTTTGTTGTGCGTTACTTCTAATCCATATATCTTCAATAAGCCTATTTAAAGCTTGTTGCATTCTCTTAGCTTTAACTCTTGTTATGGGACCTCCATGTATGTGCAATGGATCACTTGAAGTTGTACACGTGTTGTCTTGATTTCCATCGCAACATGTCTATAATTAACCTTCAAAATTTGCTTTTCCATTTCCTAACTCTGGTCATTTAATAGGTTTTTTTTAATCATCTAGAAAGGAGTGTGATCTTATA
This sequence comes from Mangifera indica, assembly GCF_011075055.1. Classification (NCBI taxonomy): domain Eukaryota; kingdom Viridiplantae; phylum Streptophyta; class Magnoliopsida; order Sapindales; family Anacardiaceae; genus Mangifera; species Mangifera indica. Next base: position 5,778,998 of record NC_058156.1, read on the forward strand.
GATTATGTTGGTGATTACACAGGCGATGCAAGCCCTAGATTCATGTTGCAAATTATGGTAAACGATTGTCGCGATGATGTTTCAAAACTTTGCTTGACAGGGAAAAGGTTGCTCACAGCGTCGACAACTCAACCACTTCCTATTTCACCATAAATTGTGACAGTGAAGGGAAAAGCTGATAACAGTGATGTTTCATGACATATATTTTTTCGGAAAAACTTGAATGGATTCATAAGCAATTTTTACCGAACTGGAATTCAAAAATAAATTACCAAAAATAATAAATTTTTAGCTCTAATTTCAAAGTTAAAGTAAACCTTAATTTTAACATAGAACCCTAATCTTTAATTTTCAATTGCTAATTTAGAATTAATAAATTTTTATTCTAGTTCTTGAAAATTCAAATTTATGACCTATTGCGTCTAGCTTTGACACCGGATTTTGGATATTAATTTTACATGAACAAATAAAATTATTCAATCCTAATTCACAAGATTTACACAAACGTTAGAAAATATTGAATTAATAGATTAGGGATTATATAAATACTTGACAAACCATGCAATTCACATTCATAGAGCTCTTAAAATCTCTACATTGAAGTGACAGGTTTTCCTCTCCTTAAACCTTTAAGAATGACGATTTTCAATGAATAGAGTTCTATTTTTATTGTTTCAGGGAAGAGACTTTACTGATATATATTAACTAATTGAATTTCTTCATAAAATGTTTAATAAACCTTAAGATTCACATTAATTAATATTATCTATCTAGGTAATAACTTTTTATTGATCACTTAATCTAATTTTTAAATTATTATTAAACTATTTAATTATTGAGTTTTATTAAATCAAAATTATAATTACTGTTAGTATATATTAAAAAATTTCCTAACAAATTCTTCGCATTCAATAGTAATTTTATTAAGTACACTGCCGAGCTATGTTAACTTTAATTGATACTGGTTCACTTCCTTCGTGTTTGTGTAATAGTAAATATTTAACTAGCTATTTTTCAGTTCAGCTTTGATACAAGCATCTCAATTATAGTAATAACAGTGAGGTCATATTAATTTTCTCGGTAATTTGATTGTTCGTGGCTTTATTTTATTACATTGTATTGGTATACTGATTGCGCTTGATTTCTAAAAAAATTGCCAAAAGAGCTAACTGAGATTGAGAAAACAAACTTAGGAATGTTATAAATATACAAAATAAATATACGAGGAAGAAGATTTGAGAGACAGATTTAAAATGGAAAAAGAAATAAGAGCAAAAGCTAATTGACAGAAGTGATTTCTAGATGAACCAAATATAAAGAAAAGGGGAGGTATATATGCGAAGCCACTGCCATAGGAGTCCAAATTTTTTACTCTCTCCTTATTGCATTCATTGTTTTCAAAGTCAAAGTCATAGATGGAGGCTTATCCATGCCAAGTGTTCTTGTGGTGGGAAGCCACATAATGTATAACACTTTCCCTTGGATTTCCATTACTTACAGATAATTACATTAACTTTGCTAAGAAAAAACCCAGTGGGATAAAAGCCAAAATAGAGGAATGTAATTATTTAATGTTTTGTAAAGTAGGGTTGGACATGTTCTACCTTATTAAAAACTATACTAGGAAAACCTAATGGGATAAAACCTAGTGAAGGAAAAAAAGTACAGTGTACATTTTGTCCAATATATGATAAACTTAAAAAATTTGTCTAATAAATGCTCCCTTTGATGAATGCTTCTCTTCTTTGTGGTGAAATTAATTTGGTTGCTTGTTGAGTCATCGCATACCGTTGTTATACACTAACTTTTCAAATGTTGATATCGGTAATGTCTTGGTGAACCAATCTGCAAGATTCTGACTGGATCGTATTTGCTTGACATCAATTTTTCTATGCTATTAGAGCTCATGAGTGTAAAAGAACTTCAGTGAGATATGTTTGGTTCTATCTCCTTTAATGTATCCACCTCTAATTTAGACAATACATGCTACATTATCTTCATATAATATGAAAAGAGTGTTTGTTGTAGAAGGAAGATTGCATGTATTTCAGATATGATGAATGATAGATCGTAACCATATGCATTCTTGGCTGGCTTCATAGAGAGCTAGAATTTTTGAATGATTTGAAAATGTTGCAATCAAAGTCTGTTTGGTGGAGTGCTAGGATATTACTTTGTCATTATAAGTAAAAGTATACCCTGTCTGTGAATGAGCTTTTTGGGGGTTAGAAAGATAACCAGTATCTGCATATTTAACCAACCTAGAATTTTTAAGGGATTTAACAAAATAAAATAATCCAAAATCTCTAGTCCCACATAGGTAATGAAGTATATGCTTGATTTCATTCTAGTGGTGGCGGGTTGATGCAGAGCTTAATCAGGCTAATAAATTGATTGTGAAGGATATGTTTGGTCTAATACATTAGGCCAAATATAATAAGACTCCAATGACATTAAAATATGGTACTTTAGGATTAAGTATCTTTTTATCTTCTTCTTTAAGAAGAAATGAATCTTTTTTTGGATTGAGAGATCAAACAACCATTTGGGATGCTTAAAGGATGAGCCTTATCCATATTAAAGCGTTTTAATAATTTTTCAATATTCATTGATTGATGGATAAATATTCCATTTAAATTGTGCTCGATTTGCAGGTTGAGACAATATTTTGTTTTTCCTAAATCCTTTATCTCAAACTTCTTTTTTAGATATTTAGTAGTTTTTAAGAGCTTTTCAAAAGTCTTAATTAAATTAATATCATCAACATAAACAACTATAATGACAAATCCCGATTCTAACCTTTTGATAAAGATACATGGGCATATAGAGTCATTCACATAACCTTCTTTTTTCAAATATTTATTGAGGCGATTGTACTACATTCATCTGGATTGTTTTAATCCGTACAATGATCTTTATAATTTAACTGAGTACATGCCTTTTGAGTTAACCTTTTTTGCTTTAGGTAATTTATATCTTTCAGAGAGTTTCATATAAATTTCAGTATCCAAGTTTTCATACAAATAAACAGTAACTACATCTATTAGATGCATATCTAGTTCTTCAAAGATTGTTAAATTGATTAAATATCTGAATGTGATTATATCCATCATAGATGCATATGTTTCATCAAAGTCTATACTTGGCCTTTGGGAAAAGCCTTAGGCTACAAACTTGACTTTATATTTAACAATTTTATTTTTCTCATTTCTTTTTCTCACAAATACCCATTTATATCCAATTAGTTATACGTCCTTAGATGTTGGAACTACAGACTTAAACACTTGACGTTTTGCTAAAAAGCTAATTCTACTTAAATGACTTCTTCCTATTTAGGTCAATTATGTCTTTGTCTGTACTCAATCATAGTACATGGTTCAAAATCATCATCATTTATAATTTTAGTAGCTATTGCAAATGAGAATATATCATCAATGTTAATCATTTCATGGTTCCACATCTTTCGTGTATAAGCATAATTTAAAGATATTTCAATATTCTCATTTTCTTGTTTTTTAGGATTTTGTACCACTTCAAGTGTTTATGCCATTTTAGAGGGTTGAGTCTTTTCAGGACTATAACCTCTTTTGGAGAAATATTAGAGAGTATGAATTTTTCTTTCATTTTAGGATCATCATGATTAATATCTATTTGATTATTTGCTTTTTTTTTTTGAGGAATAATGTCCTTCGATTCAATAGGTCTACCATGCTTCTAGCGTGTAGTAGATTAATTAGTTACAACTCAAATAAATTGTTTAGCAGTCACATTAATTCTTGCTAGTGCGTTGGTAGTTGGAACATATGATCTTGTCACTTTTACCGTATCTACAAATGTATCAGACATTTGGTTGGAATTAATTTGTAAATACACTATCCTTTACACTTCAGTTTCACTTTGGGATGTGTGGAGATCTAGATGAGACATGGTAGGTACGTACCAAGTAAGTTCATGTCTAACTTCAGAAGACATTTTCTTTTCCTCTAAAGGTGGGAATGTTCTCTTATTAAAGTGACAATCTACAAATCGTGCAGTAAAAAGATCACTTATTAATGGTTCCAGATACTTGATAATGGATGGTAAATTATACCTAACATATATTCTCAAACAACGTTGGGGTCCTATTTTTGTAATTTGAGGATACGCAATAAGGATATATATGACACAACCAAATATTCTCAAATGAGATATTTCAGGTTGACAACTAAGAATCAATTGTAGGGAAGAATATTGATGATAAAAAAAAGTCGCAATTGAATTAACGCTGCAACATGTAATATAACATGCCCTTACATAGAAGTTGATAATTGAGTTCTTAGTAATAAAGTACGTGTAATTACCTGAAGTCTTTTCATGAGAGGATCAATTAATCCATTGTGAGTGTGAACATACAAGACTAGATATTTAACATCAATCTTATAGACATGCAATAATCATCAAATGTTTTCGATGTAAATTCACTAGCATTATTTAGTTATATTGACTTGATCGAATAATCTATGAAATGTGCCTTTAATTTGATAATTTGTGTTAAAAATTTAAAAAATGCAACATTTTAAGTTGACAATAAATAAACATGAGACCATTCTACGATGCATCAATTAAGGCCATAAAATAATGAATTGACCCACTTGGTTGATAATGGGTCCACATATGTCCCCTTGATTTTTTTATAAGAATGATGAGGATTCAACTTTAATTTTGGAAAAAAATGATCTTATTACTAATTTGCCTGGACAACGTGTAGTGCATAATTTTTCACTGGACAATAAAATCTTATGATTATTTAATGCATGTCTATGTGAATTTTTAACATTCTTATGCATCATTGTAGATCTTGGGTGCTCTAAACGGTTATGCCAAAATATAAATACTTTTGGATTAGAATTGTGTGCGTTATCAGTGTCCAACGGTTATCCGTCATAATTTCTTTTTCTTGAGAATTGTGTGCGTTGTTGTACTATTCACCAAACACATGTCTCCATAATCAGCTTTTGAAGTCAACGCTTCAATTTTGAAATCCATATCCTTTCATTTAAAAATTACATTAGTCACAACGTACATAAAATATTGAAAGGAAGGAGAACATGATAATAAAACACAAAATAATATTCATAACTCCAAAATAATTATATATGATGGATTTTAACTATAAAAATCTTGGACATTCATGTCACTATCCAAGTGACCTCTATTTTTATTCTTGACAGAAGTTTTGAAACATCAAAATTCATTAGATCGATAAGATCTAAATTATAAAAAAATTTAATTTTTATGGATAATATAGATCCACCCAATGTTTGTGTGTACAACAGGTACACAACCAATGACATTTATGACCACGTCTATTGCTTTGTGGTTTACTTTGTGTTATTCTTTATTTTGTTTCAGTCTTGGTCCACTTTTAATGGTATGATTAAGATTTTCTATTATAATTATCTTTGGATTAAAATTTATTTCATCCATGATCTTACTTACACCCATGATAACTATTTCTGACAGTTGTGTTTACTTCAAGGAACGATACAATACTTATGGGGTGAGTTTAATGGTTTTACATTAACGAGAAAATATTAATTCAAAATTTCTTCTTCTGATATTGTTACTATAGGAGCATATTATAAGAAAATGGTCAAAAATATTTTCTCTTCCACATTATCTCAATCAAGGAAAAATTTTGAACATCGTAGGGTTGTACTAAATTATAGAACTATTGAGATTATTATTGAATCTGATGTTCAAATTTTTTTTTTTTAAAATTTGTCCATGAATCTAGTGGATTTATCATGAGATCCATATGTTTGGCTTGCAATCCTTCAGGAATATGACACTGAAAAAATACCAACCTTGTATTTGTCCTTTTGAGACATTTTATTTAATCAGTTTTTCAAGACATATATTCAAGGTGAAAAATTGTGTAAAAAACTCATTTAATATTATCCATCTAATTTTAGGAACTTCAGATTCAAATATTATCATATTTATAAAATTTCTAGTTTTTGTAGAGAATATATATAGGTTAATCCTTGAAATTTCAAGTTCAAATATTATTTCATATTTACAAAACAATTGATTTTGTAGAGAAAATATTAAGATTAATTTATGGAAACTTCAGATTCATATATTATCCTATATTTACAAAACTTCTAGTTTTATAAGTGGTATTCAAAATATTATACTTTTCACCATTTATATAAACTTTAAGTTGTAAATATGATATAGTTAGTATGAAATATAAATTTTGATGAAACTTAGGACTTCAGACCCATATATATATATTTTCACGATTTTATTAACTTCAGGTTGCAAATATAATATAAATATAGATGAAAATTTAAATAGAAGATAATAATAATTAAAATATCAATAGTTTGTATTTTACAAATGAAACAATATAATAACCAAAAAATCCGTATTCGTAATATACAAATAAAACAATAATATAATTGAAAGATAACTAAAATATACTTGAGCTGATCATATTGATAACATATTATAAATATAATAAAAATAAATATATGAAGAAAAAGATTTCAGAGACAAATTTAAAATGGAAAAAGAAGCGAGAGCAAAAACTAATTGTAGGAAGTGATTTTCAGATGGCACTGCCATTCGGAAATTTATAAGCTACGCCACTGCCACAGGAACCCAAATTTTTGGCTCTCTCCTAATTGCATTCATTGTTTTCATACTCGAAGTCATATCAGAAGGTTTATCTATGCGAAGTGTTCTTGTGGCGGGAAGCCACCTAGTGTATAAAAAGGAAAGCATTACATGACCAACCAGGTCAGACTGTTGAAGAAATAATACGATTTATACAAGCAAAGAAGCTAGTCTGGGGCAAATGCACATGATGATTTGGGGGGTGACAGAATACGAGGTTGACGTCAGTAATGACTATCTTTGCTGACTGTATAGAACAGACGAAAAGGATTTGTACTTGAAGCTTACAGTGTTATCAATCAGTGACGTTAATTCTGTGTTGGGAAAATTGTGCAGTATATTGGATAGTGTTGCGTTACAATGTTTATTACAGAACCAATTTGGGTGCACGTACCATATGCCGAAAAGAGTTCCATGTATTTTATACTTGAATCCCATCAGCTCAGGTTCACCCAAGGTTTAAGAATTATCACCAACACAATTTTGGTTTGAATGGAAGTGATTAGGTAGGACTTATTAAGTAAAAGAGTGGAAGAGGGTTTATCAAGTTTGGATACAAATCTTACGTCATTGAAAAAGTGAAGCTTAATATTGTACAACACGATCAAGGTAATACTCTGGTTCCTCTTCGCTTCATTCTCTCTGTTTCTATTTCTCAATTGTCACTATTTCTAAAGTTTTGTTTCATTTAGAGAGATCAGTGGTGGGCATCCAGGATTTGAGTGGCCTTTTTTTGCGAATTAAAGTGAAAGGTTGACTGTGATGATTGGAAGGTATGAGTTTTAATTTATTTTTAATGGAAGTTCTAAAATTATGGAATTATTTGTTAAAACAAATTTTGACCTTTTTTAATATTGATGATTGAATAAAAGAATGGAAAATGGTTGGTATAGACATGTCAATTGGGCTGGGGCAAATGGAGACTTGACCCAACCTGACTCATTACTATTGAAATATAAAAAAAAGTATTTTGTAGTTACTTTTGCCATAAGCAGAAGCAAATGACTTATGCTCTAGCAAACTGCTAGAGTAGAAGCATGGGCTTTCTGGGTTGGACTGTGATAACGTCCTTAATTGTTATTATTTTGAGTTCTAATTCTCTTATGTTGTGTGAAAATTTAATTCAATCTAATGAAATTATTTATCTTTTGCACTTAGGAAACTTTGAATATTTTTTGGAGTAAGTTGGGCCAAGAAGTTTAAAACGGAAGCAGATTTACGAATCAACAAAAAGTCGTGATACTGACTAGGCATGAGAACGTGAAATGATGAAAGTTTAAATCTGGACGTCCAGATCAGCTGAAAAAGTCTATAAAATGTCAAGATTTGCTTTCTAGAAAAGGGATAATTATTAGCTAGAAAAGAAGATTAATTGAGATAGATAAGGAAGAATATTTTTGGAGGAAAGATATGCATTAAAATATATATCTTTTCCTTTCTTTTTGGGAAGATATGTATCGCCTTTGCTTGGTTGGATTAGGAGATTATGATTGACTTTTATTTTCAGATTTTAGTAGGGAGAAAATATATATACTTTTATTTTTATTTTGTTGGGGGATTCATCATTGTAATTGGAGGATTAGAGAGCTAAATATGGTTTACAGTGGCTGAATATTTTCTCTTGGTTGAAGGGATCATAAACCATGGATTTACAATGATTGTGAGATTTATTTTTGTTCTTTAATGCATCTTTTTAATTATTTGAGTATTGATTATCTTTCTGAATTATTTTTCATGATTGTGTTGGTTGATTGCTAAGGCGCGCGATTAGTTTATTAATTAATATAATCTATTGCTAGTTTAGGTGCTGAATCCGTAATTATTTAATCCGTCTAATCAAAGTGGCAACTAGGTTTATCATTTGCTGCATTAGGAACTGTAAATCCTAGGAAAATAATCAACTGGATTAAATGTAATATCGTACGTTTTTGTTGTCTTGCTTCGTTGGTATTTCTAATTTGTAATGTTATTGTTCAATTAAATTCGAGATCGTATCCGAATTATTAATCAATAAGAGTTAATTGAAATACATATTTTTGGTTAACTAATCATAAGGAAGAAGAGGTAAATTTAATACCACAACAAATATTTGAATAATTAATTTGATAATTTTGGTTTCGATAATCAATCATAGTTCTAATGGTGGATGTGACTGTAAACCAATGTTTGTTTAATTGATTATTTATTTTAGATTATTTCGTTGAATTTTTATTTATTGTTTTTTTAATTATAATTTGCATTCAATTCAAAAACCCCCATTTATTTCCTTGTTTTGATTGATTTGTTACGATGTAATAATTAAAACTTTTCGAGGGAATAATCCCTACTTTTCTTTACTATATTTTTGTTGCAAGAATTTAGGATTTTAATTTGGGTGTCGACGATAGCACATACCAAATTTTGGCGTCGTTACCGGGGAGTTTTTACTTTGTATGTTCGTTATGTAATCTTTGAAACAGCTGATTTACAATTTGATCCAGAGATTGAAAAGACTGCAAAAGGGTTGAGAAAAGAAGCAAAAAGGAGACTGCGAACACATAGATCTACTTGCGAAATAGAGGAAAACATGGCTGAAAATCAAACTTTAAGAGAGCTTGCTGTTGTAGATTTGAATCAACAACCACATTGCATTACTTTTCCTAATTTAGATGTTAATACTACATTTGAATTAAAATCTAGACTGATCCATCTTTTAACTATTTTTCATGGCTCCGCAGGTGAAGATCCTCATAAACATTTAAAGGAATTACATGTGGTGTGCATAGGTATGAAACCGAATGGAGTAATCAAAGAACAAACCAAGATGAGAGCTTTTTTGTTTTCTTTGAAAGATAATGTGCAAGATTGGCTTTATTATCTCCCTGCTGGAAGTATTACCACTTGGCATAAGATGAAAAGGCTATTTCTGGAGAAAATTTTTCCAACATCAAGAGCTGTTAGTATAAGGAAAGAAATCTGTGGTATTAGGCAGCATAGTAGAGAGTCTTTATATGAATATTGAGAGCGCTTTAAAAAACTCTGTGCAAGTTGTCCACATCACCAAATTAGTGACTATCTCCTTATTCAATATTTCTATGAAGGACTCCTATCAAATGATAGGAATATGATTGATATAGCGAGTGGTGGAGCATTGGCTGACAAAACACCTGAAGCAGCCCGAAATTTAATTGCAAACATGGCGTCGAATTCACAACAATTTGGGAATAGATTAGACCATTCATCTCAGCGTGCCATTGAGGTAAATTTCTCTTTTATTGAAAGATGAATTGATGATCTAACTACTCTTGTACGTCAAATAGTTGTAGGAAAAATGAAGGCAGCAAAAGTTTACGAAATCTATTCAGTGGGGGGCATCTAACTGATACGTGCCTAATACTTCAGAAAGACTGCTTTAAACAAGCTAATGTAGTAGGTGGATTTCTAGGACAACAACAACGAAATTATAATCTTTATTCGAATACTTACAACTCAGGTTAGAGAGATCATCCTAATCTTCGTTATGGGAATGTACATGCAAATTAGCATTCGAATAACTTTCAGCCATATCAACAACCTTACATTCCTAGACAGTAACAACCAATTCAAAATTCTGATTCAGGTACATCTCTTGAAGATATGGTTAAAACTTTAGCTACTAAAACTGTGAAATTTCAGTAGGAAACTAGAACCAGCATTCAAAATTTGGAAAATCAAATGAGTCAGATAGCTATTGCAATTAGTAGGCTAGAAACATAGAATTCAAGTAAACTATCATCACAAACTGTGGTGAACCCAAAGGAGAATACTAGTGCAATAGTGCTGAGGAGTGGAAAAGAGCTAGAGATGCCGATTAAAACACCACCTACACCGACACAGCAAACAGAAAAAAGAGAGGAAGTGGCGACAGAAAAGAATTCTTTCGAAAATGCAATGACAGGTAAGAATCCTTCTTTCAGAGAATATAAACCTGTTCCTCCTTTTTTTGAAGCTTTAAATCTGAAGTATGAACGTAATACAGATTTATATAAGAGCTTTCGAAAGTGTGAAGTTAATATCCTACTTTTTGATGTAATCAAACAAGTGCCTTGCTATGCTAAATTTCTGAAAGAGCTGTGTACATTGAAAAGAAAGCAAAGACTCAAAAGATGTGAAAAAATAAAGGTAGGAGAAAATGTTTTAGCCATAATTCGAAAAAGTCTTCTTGAAAAATGCAAAGACCTAGGTATGTTTTACATCCCTTGCACAATAGGTGGTACTAAAATTGAAAAGGTCATGTTAGATTTAGGAGCATCTATTAATATAATATCATATTCCATTTATTCTACTCTTAATCTTAGACCTTTAGGAAAAACTGGTGTAGTTATTCAATTGGCCGATAGATCGAATGCATATCCTAAGGGGTTAATTGAAGATGTTCATGTTCAGGTTAATAATAAATTAATTTTTCTAGCTGATTTTTATGTTCTTAACATGGAAAATAATGATCAATCTGCACCTATTTTGCTAAGAAGACCTTTTCTAAAAACAGCTAAAACAAAAATTGATGTTTATAAAAGCACACTAACCATGAAGTTTGATGGTGAAGCTGTCAAATTTAATATTTATGATGTTATGAAATATCTTAATGTGGATTTTCCTATGTATTCAGTTGATTTAATTGATTCTCTAGTGCAGGATATTTTTGAACTTAATGGTGATGATGAGTTGGAAGTGGCTAACCATGAAAATATTTTGAAAGATAGTGATGAATTTAAATTAAATTCAGATGTGCAGAATACAGCGGCAAAAATGAATGAGTTCATGGAGTTGAAAAATACAGGTAATGTATCTTATATTGGGCTGCTAGTACCTAATGAAAAACTGGTACCTTCTATTTTGCAGGCACCAATGATCATTTCCAGTAAATTAAATAAGCAACAAGAAGAAAAACTGGTCAGCCATAGGATGGACCATTGTTAATATTAAGGGAATTAGTCCCTCTACTTACATGCGTCGAATTCTTCTTGAAGAAGGAGCTAAACCAATTCGACAGCCACAAAAAAGGCTGAACCCATCGATGATGAAAGTAGTAAAGAAGGAAATTTTGAAGTTACTTTAAGCCAGAGTAATTTATCCAATTTCAGACAGCGAATGGGTCAGCCCTGTTAAAGTTATATCGAAGAAGACCGATATCATTGTAGTAAAAAATCAAAATAATGAATTGGTACCTACTCGAGTTTAGAATAGGTGGCGATTTGTATAGATTATAGGAAATTAAATGTTGTAACCCATAAAGATCATTTTCTGTTGGTGTTTATTGATCAAATGTTAGAAAGACTAGCTGGCTGAGCTTACTACTGTTTTCTAAATGGCTTTTCAAGTTATTTTCAGATCACAATTACTCCAGAAGATCAGGAGAATATGACTTTTACATGCCCATTTGGAACCCTTGCATATCGATGAATGCCATTCAAAGCTTGTAATGCACCAACCACTTTTCAAAGGTGTATGGTTAGTATATTTTTTGATTATATTGAACACATTATAGAAATTTTTATGGATTATTTTACTGTTCATGGGGATTCATTTGATAATTGTTTGCACAATCTCGCACTTGTTTTACAAAGATGCATTGAAACTAACCTTGTTTTAAATTTTGAAAAATGTCATTTTATGGTTGAGCAAGGTATAGTTTTGGGGCATGTAGTTTCAGCTAAAGGTATAGAGGTAGATAAGGCTAAAATTGATATTATTCAATCTTTACCTTACCTTGTTAGTATGTGGGAAGTTTGTTCTTTCCTTGGCCATGCAGGTTTTTACCGACGCTTTATTAAAGATTTTTCACGCATTGCATTGCCATTGTGCAAGTTGCTGAAAAAAGGATGTGGCTTTCGAGTTTGATGAAGGGTGCAAAAATGCATTTGACAAGTTGAAGTAGTTGTTGACTTCTGCACCAATAATTCAGTCACCTGATTAGAGTCTCCCATTTGAAATAATGTGTGATGCAAATAATTACGTCGTAGGAGTTGTTTTGGGCCAGTGAGTTGGAAGGGTGCCACATGTTATATATTATGCCTTGATGACCTTAAATGATGCATAGAAAAATTATTCAACCACTAAAAAAGAACTCTTGGCTATTGTTTTTGCATTAGAAAATTTTCGTTATTTATTAGGTACTAAAGTGGTTATTTATTTTGATCAATCTACCCTTAGGTATTTGATAACAAAGAAAGAGGCAAAACCAAGGCTTATAAGGTGGATTCTTTTGCTGAGTGAATTTGACCTGGAGATCAAGGATAAAGCTAGACCATTTAAGCCGCCTGGTTCATGTGAAAATAGAGTAGAATATGCAGGAGTAATTTCCTAAGGAGCAGTTATTTTCAGCAAACTGCAGGTTGCCTTGGTATGCAAACATTGTAAATTATTTGGTTACTAACATACTGCCAGCTGATTTATCTAAGGCTCAAAGAGACAAACTGAAAAATGATGCAAAGTATTACGTATGTGATGATCCGTGTTTGTGGAAACATTGTGCTGATTAAGTTATAAGAAGGTGCGTACCTAAAACTGAAATTTCTTCTATTATTACCTTCTACCATTCGTATGCTTATGGAGACCATTTTGGAGCCAAAAGGACAGCAAGAAAAATTATAGATTGTGGATTTTTCTAGCCAACTTTATTTCAAGACACATACTTTTTTTGCAAATCTTGTAAACGCTATTAGAAAACAGGTAATATTTCACAGAAAAATGAAATGCCTCAAACTCTTATTTTAGTTTATCAAATTTTTTATGTTTGGGGCATTGATTTCATGAGGCCTTTTCCATCTTCGTTTGGTTACGTTTATATTTTATTAGCGGTTGGTTATGTCTCAAAGTGGGTAGAAGTGAAAGCTACCTAAACTGATGACTCTAAAGTTGTTTCAGGTTTCTTTAAATCTAACATATTCAACAGGTTCAGCATTCCGAAGGCTCTAATTAGCGATCAAGGGAAACATTTTTGTAACCGAACATTAGAGGCGTTGCTATAAAAATATGGTGTAACACATAAGATTGCTACATTGTACTATTTGTAAACCAGTGAAGAAGCTGAGGTTTCGAATCGAGAAATTAAATCTATCATTGAGAAAACTGTTGGTCCAACAAGAAAGGATTGAAGTTTGCGCTTGGAGGATGTGCTATGGGCATATAGAAAAGCGTACAAAACGCCAATTGGTATGTCGCCATACAGGTTGCTATTCGGTAAGGCTTGCCATCTTCCAGTTGAATTAGATCATAAAACATATTGGGCTGTCAAGCAATGTAACATGAAGTTGGATGAGAATGGTGAACATAGGAAATTGTAGTTGCAAGAATTAGAAGAAATTTGCAATGACGCTTACAAGAGTTCTAGAATTTATAAGGAGAAAACAAAAACATTCCATGACAAAATAATTTCCAAAAAAGAATTTTCACTTGGCCAAAACATTTTCCTTTATCATTCAAGACTTTGATTGTTTCCAGGTAAATTACGTTCTCGTTAGATTAGACCTTTTGTTGTTACTAATGTTTTTCCTTATGGTGCAGTAGAGATTTAGAGCTTAGCAACCTTAAAAGTGTTTAAAGTTAATGGCCACAGACTCAAACCGTTTTACGAAGGAGTGCAAGCTAAAAATGTCGAAGAAGTGGAGCTGAGAGATCCTATCTACATAGATAAATAGACGAAAGCATTACGTCAAACTGACGACTGTAAACAAAGACGCTACTTGGGAAGCAACCCAAGCTTTCAATCTTATTTTTCTGAACATTTGTTTTTAATTTTGGTTTATGTGTTTCAATTTTAGTTTTAGGATTTTTGGATGTTTAATTAGTAATTATTTTATGATTTTTGATTAGGTTCATTTTAATTTATTTTTATGTTACTGTTCAATCATCTTCTTCCTGCCAGGTTCTAGTTAGCCTTCTGTAAATGTTCACGGGGGAGAAATTTGCATTTTGGTGTTCTAAAACTGGGTCATGCATTTTTATCAAAGTCCAGCTCTTGTTTTGTTATTTTCTTAAATACAAAGGGCCCATATGATTTAGTGTAATTATAAGGTTGGGTTTATATGTTTCTAGAAATCATATTTGCCAAACCTACACACCACACTTTCTCTCCCACTAAAAACCTAGCAGCCTCTTCACCCATTCTGCATCGCCATGGTTAGAACCCGCTCATAACATCAAAGACCAGCAAAATCCACCTATCGGAGACCCTTCACACTAGAGTTGTCATTAGAACTTGACGAATCACCCGTCAATAGAACTCAACAGTCTTCACCCTCTTCTGCACATTCAACACCTCAATCATCATCTTCCTCACCACTACCACTGCTTCAGTCTATTCTGGTCCACGTTCGTGCACTTGGAAAGGGAAGAAAATGGAACTCTCTAGTAGCCTAAAGCTCAAACTAGGCGACTTCAATACCTTCATTGATGAACAAGACCAACAATGGTATGGGTCTATGTGTGAGCGCAAAATCTATCCTTATAAGTATGTTCACACTCAAACTCTTGATCAATTGGGCATTTGTAATGAAATTGATGAGCTAGTGAATAGGCTGGATTGTAGAAATTATGTATATGTGGACTATCCTGCCTTTATTGAGCTAACCTGTGAATTTTATACAACATTTCAATTTAATGCTGATGAGGAGTTTGATTTGTTTACCAAGTGAATAGTTGAGTTTAGGATAATGGGGAGAGAATATTCATTTTCAATTTCTCAATTTAACATTGCTTTGGGGTTTCTGAAAAAACAGGATGAAAATAGTGAGTGATATGTACGCTCCTAATGTGATTACAGTCCTGATTTTAACCCTAATGATTTGTGGCATGAAGGGTTGATTGATTCTACTCCATACAACTTTAGTGCTTCCAAGAGCTCTTATTTAAAAAGTCCTGTGTTTAAATATTTAGAGCGATTCTTGGCTTTTAATTTTTCTGGAAAGAGGGATAGTGCAGGTACTATTTCTAAGGTTGAGTTTTATTTTTTGTGGTGTATAGAGCATAATATTCAAGTTAATTTAGGCTTTTGGTTACTTACTCAATTCCAATAAGTGGTCTAGAAGAAAAATAAACCCTTAATCCTTGGTTCTTATATCACTCAATTAGCCATTAATTTGGGTTTATTAGATATTTCTGATTATAACATGCACATTACTTACGAGGTAGAACTATTGGATATTACTTGTTTAGACAAGATGGGAATTGTTACAAAACAAACAGATGATAGTTTTAGTTTCATGCAACCTGGATCAGCAGCAATGCTTTATTCTAAGCCAAATAGGCAACAGAGAACAATAGTAGAAACATATCCTAGCAGCACCCAACCATGAGCAGACATTCCATCATCTTCGTATGCTCATTCATTCAACAACATAGGGGCATAACTGCATAGATGTGAACAAAAATTAGACCATATGAAGTGCAATCTGATAACTTTCTTCAATTCTCAAGGATTCACACCACCTTATCCTCTATCTCTATAATTCAAACTGTTACTCCTTTTCCACAAACCTAGAGAAGTTTCCTTTTCCTTTTCTTTTAAATTTCAATTCTCATTATATTCTGTTTAAACAATGTTTAAAAATTAGACTGTACTTATGTTTTATTTTTTATGTTTTTCTTTACCTGTGTTCTATTGTTTTTTTTTTCAATTTTCTCTTCTGTTTTGCTCTATGTAATGTTTTTATGGCTGTTCTTCTCTGCTCCGTTCTTCTTTATTCTGTTTTTTTGTTTTTTTTTGTGTTTTTTCTTCTTCAGGTTATACCTTATTTTTTGCTTTGTTCTGTCTGTGTTGTTATTCTTTGTTGGTTGAAGTTTGGTTTTTGGTTATGTTTTTCATTGATATGGTAGCTAGTGTATTCTTCCTTATTTTTAGTCAACCAAACAGTTCCATTAATTTCATTTTGAATGAATTAATTTGTATGCTTGCCTTGGGATTTAGCTTATTAAATATGAGAGAAATGTACACTGATTTGTTAGATTAACTAGTGGTATGCACTTAAACAAAATTTGATAATTGAGTGCTAGAGTTTTGTTTGAAGTTGAGGTGAATTGATTTAACCCGTGAGTTTTGAGCCGAAAAAGATTGAAACATACATATCAATCTATGTCTTCTTCGATGAGTGATGTTCTCCCATGTGAATATATCTCTAGAACTTGCTTTGAACCATTTTGAGATGGCATTGATACATGCATGCATGAAAATGATAAAGGCATTCTTGTTTAAACCCTTTAGCTTAAAAAGCCAACCTATTTTAATTTCCCTAGTTAACCCCTTGAGCCTTACAAAGCCCTTGATTCTTTGAGCTAAAACCATGTTACAAACCTAAGCCTTCAAGTAAATATCCTCACACAACCATAAAAATTAGCAGGGCATTTAAACTAAATTTTGTTGTTTGGTGAATTTGTTATCTTGAGAAATTTAAGTGCGGGGGAAAAGGGGACTTAAATACATAGGATGAGATTATGAAAAGGAGTTGGTATGAAGAATTGTTATGTGACTGCCTTATGTTATTGTTTTTACTATCCAATTCTTTTAGTTATTCAAAAAAAAAATGAAAAATGATGAAAAAAAAGAAATGAAAAAAAAAGACAAAAAAAAGAAAAAGAGAAAAAAAGGTTGAAAAAAAAAAAAGGCAGTACAAAGAAATTACCAAAGAGAAATGTGGTGAATGTAATGGTTTTAACTTTACATTTTTGTTCCCTTTATGTGTTTAAATGCTTTGTTAATACTCACGGTTTTAACCATTTGTATCTATTAATCCTCACCTTTACCCAAAACCTCATTATAACCTAAAATAAAGTCCTTTTGATTTATACATGTATATAATCTAAGTGGTGGAGATTTGGTGCATAAGCAAGCTTATAGTAGAATGTTTGCATTGGAAGAATTTGAGCGAAACACCGAACCATTAAACTCATGAGTGGTATGAGTGACAACTGTGAGGAGATTCACCAAAACTTTATACATGCTTTAGAATGCGATTGTCTTGATTTTCTTTGTGCATATTTCCTTGTGAAGTTTGATGATGATGTGTGTTGATGCTTGAGTCTTGGTTGGTTTGAATCCTAAGGTATGCACACTTTTTGGTATCATGAGAAAAGAGATTGATGGAACCTTTTTGTTTTTGTTTTACTTGAGGACGAGCAAAAGATAATGGTAGGGGAATTTGATAATGTCGTTAATTGTTATTATTTTGAGTTCTAATTCCCTTATGTTGTGTGGAAATTTAATTGAGTCTAATGAAATTATTTATCTTTTGCACTTAGGAAGCTCTGAATATTTTTTGGAGTAAGTTAGGCAAAGAAGTTTAAAACTGAAGTAGATTTACGAATCAACAAAAAGTCGTGATGCTGACTAGGCGTGGGCACGTGAAATGACGAAAGCAGAATTTGAAAATTAAATCTGGACGTCTAGATTAGTTGAAAAAGTCTACAAAATGTCAAGATTTGCTTCCTAGAAAAGAGATAATTGAGATAGATAAGGAAAAATATTTTTGGAGGAAGGATATACATTAAAATATATATCTTTTCCTTTCTTTTTGGGAAAATATGTATCACCTTTCCTTAGTTGGATTAAGAGATTATGACTGACTTTTATTTCTAGATTTTAGTAGGGAGAAAATATATATGCTTTTATTTTTATTTTGCTAGGGGATTCATCATTGTAATTGGAGGATTAGAGAGCTAAATATGGTTTACAGTGGCTGAATATTTTCTCTTGGTTGAAGGGATCTGAAACCATGGAACTACAATGATTATGAGATTTATTTTTGTTCTTTAATGCATCTTTTTAATTATTTGAGTATTAATCATCTTTCTGAATTATTTTTCATGATTGTGTTGGTTGATTGCTAAGACGCGCGATTAGTTTATCAATTAATATAATATACTGCTAGTTTAGGTGTTGAATCTGTAATTGTTCAATCCATCTAATCAAAGTGGCAACTAGATTTATAATTTGCTATGTCAAAAACTGTAAATCCTAGGAAAATAATCAACTGGATTAAATGCAACGTCGTACGTTTGTGTTGTCTTGCTTCGTTGGTCTTTCTAATTCGTAATGCTATTGTTTAATTAAATTTGAGATCGTATCCGAATTATTAATCAATAAGGGTTAATTGAAATACATGTTTTTGGTTAACTAATCATAAGGAATGAGAGGTAAATTTAATACCACAACGAATATTTGAATAATTAATTTGATATTTTTGGTTTCGATGATTAATCGTAGTTCCAATAGTAGATGTGACTGTAGACCAAGGTTTGTTTAATTGATTATTTGTTTTAGATTATTTCGCTGAATTTTTATTTATTGTTTTTTAATTATAATTTGCATTTAATTCAAAACCTCTATTTATTTCCCTGTTTTGATTGATTTGTGATAACGTAATAATTAAAACTCTTCGAGGGAACGATCCCTACTTTCCTTTACTATATTTTTGTTGCAGGAATTTAGGATTTTAATTTGGGTGTTAACAATAGCACGTACCCGACTGTGGGCTTGGGTGTTAGGCCCATGGGCCAATTCGGCTCATTACTGTTGAAATATAAAAAAAAAATATTTGATAGTTACTTCTGCTCCCGATAGAAGAAGCTTCTGGTTGTGGTAAAAGCTAGAAAGACTTCTGTCACATAGGCTAAAACCATTTAACGGCTACTGGTTAGAGGCCAATAGCTGTTGTTTAATTTTTTTAAAATTTTTTTCTTATGTATAAATAACCCAAATCTTCTCTAATTTCCAATTTTCTTTATAAATCTCTTAATTTCAATTCTTTTATTATATTCTCAATCTCATTTTCTCTTATCAACTCTTTTTTGAAAACTGTCTAAATTCGTAAACAATAATTCGTTGTATTTATAATTTCGTTTTTATTTTAATTTTATCGTTACAAAATATTACAAATGGATCAATGTCAAATGAATTCAATCTATTTGAATATTATCATATTAGAGTTGATGATATTATTGATGATGTACAAAGTGGAATAGATGGAGCACCAATAGGTAAAAGTGGTACAGACACAACTTTGGATAGAGAGAAAATGAAAACAAACATCAATGGTGTGGGAGTACTTTGATAAAATAGAGGAAACAATTGAAGGAAAATTAATTGGTTGAGCAGTATGTGAAAATTGTGGTTATTATTTGACATGTGCAAGTACTAGTGGCACGGGACATCTTCACTGATGCATTACTGATTATTGTAAAAAAATTCCACACGAGCTTAAAAGGCAAAAGCAAACTATATTCACCTGATCACGATTCGTTGGTCTCAATGCTAGTTCAGTAAGAGGTCTAAGTGGTTTCGAACACATAAGAAAAATGTTAACTTTCACGTATGATCAAATTAAGATACAAGACTACATAGTCAGGTATGTAGTTACTTTTGATCAACCTTTTAGTTTTGCAAAAAATGAAATTTTAGAATGAATGATGTAAAATAGTGTTCAACCGACATTGAGAAGAATTCCTAGGTCAACCCTTAGGTTACACATCTTGAGAAATTATGCATTAATGAAATTAAAAGTTATTAGAGAATTAAGTAATTTTTGTGGTGTTATTTCAATAACTTTTGATTTATAAACAACTACAAATCAAGATATAGGTTACCTATATGCAATTGCCCCATTATATTAATTATGATTAACGGTTATGTAAAAAATTATTACATTTAAAAATGTAAAATATTCTTATGATGGTTTTACAATTTATCATGCATTAGCAAATATTTTTGAGGAATATAAAATTAATAATTCTATTTTTTCAATTACTTTTGATAATGCCAAAAATAATGGTAAAGTTATTGAATATATATATAATCATTTATCTTCTCCATTTAATAAAAAATTATTTCATATTAAGTGTGCATGTCATGTAATTAATTTAATAACCCAAGAAGGTTTAAACCTGACTAAAAAACACATACAAAGAATTAGATATATCATTGTATACATTTAATCATCCCTATCATGGGTTCAAACATATAATAAATTATGTAAATTAATGGGTTAAGAAGAAAAAAAATTAAAATTGGATATTAAAACTAGGTGAAATTCAACATACCTCATATTGAAAGCATGTAAAGGGTATGAAGTTCTTATAACATGGTACTTCAATACCCAACCAAAAGATTCAACAAGTCCTTTTTTTTTTTTTTGATAGATCAAGTTTGGAAGACAGCTATGACTCTAATGAACATGTTAGAGCAATTGAAGACAACCACAAACTATTGCTTAGGTCTGTATTATCTAACTACTTGTTCAATAATATATAGTATAATAGAAATAAATATCTTTTTAAAGATTACGGGTCTCATAACTCTCATCATACTTTTTATAATATATCTAGGTAAATGAAACAAAGATTTAAAAAATATTAGAGTGAAATTCCATTACTTTCCGCAACTAATGTTTTAGATCTTAGGGAAAAAACTAATGGGCTACAAAATTTATTTGATGTTATTAATGAAAATTTGTCAATTAATAGCAATGTTAATTCTGTTGAATATGTTTAAGATTTTTTACTTGAAATGTATAGTATTTATGACAAAAAATATGGAAGGACTAGATAAAGTTTTATACCAGAGGTAAGTTTCGGTTGTTCAAGCAAAACAAAGTCACACATATGGCTGCTCTTGCACAAAGGTAAGCAGCTTGCTAATCAAAGTACAAATTATGGTCAATTTTATAATTATATCAATATTGACCATTATTCAAAAATTTTTCAAAGATATAATACTGAAAAACTTTATATTTTGGCATAGTGGAAAGATACGACAGAAACCTTTCCCGCGTTTGCCACCATGGCTTAAGATCTCTTAACACCTCTGGTGTTGCTTGTAGCTTCAAAATCCATTTTTAGTATAGATAGATGTGTATTGGATGATAGTCAATTCAATTTACACCCAAATATGGTCGAGACGATCATATGTATAAAAGATTGGGTCAAAAGTGATTTTGAATTACAGAATTAGGTGGCAGAAGATATATTTGAAGAATTCACAAATTTGGACGTTGAAGATGAGTAGATAATGGTATGACATATATATTATATTTATGTTTGTAATTTTACAATATGTAAATTAATTTATTTTTACTATGTTATAGTATTTTTTATCATGTAACCACAATCTTCCTCTGCCATAAGTGAAAGATTATAAATAAAATATTTGGGATACTATCATCGGTTTTAATAATTGAAACATAATTTGTATTTAAATTTTTTTAAAATTTTGTTTAAATGGGGCAACCTGATTAAGGTCCAACCCTATATATATAGGGTCTGGCCTTAGGCCATAAAAATTCTATGGGTCGACCCAACTTGACCTGAAGGTCCATCACTGTGTAGGCCTAAGGTCTTGCCTAGCCCATAAGCCCGATGAGCTGAGCCAATGCCAACCTGACCTAGCCTGGCCTATGGATGCCTCTATGTTACTATGAATCTGTGATTGAAAAGGTTTTATAGGAAAGTTTGATGAAGTCCATTACTTTGGTCTAATGGGCTTGTTATATATTCATCTAGGTCTACCCATGGTGGGTTAACCCAACCTAGTTTGCTTAACTGCCAAAGGGCAGTTGGTAGGGAAATTATTGCTAGTTGGAAACCTATTTAAATGTTCAAAATTGTCTTCCCAACAATAGAGGAATTATGCCATTGTATAGAAGATATAAGTCTTCTCTTCTCTCTCAACACGCATACATAAAACATCGCAAAAGATGGTCTCCCAGATATAGAATCTAAAGTGCAATACTCGAACAAATAGATTCGTGGAAATGACTCATGTCATATCCTCGTGTTAACACAGATTATTCGACAAACAACATTGGAAATCCAAGTACGCATTTATGTTTACTATGAAATTATAGAATTTAGATTTGACATGTTTTAAATGTTCCAACATTGGTATCAAAATGTAGTTTGTGTATATGCCATTGACTTTGTATATTTGAATTATGATTTTTCTGGATTTTATGCATGAAATTTTGTTGAATTTGATTTTGGGCACAAATTAAATTTAGACAAATTACATGAAATTGGATGTTAGATACATGTTAGGATGATTGGTAGATATTCTTTGCATATGATGGTGTGAAAATTGCATTGAAAATAGTATATAATTAATGAAAACTGAAACAAAAATAGAGACCTAAGTTGTATCATTGATGTCACCATTTTGCTAGATTCTGATAATGTTGGCATCAAACTTTGATGCGAGCATGATTGTCGGCATCTGTACTTTAAAAGCCCTATGGTTTTATTGCCAATTGGTGGCCTGAAAAGATGAATTCATAATGAGAAAATTTAGGGTTTTTCACACGAATTTAGGTTATAATCAACTTAGAAAAACTTGATTAATTAACCTATTTGGTCAACTAGTTGCCCAAACTCACTAGCCAATGGGTCAACTCGTGGTCAACTAGGTTGAACTCAAATTGGTCAATTCCCACCTGGATTAGTTGATTTATCAATAATCAAAGTTTGACCAAGCATTGGTGATTTGGTGATCTAATGGTGCATGTTGGGATTATACAAAAAAATAAAGATTTAGACTTAAAGATAAGTCATACTTTCTTAATTGGAAAAGAGATAATATATAATCTAATCATAGTCATGCATGACCATTAGATTCCGATAATGAATGATCTTATTCAAGACAAGGATACAAAATTTTTTTGGAACTGTGTGGATACATTATAGGTTGCTAAAGAGCAATACATAATGAAAGAGTCCACCACTTTGTCGTTATTCCCAAAATTAATGAAATATAAAGTATTTGACTTATCACAAATTTTATGAAGACTTTATCATGGATAAAATGACTCTAAGAATGATATAGGTTCATGAAATAGTCCTAGTCATAATAGTGATTCATTTGTTGTATCACATTTTATAAATGTCAAATGTGAGAATATAAGATTGGTAGGATTCAGTAAAATTCTCATCTAGAATTAATATTAGCACAATTTGATAAAACTTTGAAATGTCAAGCATTTGAATCATGGAAGATAATTGGGAACATAATGAACTTTCGATTCTGTGTCTTATATTAGATATTTTAAAATTTAATATGTAATTGAGATAACTGATGCATATTTGGTTACATTAATTTTGTTGTGTTTGATATGTCTCTGTGATCTAATTAACCATAACATTCTAGAACATGATAACTTATTTGAATTAAGATGAAACTAGATAGAGATAATTATGATGTATGACATTTAAAGATGTACTATATCTTAGATGAGCAAAAGGCTTTAAAGGTCGTAAATTAGGTTATGATAGAATTACAGCTGACTAAAAGATAGAAACCCGAATGGTGCATTACAAAAACATAATATGGATGGATATCACACATGTAAGAAGCAAGTCTCACTTCGTGTGATATCTTGACTAGTTCCATGAATAACGATTTGGTATACGAGTATTAGTAATGGTTAACTATAAATGCCATAAGTATAGTTTTGATAGAAAAGGTTGAAGGAACTGCAATCTCTAAATGAACATAATTTATCGTTAAATTTGATATAATGTCAAATATAATTATGAAATTGAAGTTAGATAGGCAAAACTTGACAAATGAACAATAGGTTCATGCAGTAGAATGATCTTTTTTAGAAAGTGGGAGCTTATAAAGGTGCATATGACCTATAATGAGAATATAAAGACTTTGTTAAGAATACTCGCTATATTGAACTACAGGACAAATGCCTTTGAGGTAATAAGACTTGGTACGGATGCATACATTGCAAAGTTGAATTTCAAGAGTTAGTTATGGCTTTAAATGTAAATGTTTAACTCTAAGTAAGGGAAAAAGGTCATACAAGGCTTAAAGAACAAGAATATGGAATTAAAATGACAAAGTGGCAAACAATTAGAAGAAGAGACAAATGCAAGATAATCTATTACAATTAAAGCATCAAGAGTTATTTCACCCGTGAATGCATGGAGCTGAAAATGATAGTCTCATTACACATAAAGTGATGAAACTTTAGTTTTCAATACTGTGTTGTTAATTGAGTCTTATCTTATATGTATCATGTACTTAGAAGCCACTGACCAAGTAGCTCATGATAAAGGAGTTTTAATAGATTTCTATCGAATTCTAAAGAAGGTGAGTTAGATTTATATAGACAACAACATAAAGGTTGAAGTAAAAAGAATAGACGTGCACAAATTATTTTTGTGAGATGGTTGAATCTTATACTTACATGAAGTCCAATATACTCTACATATTTGACAAATCTTAGTTATAATGCTTATTCTTCTTAAACTAGGATATAATTTAAATTTCTCTAAGTGTTTTATCAAAATGTAATAGAAGTGATTTCTATGAATTTGGTTTGTTGTTGAATGGTTATAAGGTGTTAGTTGACCTTCATCATGATAATGTTAGTTTTTCATTATTTGCTTCTCCTAAAATGTATGAATGTGAATGCAAAGATATGAGATGCTAGATTAGAGATGGAATGAATAAATTGACCCATGAAAGTTTATTAGGAACTTTCATATAACTTGAACTGCATAAATGAGCATTGCCTATTTTGAAAAACTACTAGAAAACCATTTGAGAAAGCTATAAAAACTTAACTTCCTTTGCAATTTATATACTTAGGTATATATGCTCCTATGAATGTAAACGTAGATATGATGTCTCATATTTCATTACTTTTATAGATGACTATGCTCAATTCAGTCTTGTCTACTTGATCTAACATGAGTTATAAGTAGTAGACTATTTAAGACAATATAAATGAGGTTGAAAATTAATTAGACAAAAGGATACAAGCTTTATGATCTTATCAAATTCTTAAGTATTTATCTAAAAAGTTCAAAGAATTGAGTAATGAAAAAGGAATAGTAAGACAATTAACAATTCCAAGAACTCCATAACAAAAATGGTATAGCAAAAAAAAAAAAATTGAACTTTATTAGAGATAGTTAGGTTAATCATGGCACAAACAAAACATTAATGTCACTTTATGGTGATATGATGTTAACAGTTGCTTATATGCTTAACTAAACATCTATTAAATTAGTTGCTTCCATTCCCTAAGGATTATAGATATGTAGAAACCTGAATTAATTAATTGTAACCTTAGTGGTTTGTGGTGCTTGTTCATGACTTTTCCTATGAGTTTGAAAAACTAGGACTGAGAAGAAAGAAATGCATCTTTATAAGATACGATGAACACTCTAAAGGATATGTGTTCATTTGGAAGGATTCCATTGGAAGATTAATTGAAATTGTATCAAAAGATGTTACATTCATAGAGGATAATGTTCCTAATGGGATGATATTGATAAAGGTTTCATTTGCATGAGATAGAAGAAGAATGAGGATACGCACATTTGAATAACCATTAGTTGAGTTTTAAGAGAGAATACCTAGTTCCAAATAATGGGAGCAATAATCTTTAATTGCTTACTTTATCCATCTTAACCTAATGGAGTATTGAGATTAAATTTTAGTTTATTTTAGATAGTAGGAACAATGATCCCCAATTATATAGGAGCGGATATCTAAAGGTACCATAGTGACATTTTGAAATTGAAAACAAGGTTTCATTACCACTCAATAATATGATGAAGAACATAAAATCATAAAAATAGTTGTCTTATCCCTTGATAAGGAAAAATGACAAGATGTATTGGAAAAAGAGATGAAATACATAGAAACAAACCAGTTGACTTACTACCGGGTTGATAACCTATTGGGAACAAATGGATTCCCTAAATCAATCGTAAGGTGAATGACTCAATAGATAAAATTTAATTTCACCTTATGGCGAATAACTATATTCAATGAGCAGGTATAGATTATGAAGAAAAACATTTTCGCTAGTTGAAATATTTACTTCAATATGTTTGATTCTAGCTATAGTAACACATTTGGATTTAGTGGAGAACTTGACAAATAAATCTAAGTAAAACAACATATAGATCTCGTTGTTATAAG
Organism: Mangifera indica; assembly: GCF_011075055.1. Lineage (NCBI taxonomy): Eukaryota > Viridiplantae > Streptophyta > Magnoliopsida > Sapindales > Anacardiaceae > Mangifera > Mangifera indica. The sequence continues at coordinate 5,805,603 of NC_058156.1, forward strand.
TCAGAAGTGTAGAATATAAAAGCTTCAAAGATCAACATATGACCTAAAATAGTTATCCAGACAATAGTACTAGAAATTTCATAAAGTTATAATGTCTTATAACTTATTATCATCAAACAAGACCACTTTGTCTATATGACGAAGTTTAATGACAAATTTGTAATTTTATCTCTATATATTATATGTGTTGATAGCTCAAAATGATTTGGAGTAAGTGATGATAGTTAAAAGGATAGTTGTCCATGCTTTTGACTTGAAAGATATGGGTGAGGCAGATTATGTATTAGGAATTAAAATCTAGAGGGATCGTTCAAAGAAACTTTTAACTCTGTCACCAAAGCATTATATTTAAAAGATTCTAGAATGATTTAATATAATGAACTGCAAATTGATAATCTTGTTTTAAATGGCAAATTATTGAGTCAAGATACATGTCCCAACACTCAAGATGAAAAAATAAAAATCTCAAAAGTACCTCATTCAAATGCTATTAGATGTCTTATATATGTTATGGTGCATACATACCTAGACATTTGCTTTTGTTGTTGGGTTGGTTGGTCGATATTAGCCAAATCCTAGAAAAGAACACTGAAAGGCTGTCAAGAGGATATTGATATATCTAATAGGTACTGTGGATTATTTTTTGTGTTGTTGGGGATAGAATTTGCATTTGATTAACTATTTAGATGTCAGTTGGGGTGGTGATTCAGACCAATGCAAATCAATTTCTGGCTATGTTTTCTTACTCTAATAGGGCTCTTATTTTAGAGCAATAAGAAATAGACATATATAGTCTTATCTATAATAAAGGCCAAGAATATAGCTTGTTTATTGATTATGCAAGACACTGTTTGGTTAAAAAGATTCTTCGTGAATTTGGGTGAATAGGATAATATTGTAAGAACAATAATTTTCCATTCATATAATCAAGACGGGATAGTTTTCATAAAAGACCTCGAGGTCTATAACAAAACCAAACATATCAATATTAGACACAATGTTTAAGAGAAAATTTCCAAGAAGGAAGTGAACGTACAATATATTTTTATACAACGTATGGTTATCGATCCTTTGACCAAACTTATTCCAAGAAATGTACATCTTACATATGTTAAATATCTTAGACTACATAGATTATGATCGATAAATTATTGAGCTTGTATATATTGTATTAGAGACACAATGTGAAAAACCATGAATTCAAATTTATTTTATTTTGAACTTGCATCTCAAAATTCTTGGGTTTTCACTGTATACACAATAGTAAAGACTTGGTCAACCACGTGACTACCCATGTTACGAAGTAACCACCTATGCTAGTGTCCATGTATGCCATGCAACTGCATCACTTTTATTTGAAAGCTTAACAAAATTTACAATGTTACACAAATTAAAGATTGGTTTACCCATACAAGAAATTGCTTTTGGTATTGAGAGAATGAGCAAATATGAGACATTATTTTTAAGAAAAGTAGTGCTAAGAGAGTTTGCTAATGGGAGACAAATTTGTCAAGAAAAGATTTGTCAAAGTCAAAATGTCACCTTGATGATCAACCAAAATAAGGTCATAGATAGATACATTTGAAAATAACAAATTTGGATTCCCCACGTCCAAATAACTTATGAATGCTACATATGAGTTCTTAATATGAATAAACACCTCAAGTGTGAAGATGATTAAGAATTCAAGTTAGCTATTGGGTGTAGTGAATGAACTAAGATCTATACAGTGTCGATGTAATAACAATTATGGAAAGTACACACTATAGTACATGATTTATACCATGTGTGCATAAGTAAGACGACCAATTAAAGTAGTGAGAGGATGAATTTCTGCTCCCTCATTGTTTAAGACTTTATGAGGTTTACTTCATATTAGTACCCTTAGATTCTTTGTTATTATTTGATGTTTACTCTTAGTGTTACTATCTTAGCTTGATATTTATGGCCATACATGAAGCAACTAAGTTTGAATTGAGAATTTTAAGTGGAAGAGGAAGATTTATATATTACATGTGTCCATTGATCGACCAATAATGTCACTCATAAAGGAGAATGGAATTGATCATAGATACATAGGAAAATAACACAATGATAAATGAAGGATTGAAGGGAGCTAATGTTATCAAATAAGTCTGGGTTAGCTCTCAAGTGAAGGTTGCTCATTAGGTCATATGACATATTTGCAAGTATGAGACATACTACTGTATAAGATTTATGTGACTAAGTATTTGGTTCATCATGTATGAGTGGGATATATTAGGTTTGGGTCCACCCATGTTGGGTCGACCTGATTCGGTTTGCTTAACTGCCAAAAGGTAGTTGGTAGGGAAGTTATTGGTAATTGGACACCTATTTAAATATTCAAAACTACCTCCTTAACAATAAAAGAATTATGCCATTGTATAGAAGATAGAAGTCTTTTCTCTTCTCTTTCAACACGTATACATAAAACACTACAAAAGATAGTCTCCCAAATATAAAATCCAAAATGTAGTACTCGAGCAAATGAGGTTATGGAAATGACTCATATCATATCCTCATGTTGATGCAGATCATTTGGCAAACAACATAGGAAATCCATGTACACATTTATGTTTGCAGTGAAATTACAGAATTTGGATTTGGCATGTTTTAAATGTTCCAACATTATATTTTCATTTTGGATTGTGTGATTATTGAAAACGGTTGAAAAGGTTCTGTGATATTTGTATTCTAGATTGTGATATTAATATTCTAGATTGTTTGGTTGTCAAAAAGGGTTCCTGTTTTCATTACTTTTGGCCAAATATCCTATGATATTTGTATTCTAAATTGTATGAAATTGTCAAAGTATGTCAGTAAAGGGATGTTGTAAGAAAATTATAGTAAGTCATTTGGTGGAAAATTATGACCTTATTTCTAAAGCCAAAAGACTTATTTCTACCCAAGGTTTAGTTCATTCTCAAACTTTCACCCACTAAATTTTAAAACCTAAATACCTATCTGTCATCTAACTTTTATTAAAATTATTTATTAGTTGTAAAGATAAAATTGTAGTTTTACCAATAATCTTAAGAAAAATAATTTTATCCTGTTTCCCCTTTTTCCCAAGTTTTGAAAACTGATAATTTCACCTTAACCTCAACTTTTCCAGTATTGAAAAGTGACTTCCCCTTCCTCCCCCATCCTTATGATTTTTTCTTCCCTCTTCGATGACCATCTCTATTGTCTTCCTACCCTTTTTCCTCCTTTCGACTGTCTCTCTTCATTAGCACTAGAAGATGATTCGTCTTTGTCTTTTCGTTAACAATGAGAGACAAATCATCCTTATCTCTCTTCGTTGATAAATTATCTTTGTCTTCATCAATGAAGAGATGAAGTTAAATTGTCTTCATCTCTTCATTAATGAAGATGAAAACGTTTGGCGTTGATGGAGAGAGATGACTAAAGGGAGGAAAAAGGGTGGGAAGATGACAAAAATGATTGCCAGATATGGTTGTTAGAGAAGGAAGAAAAAACCTTAAGGATTGAGGAAAAAGTCACTTTTCAAGACTAAAATATTTGAGGTTAAAATGAATTTGTCAGTTTTCAAAATCTAAAAGAGGTAGGATAAAATTATATATTTTTAATAGTACTAGTAGAATAGCGGTTTTACTCCTAAAACAAATGAAGAATTTTAACACAAGTTAGATGATGAGTGGGTATTTGAGTTTTCAAATTTTAACAGGTAAGAGTTTGAGAATAGACTAAACCTTGGGAGAGAATAAGTCTTTTGGCTTATTTCTAAATAGATTGTTTAGTTAATGCTATGCAATTGAATATGATGTTTTGAAAATATAATTTTTTTTTTTAAATTTTCTATTTTCTTTTACAAAATATAACAGTATTGGACATAGTTTCTAACCTAGTTAGTAACAACACAAATTATTCGCGTTTTAAACATGCTGGTACAAATTTTCAAATCCAAAACATATTAAATACGTATTTTACATGTATCTCATATTAAATGCATATTTTTGTCATTTTATATGTTTTTTGTTCTTCATGCATTGTAATAGTACGAAAATGTCCCTTGCATTTTCAATTAATTACCATAATTTTACAAGTATATAAAACAAAAAACCCAATTTTTTATCATCAAGATCCTTAACCTCTCTTGCTCTGCATTACTTTTGACTTCCATAGCAGTAGCAAAATGTTTTTTCTTAGCTTTTCTTCAAAAGATTAGCTTTGCTTTTCTCTCAGACTCAACTTTTTATTTTTGCAATTCTCTAAAAATGCAAGCTTTCATTGTCTTTAACATCACATTCTTTTATAAACTCATTTCTTGTTATATTATAATGTGCAAAAAAGTGAGTCGATCTTTCAAACCAAAAAACCCCTTCTCGTAATTTCAATATCATAACACTATGAAGGTATTCCATGGATCTCCTATACACGCTCATTAATATTTTTAGCTCAAACCTCAACAAATCATAATATTTTAGAGATGATTTGATAAAAAATTCATGAAATGATAATTTAAAGTCTGTTTAATTAATAGTCAATTAGATACCTTACATTTATTAAAAAAAATTAATGAAATGATAATTTTTTGTGATGATTGAATCGTGACTATATATTATGTTATATTAGGTTTAATAACTAATTACATACTTTATATTCAAATTGTTATATTGATTTTAATCAGGAGATAGAGACATCTTGGTGAATTTATCAAGCCACCACAACTTCAACATAGACTCTACTTCATAAAAAATGTTGAGGTGTTATAGCACCTTGAAGTCTAAATAAACAGTGGGCTCAATAGTTCAGGAAGAGAGCGTTTCATACCACTTTTGTTGTATTGGACATTCATATTGGATATAAGTGGATGGTGAAGCCATGGGTGGAGTTGATTATGGCTCAAGTGCAAGTTTGGTTGACCACGATGATCAGTGTTTAGGAATCAACTTAAAGGCTGGTAATGTCCTTTCTTCTGGACACTCAAAACACTTTCTGGTGTGCTTAATAGATTTTTTCCCTATGGTATGGTGGTCAGGAAATGAGAGAGTGTATAAATTTTGATTTGATAAGAGGATTTTGTTGAGAAGGTGTGGGTTGTGCACATCTATGGTGAAAAGGGAGAAAAGTCGAACTTATACCTAGAGGAAAACTTGGTCAGGAAAAAGGAGTAAAACTCGATGCCCAAGTTTCATGAATGACTCAACCTTAATTTTCCTATCTATAATGGCACAATAATATCCTAATTTCCTTCCACAATTTTGGTTCAATTAATTCCAATTCTTATCTTATTTTGCCAAAGTCTCGACCTAAAATAATTTTCTTGATTTGGTCTATTATTTCCTAACTTTAAATTGCAACAATTAATTAGGTCATGCTAAGCCTAAAGTCATAAATAAGGGTATAAAATAGATGTCTCTATGTGCCTATATTAGAGGTCATTTTAAGAGTCAAGTAGAAACATATCTAGTTAAGATGAAGGTAATATGAGCAAATATACAATTTTATGAGTAATTTTTGCATGCAAACCTATATTTGTTTATTCAATCATAATCAAGGGTCTAATTCTAACATTAAAACAACACATTCAATAGACTTGAAACATAAGCATCAAATAAAATTGCATAGATATATATGTCAATCAATCAGTTTTAAGGGATATTTTTTAAATCAGTGTTATCCTTGTCTTTATGTCCCATAATGCTCATCAACCATGCTAAAGATAATTTGAAATTAATAGTTGGTAACTATAACAACACAAAGTGAAGAAACATAAAACACTAAATCGAACAAAAAAAAACTTAAAATGAAACAAAAACAATCTTGGGTTACCTTCTTGTAGTGCTTGTTTTAGGTTATTAGCTCGACCATTTTAAAAAAATCAAGTAGGAGAAGGCTTTGATAAAGGGCTAGAATGCCTACTTCGATTAGCTCATCGACCAGATATGAGTTGAGATTTTGGCCATTCATTTTAAAAGCATTAAATTTTTCCCTCTATACCTTTATTGGGCCGCATGGAAACACTTTTTCTTTCTTGAATGTCCCTGAACAATGTGACTTTAACTCTCTTGGAAGGAGTTTCAATTGTGAGTTAAATAATAACTTTGGGTCTCTTTTGACAAACTACTTCTTAAATATATGCTTGTCATGCCATCACTTTGTGTGCTCTTTGTATATCTTTACATTCTTATAATCATTAAGTCTAAACTCCTTTAATTCGTCTAGCTGTAATAACATTTTTTTTCTTACTTTCTTAAGATGAAATTAAGGAGTTTGATGGCCTAGTAAGCTCTATGTTCTAACTTATCGGATAGTGGCAAGATTTTCCATATACAAGTTGATAAGGAGAAGTATTGATAAAGGGTCTTATATGTGGCTTGACATGCCAATAAACATCATCTAACTGAATTCTCTAGTCCTTCCATGATGAATTTATTATCTTCTTTAGAATGCTTTTGATTTCTCAATTTGATTGTTCAACTTGCCTACTTGTTTGCGAATGGTAAGCTGTTGCAACCTTATGGGAACTCATATTTCTTCAAAACCTTTTCAAATAGATGGTTGCAAAAATGCAACCCTTCATCACTAGTAAAGACTCTCGGGGTCTGAACCTTGTGAAGATGGATTTCTTTAAGAATTTCACTATAACTTGAGCATCATTGGTATGACTTGTAAGTGTTTCAACCCATTTAGAAACATAGTCTACAACGATGAGCATATAATGATTCTCATAAGAAGTTGGGAATGGTCTCATGAAATCTATCCCATATATATCAAACAATTCAACCTCTAGTTTTGTAATCAAAGGCATCTCCTTTCTCCTTGTAATGGTCTAGATTCTTTAACATCTATCACATTTGATGTGACACTTTTAGATGAATCTCATTTTGACAAAACACGAGAGAGATATTAAACATATCTATGCATCCCACATTGTTTGGGGATGCTAAAATGTAACAGGTTAAATAGCCTATAAGCTTTTTAAACTGTCAAGTTGAGTTTTGGGTTATAAAATCCAAAAGTAAAACCATGATAGATTGTGTCTCCAAAGTGGTTAATATCTTGATAATGGGTCAAACTATTGGATTAAGAATGTTACAAATAGTATCAAAGTCACTCTGCATGTCTTCTTGAGCGATGGTAGGACAAACTTTAATGAGGATGTCGAGCCTCATAAGTGGGGTGATTGTGACACCCTTAGGCAAATCCCACAAACAAAGCACAGAAGATGCTAAGCATGTGTTTACATCCCAAATCATTTGGGGATGTTAAAATGTAACTAGTTAAATAACCTATGAGCTCCTTAAACAGTCTTCCAAGAATCAGTGGAACGTGAACATCCTCTTATATATCAAGTACTATGAAGTCCACTGAGACATAGAATTTCTTGATTTGTATTACCATGTTCTCTAGCACACCAATGGCATCAACTAATACTAGGTCCTAAATCACATAATTCCTTATCAAACGATTCTTTACTTGTTGTTCAAAGAATAGGAAACACTTTGAATCTTTTAGTTTTGGTGTAAATTTATTCTGGAGTATAATGTTGCATTCTTTAGATAGGGCAATAGTTTCAAATTCTTCTAACTTCCTTCATTTGGAGAAGATATCTTTCAAGAATTTAGCATGTATGAGTCTTTGAGTAATTTCTTCCATGAATGTTCAAGTGATCTACTTGAATACTTCAAAGAACTTGTTGAACTGCTAATCTAACTTCCCCTTCTAAAATCGTTATGGGATGCATAGAATAGTATGGTATTTATTTTGCCCAGCTGATTTCTTTACTTGCTCCTTGCTTGGATTTGTCATATTAACTTTGCTTGTATTACTTGCCTATGTAACTTTCTCCTCTTCTAGTAATACAATCGACTTTGCAAGATCTAGTAAAGCTAAATTAGGTTTCTTCTCTTTTTCTGGCTCTTCGTTTTTGTTTTTGCTTCATGTGATTATAGCCTTTCATATCTCTATTGGATTTTAAGGTTGACTTAGCAACTTTTCTTGGTCTTGTGAACTTGAATAATTGACCAATTGACTTAGTTGAACTTCCAACATCTTTTTATGTGTGGCTAATTGGTCTACCTTTGAAGTTAGATGCCTTATAGCCTTGTCTTGTGCTTAAGGCTTTTGTTTTGAGTTTGCATAAAGCTTTCCATCATCAATTCTACACTCAATTTCTACTCCTATGGCAGTGGATGCAATGGATAAGGATTTGGATTCCTCAGTTGAAACCCTAAAGGTGTTGGTCTGAAATTTTGGCTTAGATTTGATAAGGCAGCTTGATTATTCCATGTGAAGTTTGGGTGATTCCTCTAACTTGGATTATTTGTATTCAAGTAAGGGTTTCCTTGTCTTTGCTGGTTGTAATTTAGAAGATTTATTTGTTCGACAACAGGGTTGGAAGGATAATTTAGAAGATTAATACAGAATAAATAATATTAGATATATAAATTAATTTGTAAAATTTTTACAATAAATTTAATGTGGCGTAAAACAAACGATAATTTTATGTATGAAAAATTAAATCAATAAATACTTATATATTTTAACGTAGATTAAATATGTTAAGTAAGAAAAATAAAATTTTATTGAAGATGACTAAAAGAGGAGGAATTCTTTTCTAGCATTTCCCATCAACACAGATGCTACTTTTGATGCATTTAAGAGCTAGAACATTAATGTTTCTTGCAGTCAGGTGTGGTTTTACAATTAGTTGAAGCTGACAACTTGTCATCTGCAAAAACAACGTCGCAATGACATTGGCCTTTCAAACAATGAGCAGAGCCCTTGCCACAACTGATAGCCTTACATTCTTCATCACTTTTGCAGGGCAAAAACACCTGTGCTTCTACTCCTGGCATTTTCATATTAACTGTAAAACCTGTAATTAAGCAGTAGTGATACAACATTAGCTACCATTCTTGAAATTAAATTATCAAAATCTAAGTAATACTTTATGAGAATGACTAACACAAAACAATGAAGATGAGAAGGATGAAACATCCAGTTTTAGAAGAAGCTTTAACCATATTCTCTTTGTGAACTTGTTAAGTGAATATTTTTTAGAGTATAGTCAACTTATATACTTAATAAACATTAGCTATCATGTAATTAAAGGCAAGAAAATTAAATTCACCAATTATGTAATTCCATGAGATCTATAAAGAAAAATGTTTATTAATGGAAATCTATTTATTATTTTACTTTTTTAAGACTCTTATAATTAATGTAGCAAACATATGATTCCATGAGATTTATAAGGAAAGTTATTTATTAATGTTAATATTTATTAATCATAATTTCTCATCTAAGGTTTTCCTATTTGATGCTTCCCTACCCTCTAAGTTGAAAATAATATTTTTTAATATTTTATCAAGTTTTGTTAATGAAAAGTGTCAACTTTTTTAAACTACCCTTTTTTAAACTTTATATTCTTTCTCAATTTATACCAAACCTAACATTCTTACAAGCCCTAACTATAGACTTAAGCAAATAGAGTCTAGACAGATCCAAGATTGAGCTTTGTCTCTAATTACAGGGCCTAGAATGGACCTAAGACTGGGCCCCGGCCTTGGCCCCTTGACCTATTCTTTTTTAGTATTATTTTTTAATATATTATTTATAATAATCAATTTTCTTAAATAATATGTTTTAGTTTTATTATTACTTTAAGTCAATGTTTTTACAGTATTTTTTTCAAATGTAAAAAAATTTAAATTTAAAAATAATTTTAGGTAATAAGTATGATTAAGATAAGTAATAATACATACCTATCTTTGATTTTGAGTTGGGTGATTAAAAAACAGTGTGCAAATTACAAATATAAAATTGCAAGTAAATGATCTAATAATTAAAATGGTTACAAATCACAAATTACGTATCATCATCAACCAGCTTTACATTGTCTTTTAAATTTTTATGTTTGAAAATCTTAAGCGGTTATGATCTTCAAGTTGGCTATGTAACCTTCAATATCTAAGTATCCAATTTCACATATGCGTAATGACTTTAATTATCTCATCAGTTAAAGAGAATCTTCTATATTCAACAATACAATCACTAATTCGGAATATTGATTTGGACGCAACGGATGAAAGGTCACATACCATTTGGGCTATGAGGGGGAATTGACTTGCATTTTGGTTATACTATTGAAGCACATTCACATGTCGTTTGTCCTTCTTCGTCATGTGGTTCTGTAAATGTTTTGATGCTCTATCCCACTTGATTCACATCTTCATCAATCTTTTGCTAGTTTTCTTTGTCAAGCATCCATCCACTAAACATGTTTTGATATGAGAAAAAAAGACTATCTATAAAGTTTCTTATATAGGAAATGTATTCATACCATATGTAGTTACCCATCTAATTAATTAGAGATGTAAACACACTTTTTCTAAACCTAGGATTTTAGACACAACCTACTTCATGTAAGAATGAAATTTCTAACCAATATTTACATTATTTTTCTTTTATATTTAAAACAATCTTATATAAAAAATTTGTCTAGATCATCTCTTTAACTATCTGAAGTTTTACAAATTTGAAGTAAAAAATCTAATGCTAAGTTAGTAGTAGGATAACAATTTGTGAAATTGTAAAAGTCCTTTAAGAAAAAAGAAAATATTTTAGAAACCCTCCGATCAAATTCCTCAATGACTATGTCCAAGGAATTCTTCTGGTTGATGAAGTATATAATTTCCCATATAGTTGAATGAGCCTTTTCCAACACCAAGTTTAGTTCAATCAGTTAAGCATGTCACATTTTAACTTTATGTAATATCCCTATCCAAAAGTATTATCATCCAAAAAGAGAGTTGCTACTAATTCATTGTTATGAATCAAACTTAAAACTTGCAAAATAACAATATAAAATTACTTGAATAACCTTATATTATTAAATCATTATAACATGGAAGTGTTCAAATGTTGTTTCTACTAAATCATTAAACATAAAGTGTGAAGTACATAAACATAAATCATAACGCAACAAATCATGATAACATATCATAAACATAAAAAAACATGACATATACCCTCATGCTTGTCTTCTATTGACCTACCTCCACGTAGTCCCCATCATAACTTGTTATCTGCAAAAAGGATAAAGGAAATCAGAGAGTGGCAATTACTCATTAAGTAGGAGACAATATGTAATGCCCTTTTCAGAAATACTGCTTTCAAAAGGAAAGTTTTACTAACATTAAATATAGAGCATGCATTTACATGAAAAATGTTGACTCAAAATAAACTTAATAGAAAAATAATTGAAATATCGTTTTATTGAAAATGAATATACGGAAGTGAAACAAAGGATGTCTTCATTAATATGATAACTAACAACCCAAGTAAAAAATAAACATATTCAAAGTTCAAAATGAAAACCCAAATACATCAAAAGTTAAATGACGTAAATGCCACACCAAAGTCTGAATCTTGATACAATTCATTAGTTGTTTATGATATCAACATTCTTTTAGGAATTTATGGTGTAAATTGGAGGCTCCACAATAGAATAAATGATTAAAATTTTAAAATGAAACAAAAAGATGGCCATAGATCTCGACCAGGATTCGTTTATGACCATTGTGTTATAAATTTGCAAACAACCATAAAGGGGTTATTAAAACATACTAGTGTTGAAGACTCTTTTGTCTTTCTCAGTCACCAGAATGCGTTAAACTTGCTCTCAAGCTAAGTGTTGGACTGCATCTCAACATCCACACGAAAAACAAACACAAGAAGTTTGTTATGACATTTGTGAACAGGTAGGCTATTTAGGTGCACAAGTGTGACTGTTTATATTAGGGCAAAAGTTATAAATTGTAAAATTGTGTCTGTTTATGTAGAGACCATGCACGATTGTTTATCATGATGCTTGTTCAATCACCCAATTTTTATCTTATTTATAAATTTCATGATTGTTAGAATTTTGGGGTAGATAAGATTCATGGATAATCATTATCTTGGGATAATGCATGCTTGTGCATGGGACAACATTATACATCTTGAATTTATCCATCTCCAATTGGATAAAGTTAAACGTTCACAATTTCACCCATATCCAAAGCACTTTGGACAATTGCATTTTGGTCATCAAAATATAATAATTTATATTTTGAGTCCAAACACTTCTCAAGACTCAAAATTGACTATCCAAATATCATACTTGATTCATCTTGAATAATCCAATGCCTCCAGAGAACAATTCCTCATGAGAAATAAAAATAAAAATATCAATAAAAAAGTTAAACACGATTAGTCTAAACAGACGTCAAAAGTTCGTGCTTTGGTCCTTATCACGAGTGAACATCTTTAGTAGCTTGGTAAGTTGGGAGCTCATTTTGACCATTTTTGTTCACATAAGGCGTTACCCCGTGACCAGGTTACATGCCAATTAGGTGAGCTCACTCAATTTAGATTGTTATTGTGTAACAAAGTAGCGTTTATCAACAAGTATGGATATAGAGGTGTTAAGAGTAGCGAATCTCGAAAGGGCAAAGTAAAAGGATTTGTCTTTGTTTCGCTAGCATATCTACATGTTTTTGATGTCTTTGTTTCACTAGCATATCTACATGTTTTTGAGCATTTCAAACGTAAAAAACATCTCACCTAACATTCTCGACACAATTATGCTAGAAAAATCAAACTCGCCCAAATATTAGGTGATTGTTGTGATCACCCTTCCTCATAAAATTTACCCCATTTTGTTCTTTTCATCCAAAACAACCTACTAGAATAAAGAGTAGACCAAAGCTTCGATATTGAATGGAATGCCTTCAATGAGGCAATGAAGTATGTATAGGTCAACCTTAGAGATGACAATGTTGTTGCCCATTCTCGCATAAACACTTTGAGATATGAGATAGTGAAAGACTCGATAGACAGAGTTATAAAGGATATATGTCCTATCTAACAAATTATTTTTAAACTCAAAATCTGTAAGTTGGTGCCATGGGGAGTGGTTGTCCAAATCATATTGGTTTGAATGGTTGGTCTAGATTGGCCAAATCCAAACAAGGTGTTAAGTTTAGTCACTGACAGATTATAGGCATGATCAAAGAACCTAAATTTACACTTGCCATTAAGTGAGTTAAAAGTATATGAGTTAAGAAACTCTAAAGGGTCCTATAGGTGGATAAAGACATCTTGATGAATTTATCAAGCCACCACAACTTCAACATAAACTCTACTTCATCAAAGACATTGAGTTGTTGCATCACCTCAAAGTCTAAATAAATAGTGGGCTCAATAACTCAGGAGGAGAGTTTTTCATACCAATTTTGTTGTATTGGTCATTTATATTGGATATAGCAAAAGGATGGTGGAGCCATGCGTAGGATTGTGGCTCAAGTGAAAGTTTGGTTGTTTATGAAGTTTGGTGTTTAGTCATCAACTTAAAGGTTGGTGGAGTCCTTTCTTTTGGATGCTCATAACGATTTTTGGTGTGCATAATAGATTTCTTCCTTATGGTATGGTGGTAATGAAGTAAAAGAGTGTATAGATTTGGATTTGATAAGATGATTTCATTGAGAAAGTGTGGGTTGTACACAAATAGGGTGAAAATGGAGAAAAGTTTAACTTAGACCTAGGGGAAAACTTGGCCAGGAAAAAGGAGTAAAACTTGGCACCTAAGTTTCATGAATGACTTAACCATAATTTTCTTAACTATAATGGCACAATAATATCCTAATTTCCTTCCACAATTTTAGTTCAACTAATTCCAATTCTTATCTTATTTTGCCAATGTCTTGGCCCAAAACAATGTTCTTAATTTGGTCTATTATTTCTTGACTTTAAATTGCAACAATTAATTAAGTCATGCTAACCTAAAACAATCAAAAAGGGTGTGAAACATATATCTCTTTGTGCCCGTATCAGAGGTTACTTTAAGAGTTAAGCAACGAATAACATATCTAGTTAATATGAAGGTAATATGAGCAAATATACATTTCTATGAGTAATTTTGGCATGCAAACCTATATTAGTTTATTCAATCATAATCAAGGGACTACGTCTAACACATTCAACAGACGTGAAATACAAGTATCAAATAAAATTGCATAGAAATATATCAATCAATCAGTCAAATGAGATCCTTTTTAAATCAATGAGTTATCCTTGTCTTTATTCCCATAATGCTCATCAACCATGCTAAAGATAAATTGAAACTAATAGTTGGTAACTATAACAACACAAAGTGAAGAAGCATAAAACACTAAATTGAAAAGAAAACTTAAAATGAAACAAAAATAATCTTTGGTTACCTTCTAGTAGCACTTCTTTTAGGTTATTAGCTCTACCATTTTATGTAAATCAAGTAGAAGAAGGCTCTAATAGTAGGCATAAAATGCCTATTTCGATTGGCTCATTGATCAGAGATAAGTTGAGATGTTAGCCATTCACTCAAAAAGCACTGAATTTTTTACTCCACACCTCTATTGCGCCATGTGGAAACACTTTTACTACCTTGAATAACCTTGAACGATGTGACATTAACTCTTTTGGAAGGAGTTTCATTAACTCTCTTGGAAGGAGTTTCAATTGTGAGTTAAATAATAGCTCTAAGTCTCCTTCGACAAACTGCTTATTAAATATATGCTTGTCATGCCATCAGTTTGTGCGCTTCTTGTATATCCTTACATTCTTATAATCACTAAACTCTTTTAATTCGTCTAGCTGCAATAACATTCTTTCTCTTGTTTTCTTAAGATGAAACTCCTTGAATCTTTAATTTGGGTGGAAATTTATTTTTGGACTATAACATTGCATTCTTCAGATAAGGCAACAGATTCAAATTCTTCTAACCTCCTTTAATTGGACAAGATATCTTTTAAGAATTTAACATGTACAGGTCTTTGAGCTTCGATGAATGACACATTAAAGTGATCTACTTGAATACTTCAAAGAACTTGTCAAACTGCTGATCTAGCTTCCTTTTCTAAGCTCTTTAAGGGAAATGTAGAGCAATATGATATTTATTTTGTCCAACTGATTTCTCTACCTGCTCCTTACTTGGATTTGTCAAGTTAACTTCGCTTGTATTACTTGCCTATGTATATTTCTCCCCTTCTAGCAATACGATCGACTCTACAAGATCTAGTAAAACTACATTAGGTTTTTTCTCTTTTTTTAGCTCCTTGTGATTATAGCCTTACATTACTCTATTGGATTTTGAGGCAGACTTGGCAACTTCCCTTGGTCTCATGAACTTGACAAACTGACCTGTTGCCTTAGTTGAACTTCCAACATCTTATTGTTATGGTCAATTGGTCTACCTTTGCGGTTAAATGTCTTATAGCCTTGTCTTGTGCTTTAGGCTTTTGTTTTTAGCTTGTATAAAACGTTCCATCATCAATTCTACACTTGATTTCTAGTCCTATGGTTTTGGATGCAATGGTTGAAGATTTGGATTCCTCAATTGAAACCCTAGAGGTGTTGCTCTGAAATTTTGGCTCGGATTTGATGAGGTAACTTGATTACTCCATATGAAGTTTGGGTGGTTCCTCTAACTTGGATTATTTGTATTCAAGTAAGGGTTTCCTTGTCTTTGCTAGTTGTAATTTAGAAGATTTACTTGTTCTACAGCAGGGTCAGAAGGAAACTAAATGGTCATGTTTTCATACCAATTTATTATGCCAAATATAAATATGATACAAAGTGTGCTAAACTAACCCTTTTTCTCGGCTAAGCATGCTAAACTAACTAATAATAGACAAGAATAGACCATGCTTTATTACTTGAAAATAATAAAAAAAAAAAATTTAAGTGATTAAACAACCTTTCATTACTTCAGCAATATTTAAAGATAAATTGTGAACATTGTCTAATTATTGAGAATCTCTAAATAATGAGGCATAAAACAAACGATAATTTTAGAAAGATTAGTACACCATAAATAATAGTAGATATATAAACTAATTTGTAAAATTTTTACATTAAATTTAATGAGGCATAAAACAAACGATAATTTTATTTATAAAAAATCAATTCAATAAATACTTAAATATTTTAACTTAGATTAAATATGCTAAGAAAGAAAAATAAAATTTTATTGAAGATGACTAAAAAAACGAGGAATTCTTTTCTAGCGTTTCCCATCAACACAGATCCTGCTTTTGATGCATTTAAGAGCTAGAACATTAATTTTTCTTGCAGTCGGGTGTGCTTTTACAATTAGTTGAAGCTAACAACTTATCATCTGCAAAAGCAACGCTGCAGTGACATTGGCCTTCCAAGCAATGAGCAGAACCCTTGCCACAACCGATAGCCTTACATTCTTCATCACTTTTACATGGAAAAAACACCTGTGCTTCTACCCCTGGCATTTTCATATTAACCGTAAAACCTGTAATAAATCAGTAGTGAGACAACATTAGCTACCATTCTTGAAATTAAATTATCAAAATCTAAGTAATACTT
This sequence comes from Mangifera indica, assembly GCF_011075055.1. Taxonomy (NCBI): domain Eukaryota; kingdom Viridiplantae; phylum Streptophyta; class Magnoliopsida; order Sapindales; family Anacardiaceae; genus Mangifera; species Mangifera indica. The sequence continues at coordinate 5,822,010 of NC_058156.1, forward strand.
TATGAGAATGACTAACACAAAACAATGAAGATGAGAAGGATGAAACATCTAGTTTTAGAAGACGCTTTAACCTTATTCTCTTTGTGAACTTGTTAAGTGAATATTTCTTAGAGTATAGTCAATTTATATACTTGACATACATTAGCTATCATGTAATTAAAGGCAAGAAAGCTAAATTCACCAATTATGTAATTCCATGAGATTTATAAAGAAAAATGTTTATTAATGGAAATCTATTTATTATTTTACTTTTTTAAGACTCTTATAATTAATTTAGCAACCATATAATTCCATGAGATTTATAAGAAAAGTTATTTATTAATGGTAATATTTTTATTATTTTACTTTCTTAAGACTCTTCTTGAGATATTAAAAAAAACCAACAAATTCAATTTTATCTTTGCTTTTGGTCTACTGATTATTTACTTTATCAAATCTACTAAAGGAGATGGAAAAACCACTATTTTTCATCTAAGGTTTTCCTCTTCGATACTTCCCTGCCTTGTAAGCTTAAAACGATATTTTATCAAATTTTGTTAATGAAAAAAAAGTGCCAACTTTTATGATTGGATAACAAGAAAGACGAAACACCTTTTTTTAATCTTTTATTCTTTTTCCTACTCACACCAAGCCTAACATTCTTTCAAGTCTTAACTATAGATTTCAGCAAATAAAGTCCAAGCCGAACCAAGATTGAGCCCTATCTCTAATTACAGGGCCCAAAATGGACCTAGTATTGGGCTTAAGCCTTGGCCCTTTAACCTATTATTTTCAGTATTATTTTTTAATATATTATTTATAATAATCAGTTTCATTAAATAATCTATTTTAGCTTTAATATATAACTATCATTGATTTGGAGTTTGGTGATTTTAAAACAGTGAGCAAATTACAAATTTAAAATTGCAAGTAAATGATATAATAGTTAAAATGGTTACAAATCACAAGCTAAGTATCATCATCGACCAGTTTTGCATTGTCTACTAAATTTGTATCTTTGAAAAGCTTAAGTGGTTTAGGATTTTCAGGTTGGTTATGTAACGTTCAATCTCTAAGTATCCAATTTCACAAATACATAGTGACTTTTTTCATCACATTATTTACTTGGACGCAATAGATGAAATGTCACAATACTATTTGGGCTATAATGGGGGAATTGACTTGCATTTTGGTTCTATGTTTGAAGCACATTCATATGTCATTTCTCCTTCTTGGTCATGTAGTTCTGTAAATGTTTAGATGCTTTATCCCACTTGATTCACATCTTCATCAATTTTTTCCTAGTTTTCTATGTTAGACATCAATCCACTAAACATGTTCTAATATGTTAAAAAAGACTATCTATAAAGTTTCCTTTATAGGAAATGTATTCATACCAGAAGTAGTTACCTATCCAATTAATTATAGTTGTAAACACACCTTTTCTAAACCTAGGATTTTAGACACAACCTACTTCATATAAGAATGAAATTTCTATCCAATATTTACATTAATTTTCTTCTATGTATAAAACAATCTTATGTAAGTTTGGATCATCTCTATAACTATCTAAAGTTTTACAAATTTGAAGCAAAAAATCTAACACTAACTTAGTAGTGGGATAATAAATACCATTTCATGTATTAGTGAAATTGTTAAAATCCTTTAAGAAAAAAAAAATATTTTAGAAACCTTAAATCAAATTCCTCGACAACTGTGTCCATGGAATTCTTCCGGTTGATGAAGTATATAATGTCCCATATATTTGAATTAGCCTTTTCCAACACTAAATTTAGTTCCATCAGATAAGTTTGTCACATTTTAGCTTCATGCAAAATCCCTCTCCAGAAGCATTGCTATCTAGAAAAAGATGCTACTAACTTAACTTACTAATTCATGATTACAAATCAAACTTAAAACTTGTAAAATAACAAAATAAAATTATTTAAATAACCCTATATTATTAAAACATTATAACATGGAAGCATTCAAACATCGTTTCTACTAAATTATTAAACATAAAGTGTGAAACACATAAACATAAATCATAACACAACCAATCATGATAACATATCATAAACATAAAAAACATGACATATACCCTCATGCATTTCTTTTATTGACTCGCCTTCATGTAGTCACCATCATAACTTGTTACTTGCAAAAATGATAAAGGAAACGAGTGAGAGATAATTACTTATCAAATAGGAGACAATATGTAAAACCCTTTTCATAAATACTATCTTCAAAAGGAAATTGTTCCTAACATTAAATATAGAGCATGCATTTAATTGAAAAAAGTTGACTCAAAATAAATTTAATAGAAAAATAACTGAAATACCCTTTTATTGAAAATACATATATAGAAGTGAAACAAAAGATGTCCTTATTAACACAATAACTAACAACCCAACTACAGAATAAACATATTCAAAGTTCACAATGAAAACCCAGAAACATAAAAAGGTAAATGACATAAATGCCCTCCAAAGTCTGAATCTTGATATAATTCATCAGTTGTTATGATATTAAGATTTTTTAGGAATTTATGGTGTAAATTGGAGGCTATACAATAGAATACATGATTAAAATTTTCAAATAAAACAACAGGATGGCCATAGATCTCAACTAGGATTCGTTTATAAGCATTGTGTTGCAAATATGGCAAACAACCAAAAAGGGGTTTATTGAAACAACTAGTGTTGATGACTCTTTTGTCTTTATCGATCACTGAACTACGTCAAACTCGCTCTCAATTAAGTGTAGGACTACACATCGATATCCATATGAAGAACGGACAAATCAAGGCTCAAACGAACACGGGAAGTCTACTAGGACATCTATGAATGGGTATGCTATTTAGGCGCACAAGTGTGACTGTGTGTATTAGGGCAAAAGTTATAAATTGTAAAATCATGTTTGTTTATATAGAGATAATGCACAACTGTTTGTCATGATGCATGTTCGTGCATCCGATTTTTATCTTATTTATAAATTTTATGATTATTAGAATTTCAGGGTAGATAAGATTTATGGATAAACATTATCTTTGGATAACGCTTGCCTATGCATATGACAACATTATTCATCTTGACTTTATCCTTATCTAGTTGGATAAAGTTAAAAATTCACAATTTCACCCATATCCAAAAAACTTTGGATTATTTCATTTTGGTCATCAAAATATAATAATTTATATTTTGAGTCCAAACACTTCTCAAGACTCAAAATTGACTATCCAAATATCAGACTTGCTTCATCTTGAATAATCCAATGCCCCTAGAGAATAATCAATCGTGAGAAACAAAAATAAAAAAAATCAATAAAAATTAACACAATCAATCCAAACAGATGTCAAAAGTTCGTGCTCTCATCCTTATCACAAGTGAACCACTTTAGCAGTTTGGTAAGTTGGGAGCTTATTTTGACCAGATTTGTCTATATAAGGCATTACCCTATGATCAGGTTACACACCAATTAGTTGAACTTACTCAATTTAGATTGTTATGGTACAATCACGGGTAGGGTTTTCTCAACATGGGTGTATTATTTGTCAACGGGTAAAGATATAGAGGCAGTAGGAGTAACGAATCCTGAAAGGGCAAAGTAAAAGGATCCGTCTTTGTTTTGCTACCATATCCACATGTTTTTTAGCATTTCCAATGTAAAAAAAATCTCACCTAGCACTCTCAATACCGTAGTGCTAAAAACATCAAACTCAACCAAATATTAGATGATTGTTGTGATCACCCTTCCATATAAAATTTTACCCTTTTGTTCTTTTCATTGAAAACAACCTACTAGAATAAAGAGCAGAGGAAAGCTTCAAAATTGAATGGAATGCCTCCAATAAGGCAATGGATATTTATAGGTTAACCTTAGAGATGACAACATTGTTGCCCACTCTTGCATAAAAATTCTGAGAGATGAAATGGTGAAGGACTCGATAGGAAAGGTTATGAAACATATATGCCTTTTCTAACAAATTAATTTTAAACTCAACACTTGTAAGTTGGTGCCACCATGAGTGATAGTCTAAATCATATTGGTCTAAAAGGCTGGTCTAGATTGGCCAAGTCTAAACAAGGTTTTAAGTTCAGTCATTGGCAGATCATAAGCATGATCAAAGAATGAAAATCTACACATGCCATTAAGTGAGTCAAAAGTGTATGAGATAATAAACTCTAAAGAGGTGGGTAGATACATCTTGGTGAATTTATAAAGCTTCTACAACTTCAACATAGACTTTACTTGATTAAAGACGTTGAGGTTTTATAACACCTCAAACTCTAAATAGATAGTGAGCTCAATAGTTTAGGAAGAGAACCTTTCATACCACTTTTGTTGTGTTGGCCATTTATATTGGATATAACAAAAGGCTGGTGAAGCCATGGGTGAAGTTGATTGTGGCTTAAGTGTAAGTTTGGTTGTTCACGAAGATGGCAATTTAGGCATCAACTTAAAAGCTAATGGAATCCTTTCTTTTTTTTTTAGACGCTTATAACACTTTCTGGTGTGCGCAATAGATTTATTCCCTATGGTATGATGGTCAGGAAATGAAAGAGTTTATAGATTTGGATTTGATAAGAGGATTTGGTTGAGAAAGTGTGGGTTGTGCCCAAATGAGGAGAAAATGGAGAAAAGTTTAACTTAGACCTAAGGAAATTTTGGTTGGAGAAAAGGAGTAAAACCTAGCGCTCAAGTTTCATGAATGACTAAACCTTAATTTTCTTATCTATAATGGCATAATAATATCCTAATTTCCTTCCACAATTTCAATTCAATTAATTCCAATTCTTTTATTATTTTGCCAATTTCTCAACCCAAAATAATTTTCTTGATTCGGCCTATTATTTCTTGACTTTAAATTACAAAAATTAATTAAGTCATAACAGATGGTATCAGAGGTCATTTTAAGAGTCAAACAGAAAACATATCTAGTTAAGATAGGAAGGTAATATGAGCGAATATACAATTTTATGAGTAATTTTAGCATGCAAACTTATATGCGTTTATTCAATCGCAATCAAGGGTCTGCTTCTAACATTCAAACAATACATTCAATAGACATGAAACACAAGTATCAAATAAAATTACATAGAAATATATCAATCAATCATATGAGATCCTTTTTGAATCAATTTGTTATCCTTGTCTTTATGTCTCATAATGCTCATCAACCATGTTGAAGATAATTTGAAACTTATAGTTGGTAACTATAACAGCACAAAGTAAAGAAACATAAAACACTAAATCAAAAAGAAAACTTAAAACAAAACAAAAATAATCTCGGGTTACCTTCTAGTAGTGTTTGTTTTAGGTTATTAGCTTGACCATTTTGAAAAAATTAGGTAAGAAACAGCTTCGATAATGTGTATTAAACACCCACTTCAATTGGCTCATTGATCAGATATGACTTGCGATGTTAGCCATTCACTTTAAAAGCATTGAATTTTCACTCCATACCTCTACTGGAAGGAGTTTTTAAAAAACCCCTAATGGGAAATTAATCCGAAAGAGAGGTGAATAAGATTATTAAAAAATAGAACACAAAATTTAGCAAACTTGATTTTTACTCAAAATGTCACAAACAAAAACAAATAACAAATAAACAATCAAAACATAAAGTAAACAATAAGAGTTTAGAAAATGTTAATTTTAGAGTGATTCGAAGCTTTTCATCCCAAGCCTCCTATGTCCACTTCTTCAAACAACCGATTTGAAGTTTCTACTCGAATCACTCATAGATTGCATTAGTTTACTCAAAATTTTGCCTTTTTACAATAGTGATACGAGATTTCACCCAAGTATAATTTGAAAGTAGATTTACAAGTAGAGTATGCCTTTAATAGTCTAATTTTACTAATGTGTATAAATGTTTCTCTTGAAAAATATGAGTTTTGGTTTCTAGAGAGAGATTATAAGCTTAGAGATTGAGATAAGAATTCTCGAAAGCTTTGAGTATGTTCTCTAATCCTTTTGACTTCAATTTAACTTGTTTATATAACCTTGAGACTTGAAAGATCTGTTGGATTAATTTTACTACCCGTTGACTTATGAAAAAGATTATTTTACTTTGAAAAACACAAGAAGACGGGCGTCTTCTTACACATCCTCGCTTTGACAACTTTGGAATAGTCATCCAATGTTCGAATTTTTGAAACATGCCACTACAGGGACATGCATCCTTCCTTGCTCCTTGAAATTTTAGAAAGCATCACAAGCATCCTAATGTGTTGGTTTCATTGACCATCTCAATTATGCTTATTAATGCATTGGAGAGGGAATAGACATTTCATGGTCATCATCCAGTAGGGGATAAGTGTTTCTTTTAGAGGGATAGACGTCCCTAGTAATTTAGAAAACATTTTCGATAGCTCTAGACTTATGATGACAAGTTTGAGACTAGCAAAGCGACTGACGTCCCTGACTTGAAAAATTACACACTTACATTTTGCTTATCTTTTAGTCATTGGAACTTTATGCTATAGACTCTGTTAGCATAATAATTATTAAATATCAATATTAAACTTAGTTTTGACATAATCAAAATACCTAGGGCTCCAATAGTATCAATTGCGAGTTAAATAATAGCTCTAAGTCTCATTTGGCAAACTACTTCTTAAATATATACTTGTCATGCCACCACTTTATGTGCTCCTTATATATCTTTGCATTCTTATAAGCATTAAGTCTAAACTCCTTTAATTCATCCAACCGCAATAAAATTCTCTCTCTTGCTTTCCTAAGATCAAAATTAAAGAGTTTGATGGCCTAGTAAGCTTTGTGTTCTAACTTATCCGGTAAGTGGTTGAATTTTCCATATACAAGCTAGGTAGTCTAATATGCCCATAAAGCATCATCTAACTGAATGCTTGAGCCTTTCCATGATGAATTTATTATCTTTTTTATAATTCTTTTGATTTCTCAATTTGATAATTTGACTTGCCCATTTGTTTGCAGATGGTAGGCTATTGCAACCTTATGTGACTCAATATTCCTTCAAAACCCTTTCAAATAGATGTTTGCAGAAATGCAACCCTCTTTCCCTAATGATCACTCTCGGGGTCCCAAACCTTGTGAAGATAAATTCCTTTAGGAATTTCACTATAACTTGAGCATCATTGGTAGGGCTTGTAAATGCTTCAACCCACTTTGAAACATAGTCTACAACAATGAGCATATAATAATTCTCACAAGAAGTTGGAAATGGTCCCATGAAATCTATCCCCCATATATCAAACAATTCAATCTTTAGTATTGTACTCCAGGGTGACGCGAACCTTAATGATTTGACGTAAGACCCAATAGTCAAGAAGATATTTCCCTAGGATTGAATTGCTTTCGTCACGTAATTAAACCTTGACCCAAATCGATATGGAATCGAACGAACCATGGTATCGTGAATGGTGAAAGTCACAAGACGAATCTTGATAAGTTCAAAGATTGTAAACTCAACAGTAAGCAATCTATTTGTGAAAGTCAGCCAAAAGATCTATTCATCATGAAAATTTGAGTTTATATAATACATTGCCAACTTAACTCTAAACTACCCATGACTCAATGGACTTTTAAACTTCCCAAGCCCATTACCTAATTAACTACCCAAAACACTAATTAAATTAAAAGAAAATATGTCAATTGGGCTCAATAAAGTCTAGCCCGGTCACAAACAAGATCATAATCATAAAAATTGAAAATCCTAAACTTGGTAAAACAAAAACTATGTAATACACACTGAAACAGTTTTATTTGGGCCTCTAAATTGGGTGTAACCAGTAAAACTAGTTATTTTATAGAGCTCGAAATGAGCTTCGCGTTGATATATTATAGGCCTCGTAACTCTTCTCGGATCAAAAGTTATGGCTGTTCAAATTCTATCTACGCATAGGCTCAGACCTGTAACATAGATTTGTGTTAGGATAGAAACTGTTTCTTTCGCATGTGCATCCAAACCCAATCACTAGGTTGGAAGACCATCTTATGCCTTCCTTTATTAGCTTGTTTGACATATTGTTTAGTTTTCCTCTCAATATTTTGCCTAACTTTCTCATGAAGTTGTCAAACTAACTCTGCCTTCTTTTTACCGTCTAAACTGGTATGTTCCTCAACAAATAAAGGTAACAAGTCCAAAGGTGTGAGTGGATTAAAACCATAAACAACTTTAAAAGGTGAATAACAAGTAGATGTATGCACAACCCTATTATATGCAAATTCTACATGTGGTAAGCTATCCTCCCAAGTTATCAAGTTGTTTTCTAATACAACACGTAATAACTAAGCTAAAGTTTTATTGACTACCTCTATTTGTCCATCTGTCTACAAGTGACATGTTGTAGAAAATAATAGTTTAATACTTAGCTTACCCTACAATACCTTTCAGAAATAGCTTAAGAACTTCACATCACGATCAAATACAATACTCTTTGGAACTCTATGCAAATGCACGATCTCCCTAAAAAACAAATTAGCAATGTAAGTTGCATCATCAGTTTTACAACATGGAATAAAGTATGCCATTTTTGAAACCCTATCAATTACGAAAAAAATCGAATCACTACCTTTCCTAGACATAGGTAACCCTAAAACAAAGTCCATAGAAATATCCTCCCAAGGTACTGTAGGAATAGGTAAAGGTGTATATAAACCATTAGGTAAGACTCTAAACTTGGCCTGTTTACACTTAATGCAACGAGTACAAATACGTTATACATCTTGTTTCATAGATGGCCAAAAGAAATGTTCTTGTAGTATACCTAAAGTCTTAGTTATACCAAAATGACCCATTAATCCATCCTCAATTGCTTCCCTCACAAGCAATTCACACAAGGAACTCATAGGCACACACAATCTATTTTCTTGAAAAAAATAGCCATCATGTCTATAAAACTTACCAAATGCAATTTTTTCATAAGCTTAAAAATTACTGAAAAAGTCAGAATCATTTACATACAAATCTTTTATATACTCAAAACGAAGTAACTTGTAGCTAAAGTCGAGATTAGAGTATACCTGTGAGATAACGCATCTACCACAACATTTTCCTTACTTGTAATGAATGACATAAGGAAAAGTTTCGATGTATTCATCCCAGCTTACATGTCGCTTGTTCAACTTACCTTGTCTCTTTAAATGTTTTAGGGACTTATGATCTGTCTTGATGACAAACTCGCATGGCCAAAGGTAATGTTGCCATGTCTCCAATGTACTCACCAAAGCGTATAACTCTTTATCATAAGTAAGTTACTTTAAAGTAGGTCCGTTGGGTTTCTCATTGAAATACGCTATGGGCCTATTTTCCTACATCAAAATAGCTCAAATACCTATACCTGAAGCATCATACTTAAGTTCAAATGGTTTAGAAAAATCAAGCAAAGCAAGTAACGGTGCAGAACTTAACTTATTCTTGATTAATGCAAATGCACGCTCTTGTTCCTCACCCCACCTAAACCCTACATTCTTTTTAATAACTTTGTTAGTGGCGTTGTTAGTATACTAAAGTCTTGTACAAATCTCCTATAAAAACTAGTTAAACCATAGAAACTCTTCACCTTGGTTGTAGAAGTAGGTATTGGCCACTCTCAGATAGCCTTAACCTTCTCCTCATCTACCTTAATCCCCTTAGATGACACCACAAATCCTAGGAACACAACTTGGTCAGTGCAAAAGAAACATTTCTTAAAATTACAAAATAATCTTTCTTTCCTAAGCACAAGCAAAATGTCACGCACATGTCCTATATGCTCATCTAGACTACAACTATAAAAAAAAATATCATCAAAATAAACGACTACAAACTTGCCAATAAATACACACAAGACATGGTTCATTAATCTCATAAATGTACTAGGTGCGTTAGTAAACCCAAATGGCATTACCAATCATTCATATTGTCCATGCTTAGTTTTAAAAGAAGTTTTCCATTCATCGCCCTCTTTCATCCTAATCTGATGATACCTACTTTCCAAATCAATTTTCAAAAAGATACATGATCCATACAACTCATCAAGCATATCATCTAACCTTGGTATAAGATAACGACACTTTACAGTGATTTTATTGATGGCTCGACAGTTAACGCACATTCTCCACGTCCTATCTTTCTTAGGTACTAGAATCACTAGTATGACACATGGACTCATGCTTTCTCTCACGTATCTTTTATTCATCAACTCCTCTACTTACCTTCGAAGCTCCTTTGTCTCTATAAGATTACTTCTATAAGCTGGTCAGTTAGGTATCACTGCTCTAGGTATGAAGTCAATCTAGTGCTCGATTCCATAAATTGGAGTTAGTCTATTAGGAATCGCCTCAGGGAATATGTCTTCAAACTCCTACAAAAGAGAAACAAACACACTAAGAAGAGAATTATCAGTGTTAGTGAAAGATAAAAAACTTTCTTTGTAAACTAACAATAATAGATATTATTTAGTCACAAGGGTAGTCCTCATATCACTTATCTTCTCATAAAAGCGCTATTTTTTTCACACATTGTTTTCTCTCTTGTTTTTTCTCTCATGGTTGAATTGCTCACCTTCTTTTCCCTCTCCCTTCTTTTCGACCTTACTTTTTCTTCACTCATCCTCATTCACATTTTCTCTGTTTTTGTTTTTACTCTTACTTTCTTTTCTTTTTTCATTCATCTTTCTTCTCCTTACTTGATCCTTATAAACCTGTTTTGGTGACAATGGTACAAGTGTGATGAGTTTATTGCTCATCACAAAAGAGTATCTATTTTTAAATCTGTCATGTGTCACCTTTCTATCATATTGCCATGGTCTTCCTAACAAGATGTGTCTAGCATGTATGGGTACTACATCACATTACACTTCATCTTGATACCTACCGACAGATAAAGCCACCACTACTTGTTTATTCACCCTAATTTCTCCATAATCATTCAACCACTGAAGCTTATAAGGTTTAGGGTGTTTGATTGTGATTAACCTAAGTTTTTCTATAAGTTCGGTACTGGCTATGTTTGCGCAACTATCCCCATTTATAATTAAAGTACACACCTTACCCTTCACGTGACATCTAGCATAGAAAATATTCTTTTTCTGCTCATCATTTTCTTCCTTGTGTAAACTTAAAGCTCTCTTAGACACTAATGCCTCACCCTGTACTACATACTCCAACTCTACATCACTAGCATCCTCTAACGGTGGCATAGACTTATCACTAGACTCTTTCTCTGTCTCATATTCACCATCTTTTCTCAATACCATGGTTCTTTTATTAGGACATCGGGAAGCTATGTGACCCTTACCCAAACACTTGAAACATTTTATCTCACTGTTTCTCTTTGATGGTGAGGTTTAATCCTAGGCGTTTCTCGACTAGACTCTTCTCCTTTAAGTTTAGAGTACTCAAGTTTTGGCTTAAAAGCTGGCGTATCATCTCTCTTTGACACGTTCAGCTTCCTAAAACTAGATTAGGAACTTACATCTATTTTACCCTTATGTTGTAATTGTCTTTCTAATGTTTCTAGTTACCTTCATGTGGACAAATAGAGGTCCTATTATGTTGTAAATAGTAATGAAAGTGTTTAGGAAGAATTGCAATTTGAAAGAGTCATCAAATGTAGATTTACACTCTGAAACTCTCTTTTTATATGTATAACAAATCGTAGATCTTGGGGTAGAGTTTAGTAGGCAAAACAATTTATTTTTCACTTTATTACGCTACCATATCATATTAGAATTTGGATCACGAAAAACGAACACAAATGCACCCTACTACAAGTATTATGTTTTATTACGAATTATTTTGTGCTACTATAGGCGATGCCTTACTGCGGGCGATGTAGGAAGAAACTCTCACAAGTACCCCTCATAATAATTTTTATGAACTATAGTCATGGACTAGCATTCATGCATTTGAAGCCACTAGCTTGACTTAGGGTTTTGATAACTTGCATTATAACCTTTCTCTCATGCCTTACTGGTAAGTTTTTTATCAAGAAATGTTTAGTACTACTGTGTACCCTAAACATTTGTATTATTCTTCAAGACTAAGTTTCAAAACACGTTGGCTTTATACTTAACATTTCTTTATCTTTTTCTTAGGCATACGATCATACACCATTAGGTGAACGGCTATAAGGCTTTTCCTTTAATGTAGGGTCATGTTTACTGATAGGCCAAAACACTTATTCCCTCTCTCCCCAAATTATGTTATTTTTCGAAGTTTTCCTTCGTTAACTTTGAAAATCGTATTAACCCACTTATTGATGGTTAAAATTAACTAAGTCTATTAGTTATATTATTCCCTATCCCCCCTAAACCCTAAAAACTAATAATTTTCCCTAACTCAAGTTTTCAAAAACAACATTTTCCCTTTTAGTTTTTCTAAACTTTCAGATTCAATATTTTCAACGGTGAAGAGACTTCTCTAATGATCTCTAGGCAACATCTCTTCCTCTCAGACATATCCTCTTTCTGGTCATCCTCTTTTCGATGCAGTGCAATGTCATCTTTGTTAGAGAACAAAGACAAGGTCTTCATCGACAATAAAGACTTTTTATTGACAAAAAGTCTTTGTTTCTAAACAAAGAGAGTTTATCTTTGTTAGAGATGAAGATGATGTGACACCATGTCAAAAAAAAGACGGGCTAGAGAGAAAGAGATATTGTCTGAAGATCATCAGAAAAGTCTCTTCATCACCAAAAAAATTGAATCTAAAAGTTTGAAAACCCTAGGGGGAAAATATGGCTTTTGAAAACTTAGGTTAGGAGAAATTTTTAGTTTTTAAGGTTTAAGGAGAAAAATGAAATCAAATTTAAGTTTATTTTTAATATTAAATATAAAATATCAATTTTGTCCTTAAAACTAACATATTTAATTGTCCATAGGTGAGTAAATGGGATTTTCAAAGTTAACGAAGGAAAACTTGGGAAAAGAGCATACTTTGGGTAGAAATAAGTCCTTTTGCCTTATTGATAATATAGGAAAATTAAAACTTTTACCCAAATTTTCTCTTTCCTAAACAAATATACTCAACTTCTTTTAATTAAACATTTATACCACAAAGTGAGCAAAGTCCTTAAAATACCCCTTAACTTAAGCAACCCTTTATACCTCCCTTCTTCCATCGTGGGTGAGGTTTCATTACCCTTCTCAAAACATTGCTCACTCAAGCCCAACCAATAGACAAACTTCTCTCAGCTTATTTGATCTTTTTTGACGTTTCAACAATGGTCAACATTACAATAGCAGCAAAGGTAAGTGCTTATTTAGTTTTTGACCTAAGATTAGTTGTTTTTTATGATGAATATGTTTGAGTTAGCAATTTCTTGGTTTGAAAATTATTTTTGTTGAAGGATAATGTTTGGTTGTTTGTTTAATTCATAATTTACAAGTGTTTGCTTTTTTCTGTCTTCAGAAAATCTCATTGTTGTCTTTGACTTGACAATTAGATGTAAGGTATAGGTTAAGAAAAAATATGATTTTTTTTTTAGTTAGAAATGAATGATTTGTGTCGGAAAGATGTTTATTTATGATTATGTGCTTGATTTGTCAGTTGTAATATGTGAAAAGTTGGTTGATTTGCATCGATTATATGAGATATATCTGGATGAACAAGTAGGCAAAAAAGAACTTGGAAAGTCTCACTTGGGCAAAAAAAGTCTCGCCTGATGAAAAGAAGTCTTACCTCTACGAGATCAAATAGCTAGGCAAGCCTTATGTGGATGTTATTGTTCACAATATGTATACACTTCAATTTGTTTTATTATAATAAATTGATGATGTTTTTTTTGTCTTTTTTAGAGATTTCATGTCAACCATCAAGAAGGCACGTACAGATTTTACAAGGCCCATGCATTTTGAGTCAATTAACACTTCATAGAAAAAATGATACAATGAATGTCATCAACAAGAAATTAACGATAACCCAAAAAGAGATATTCCAGACAACATGTTTTGGGCACTTCCTAGGATTAGAGATGACCCATTTTAGTTTTGTACTTATACACTCGGTGTTATTTTATTTAATCAACCATGAGGATACAACAAGAGGCTTTGGCTCAAATTAAAAGGCATCAATGTCCAATTTAGCCTTTTAGAGTTTGTAATGGTTATAAGTACCATTTTAGGGCATGATATAGATGTGTCAGCCTACATAGATTGTTTGGAGAGCCCCCGATTAAGGCATTAATACTTTTTTAGTGTAAGGTCAATAACTTATTTGGACATACAAAAGGTACTTGAGTCATAGTTTTGGGGCAACTGTGACAAAGATGTTGTGAAGTTTACAGTATTATATTTATTACATTTCAAACTATTAAGATCAGAAAATAGGATACTGATTCAAGATCAAATATTATTTTTAGTCAATAATCTTGATGCAGACAACCAATACCCTTGGGGTTTAGTAGTCAGAAGTGTGACATCAGACTCCATATGGCAAGATATACATGTCAAGTACATGAAATGTTCTATTGACTCCCTACCTTAACCGAGCTCGCCCCCTATGCTCATTTACCCATTGATAGGGTTCCTAATAACATTCTAGGTAACCATGGATAATAAATATAGTTGGTTTATTACATACAATCATAAATACTAACAAGAGTTTTTGTCCATTATACAATATTGGATTTACGAGACATTAGAAAACTGAAAGGCTTTTGTCCATCTCGAAGCAGATGATAGGTCCTTTTTATACTAAAGTAAAAGACTATTGTCCTATTGACATGGGATGATATACTCGTAATATTTTAGGCTTCTCCTCTAAGTAGAAAGATCATTCATACTTCTTTAGTTGATTGGTTCATATTAAATTAGTTTAATTTTAACAAATTTCCATTCTTTTCCAAGAGGTTATTGCTTTTGTATTGCATCTAACACAAATTATGCAAGAAATAGAGTGATGCATATAAGCATTCGATTTCTTAGGAGAAGAGGCACATACATCCTCATTAGATGAAGAGCTTGTTGCATCTTATGATGATGAGCATACTCACTTGACATGTTTTGTAGTTTACAACTCTTTATTCCTAACATGTTGATGCTCCGTTGCATAAACGTCGAGCCCCGAGCTCTCTATGGCCTCCCTCATGTTTAAGTGTCACCTGAACAAGTTTTAAGCCTATAACTCCCTATGGTCTTCCTTTATGTTTGAGTGTCCCATACACGGGTTCTAAGCCTTAGTTCCCCATGGCCTCCCCTATGTACAAGTGTCCCCCGAACAAGTTTTGAGCTTATAACTCCCTAAGGCTTTCCTTTATGTTTAGGTGTCCCCTGCACAGGTTCTAAGCCTTAGCTCCTCATGGCCTCCCCCATGTACAAGTGTACCCTACAAGGGTGTCCAACCCCAACTCTCTAGCACCTTCCTCTATGTACGGGTGTCTCTCACATGTATGTTTTGTTTTTTGTTTTTTTGTAGTGAGCACACATGTTACTTTTAATGTTGTGGTTACAAAAACCGTTGACGACATTAAGTAATATGTTTGCCACCAACACAATGGTTAAAAGATATCAATCTAAAATAATGACCAAGTTTGAGACGTCACTAATGCATATATATAGATACCTCAAGAGCAGCGTCCACGTTTCCAATTTCTCTTTTCTCCCAATACCAAAGGTTAGCAGATGAATCTGATTATTACCCTCCTTCATAATAGTAACTAATAGTGACCAAAAGTACTTCCCCTTTAAATGTTAAGTGTCAATGGAAATCATTAGATAACAAAACTGCTAAAACCTCCTTATCGAACACCCAAATGCCATAAAGAAAACTTAAACTTATTATCTCCGTCATTATCAATATGTGTTATTGTTCTAGGATTTCATAACTCTAGATTATGACAATACTTAGGTAAGAGCATAAAAGACTTCTCGAGTGATCCTTTTAATGCATTTAATGCATATGTCTTGGCATGTCACACTTGTATGTATGATATATCAATCTTGTACATAGTCGCCATGTCAGAGATAATTTCTTTTTGTCGATATATGTGGGTAACCACAAATATTGATTTAAGGATTGACCCCAAGTCTTGAGCACTAACTTGACTATGATGTGGTAATATCTAATCCCATAGATAAGTGTGTTCTTTGCCAATATACTATAACACCTAAAAATCTCCATTGTTGTCCTTTGTTGCTCTGCCTACCATTTACATTACTCAACTAAACATTTGTTCTTCTACATTTTCCTATCAGAGTGAGGTACTTTGTATTCAAAAGTTATCTTTAAAGCATGTCTTTCAAATAATTCTTTTAATTCTACCTTAGAATTATAATAACCCATTACTTTTAAACTCTTTTCAGTTTGTGTTTCATGATTACTAATAGCCTCGTTCTCAACATCCACGATAATTTAGAAAACCCACTAAAAAAAATTAGGATCATGAATATTTTTCATATATGCTTTATGACCAAACTATAATGTTCCACATAACACTCGACCTCATCATTACGATCATTGATTGGACTTCTCTTAGCATCTTCGCATGCATCGTACATCTTAGGGTCTTTGATCGGTACATCATACATCTTGTCAACTTCCACAAACCTCGTGAATTGATCATCATCATCATTACCCTTAACATCATTATCATAATTCTCATTATCATCTTCATCATCATGATTCACATCATACTCCTAGAAAATATGTGATTGTGCCCAATTGTATGTCGAATTATCCTCCTTTTGTTCATGCTCAACCTATTCTTCTTGAAGATTGTCTCTTCCTTCGATACAACTCTCTGAAACATAAAGTTGTGTAGATCCTAGTTTTTTTTCGTACTGCCAACATCACATACTCAAAATCATCATTATCTCAAATCTCATAGGCTTTCTACTCAATGATACTTCATTAAGCATAAATATGTGAACATTTTAGGTAATAGCATATTTTTTCAACAAATCCTTTGAAACTAGCGCTTATGTCAATGCAAATCACTCTTTCGTCCCTACTAACATATCTCGTAATATTGTCATCTCTTGTAACCCATTTTCCTCCAAACTGAATCATAAAAACAACTTTTTTCCATTTTGAAATGAAAGTAAAACCTACGATAATTAAAGTATGACAAATGAACTAGGGAAATTATAATTTTTGAAATAAAATGAGAAATTACAACATATTCGTTTGTACTAGGCTCACCTAATGGGGCTTGTCAGGACTTCCAGGTGCACCTCGCCTACCTTTCGTTCTTCACTAGTTATGTTTTCTACATCATATTCATGTCAAACATATCATAAACATGCATTCCACCTAATTAATAAATTTTTCTAGTAGATATATCGGTACTTTAACTAATTTAATTGACAAAAAGTAACATTTGTCAAAAATCTCATTTCCTCAACAAAATCACAAAGTTTATGTACTATAAATTATAATTTAATTGTGTAATCAAATATAGATAATATTAAGAGTTTGGATCAACACTTACCTGAATTATGATGATTTTTATGCAAAATTTTTCATAAAACAACTACTATTTTATAGTGAAAAGTCAATTGAATGTTGTGTTTTTAAAGTTGAACACGAGAATAAATTTGGTATTATAGCTCACTTTGTGGTATATATGCATAACCAGAAAAATATTAAATAAAATTGTATAGAAAAGTCAAAAAGTGGGTATAAATTTCAATTTTCTTATATATATAGTCTTAGGACCATAAATAAAATAGTACATTCTAGTATCAAGAAAGCTCATAATTGTGTTAAAAGTTCATCAGGGATGATGGGCCACGGAGAAAAGTAAAATTAAGGTGGTCGAAAAGTCCAACTCAGTCAATGTTGTGCATAGAGATGTCAATTGGGTTAGATTAAATAGAGACCTGATCTAAAACTTGGGAATAAGGTCTGATCCAGTACTGCAGTGTATCAAGAGCCCACCCCATAGATCTCTCAAGGTCAAGTCATGGGCCTAAGTGTTAGAACAATGGGTCGGCCAAGCCCGATCCATTACCTTTCATAATTTTTTAAAAATTATAATTAATTAATTAATAATTATAATATAAAAAATTATAAATATTTATAAAGAAATAAAAATTTTAGACTTAAAAAATGACTTTGAGTTATTTATAGTCGATGAAGGAAATAGAAGATTTTATTCTTTAATTTCTATGACTATTTATAAAATACAAAAGTGTAAGTGTAAAAGTTTCACATTTAAAAAAATTCAATCACTCATTTTCTTTATACACTGTAAATAAAGATTAAATAAAGTAAAAGGTTCAACCAAACTCATGTTTTAAATCCCACAACAGTGATATTGATCATGAGAACTAACTCCTTTATTATAAATAAGTTTATCTTCTTTTTTATCACAATTTAATTTTCTAACATGTTTTGTAATTAAAGAAAACATAATTAAAAAATTATTTAATAAAAATAAATTTTTATTAAAGTTAATGGGTCAATCCATCTAAGAGCAACCCGTTGTATATAGGGTAAAGCTTCGGTTTTAAAGTTTTCATGGGTTGACTCGATCCTTACACCCGATAGACTGAGCTAAAGCTAACCCAGCCTGACCCAACACTACCTCTAGCCGTGGGCGACGACCACAAAACAGTTGGTTGATGTTTTCATCTTCCCCAGCAGAAAATTGCAGTCATGTATCATCTATCAATCAAAAATATTATTACTTAATTTGTCAAAAGGAGGAATATTAACTTGCCTGGCAAAATATCCCCCCATTGCAATTGCTCATGCACTATCGTGCCACTGGATCCACATGGAAATTTAGTCAATAAAAGTCCTCCCTCTTACTGCATTTTCATTCTAATAATTAAACAGAGCCCTTCTAAATAATGCATTTACAGTTCATTAATATGATATGACACGATATAAAAAAATTTAATTTAATTTAATATAAAAATAACCCATACCAACTTTAATATTTAGAGAAACGTTACTCTAATAAAATTTGATATGAATAAATTATAAAAATATTATAAGATAATATCAACAATTAAAATTCTTATAAATTATATATTGTTCTATCTTTATATAGTTATGATTACTTATTTATTCTTGATTTTTATTTAATTATTCGGTAACAAAAATATAATTTTGTTAGTAAGATTATTGTATGTTTTAATGGTCTTTATATATAATATTTAGAGTATTTATAAATAAGACAAAATATTATAGTAAGTTTTATAAATAGTAAGTTTAGTGTAATTTAATGAAAAAATTAAAATATTAAAAACACTTATTCTGATGCACTTAGGGAAATCTCACATCAACAAAGTACGAAAAAAATGTTGGATATGTATATACATTTTATATTACTTGAAGATGTTAAAATATGATTAGTTAAATAACTTATGAACTCTTTAAACATTTTGACAATATCCTATTAAACCCAAGATGTTACAAATAATAGTGTCGAATCAGTTTGAGTTTTATTAGGTTAACTTGAACATTATAGGATTGGACTAGAATTGAATATTTTTCATACAATTCTAATTTAGATTAGATTATAATTAAAGGTTTTTAACTCAAAACTCAAATTGACACGTTACAAACATAATTTAATGACACAAATTATCAGGATTAGTTACAATATGGAACACTATACACTCAAAAGAATTCTTTTTATAATTATAAAAGTGTTTTAAATATTTTTTAAAACAAAACAAATAAATTAAATACAAAATAATCTCAAAAAGGAAAAATAAATTAGACCCTAGTGTTAATAATAAGTGATGTTGAAGCACAATTATCTCTCTTCCACGGAGAGGAAACAAATAGTTGAATTTTGATCATAAACATGGTGGTTAAGAATACAGTACTCCAATCATGCAATGTATTAATCTCTCCCAAGCTCTTCCGATCCTCCTACTGCAATTGTGTCAATGCTTTTCTCTTCTGAATCTATCTGCCCAGGTAATATGTGGCAGTAATGATGAAGAACTGCCAAAACCCAAATACAATACAAGTCTAAATCTGTCAACTCTTCCTTCGTAAAAGAGAGATAAAAGGTGCCCAAATTTTCCCTGAGCACATCAAATTGTCTAAACTCATACACAGGATAGCCATTGGCCAGCGCACAAATTAACTTTTTTGTACAAAATCCTACTTACAATCGCACGTTACCATTCCATTGACAAGCTTGTGCATGTCATATTTTGACAATGAGCTCAGCATTATGCAAACTTCATCCCAGACTTAGTCTTCATCTTAAGGCTTTTCCGCTGCATCATATCTGAAGATTGGATTCTAACATCCTTCCAATCTCTAAAAGTAAAATCACTGGTGAGTTCGCTGTTAAGAGCCAGTAACACAAGAACATGGTTGCCTACTGTTTCTCTGCATTTGTGTCATCAATGCCTGATTTTATGGGATTTTGATTTTTTTTTTTTTTTCTGGGTATTCTCTAATCTACCTCTGCTTGAATGATTGAATCTTGTTTAGGGGAGATAACCATACAGTCTAAGATCTGGCAGAAAAGTTTGCTTATAGGTTTCAAACTGAGATCAAATACAGCAATTATGAAAAGCACACACTTTAACCTGCAAAGATTAACAACCTCCAATTTTGACAGCATAGCCCAAAGCTTTAGTCAATTGAAAGGGACCAGCCATACAACCAATACAGGCAAAGCCTAAAAGAGCCAACCACAAATTCAAGACTTAATTTCTAAGGTCGGATCCCTCAAGTCGGTGTGCTTAAACATATAAAGCTGATGGCTATGTCCAACTAGAATATAAAAGAAACACCATCAGTCTCTAGAGGAAAAAAAAAAAAGATTGATTGCAGTTCAGTTTCTACATAAGCAAGTACTAATATGCATAATTATAACAATATGATTCATGTTACGACAGCATACAAAAACATTGTTTATTTATACCTAAAGCAATCAAACAGATGATATACATCAGAAAAAAAAAAAAAAAAACCCTTTCTGTGGCATGGGTGCTTGAAGAGGTACAAAACCTCTATATCCAGGCATGTTTCACATTTCCATTATCATATATACTAACAACAAGAATGATTCAACAAGCAAGAGCAACTTATGACAATCACTGTGAGCACTGATCTAGCAAGTTTCCCATGTCACAATCAATCACTTCAATTACCACCATCTTATTGGATAAAAGCTTAACAAGATCAAAGCAAATGTTTAATTAATGATTGAGATAACTATTTTTCAAACATTTTTTTCAAATATTGGACAAGCAGAAATTTCCACTAGGTAACATTGGCGGTACAGAAATTGTCATGAGCAATTTCAGTGAAAGCAAGAAAAAGGTATCACAAAAAGTATACTCAAGAGTAGTTCTTTAAATTTAGTCAAATCTACTTTTCATCAAAATTATTGTTCAAAAACATCTTTACCCCCTTCTATTCACAACCTTCAATAATCTGTTGAAATTACATCTCAATAGCAAATTACCAGGCTTTCAAGTGCGGTAAAGGAGGCTTGCAGAATGTCACCAAGTTTTATATGATTAATTGGGTGGGTACCATAGGAGTCCCAAGAGTTTTGAAAAATAGTTGATGAAATGCACATGGGATATGCATCTCTCTTCCTTAGTAGTCCAACCACAGCTAGCCCAGTATTCAGCATGACATATGCAATTACTCAATACAAGTAAAGATGCTATAGAAATCTCCCAATAGCTCTGCTGGAGAATACACTAATTCCATGTGTTCTAAAAGCAGTTCCCATTAAATTGTCGAGATTCAAACCACATGCCTATTTACTCAGTGTAAAAGCACATTTAAAGCTTCAATGTGTAGAAGACTCAAAAGTAGAAGAAATAAAGTCCTCTGATTGCAGCTGACACACACACACACACTTGAGGGTGACAACATATATCAGTTTATACTAAAGAAACCATCTCCATTCTCCACTATAAGAGAACAAGTAACTTCAGTACTAAACAGGGCAAGCTTACTTCAGAGACGTGAAGACGAAGACGAAGATCCAACAATGCAGGGAACCACAGCCAGCACATTTGTGCTATTTCTCCAAAAAAAAAAAAAAAAATCAGCAAATTATTTGGAGTAATATCTGATTCTATACATCTAAACCAGTGATGCTATGTTAACAAGCATTTTGATTCAAGTACAATAATAAATTAGAAAACCAACTATAATGCAACAATGAACTGCACAAATCAAAATGTTCATGTATGACACCCTTAAGGAATTAGCCAATCGATATAGCAACACTTTGGAAGGAGAAATGGCTGTAAACATATTCATAGTGAATTTTAGTTAGGAAGTTCAATAATTTGGGTCACAAAGAACCTAGCCCAAAGCTTACACAATAATTAGATGAGGTTACAATATGGATGGTATTCACATAAAAAGTCAATATAAGCTTTGGAAACTTGATAATTTGATCTTCAAGCTGACATTGCCTGATTTAGGCAGACCCGACAATCCTAGAAATGGATGATGCAAAGTTAGCAAGCAGCAACATCATATTGATTTTTCTAAAGCATACATAACTTATTATTCATATGATTCATTGCAGCACAAAAATTTAATATTTCTTCCCCAAAGCCTCCTGTGCATGCCAATTTCATTTTCATTACTCATTAGGATTTCAAAAAGATATAAGACATAAATGAGTTTAACGAGCATTGTCCATGTTCTACAGTTAGCAAATTATTTAATGACCACATAGAAGCACAACAAAATCAAAGATCAAGTTTACAAATTCAAAACAAAACAATGTCTATTATTCAGAAAGAAGAGACGCAGAATTACAACTTTTGTTCCATGTTGGATCAGCCAGTTGATATACAAAAGTTCTTTGAAAGCATGGACAACAAGAAAGCTTTAAGCACATCAAAGAGAGCCCTGCATAATGTCAAAGCTAGTTCTGTATTGGCCAAAATACTAATTATTTGTCTGTACAGATGTCCAGTAATTCATAAAAAAATTATACTTTTGCATTTAGCCGGGATAGAAAAATTGACCCAATAAAAGATAAGCTAAAACTACACTTCCAGCTTCCCCGAGGTCCTTGACAAATATAAATCAAAGAAACCTTCCTTCCCTAACACCAACGAACTACGAACCAGGTAATTCCTCCAATAACCAATTATAGTGAATGCAAGTTTAAAACACTGTCTTCGGATGATATTACAAGTTATACTACTTCATAGATGCTTCTTAAAGCACATTCGAGACAGTAAAAATGTATTCATCAAAATTATCTCAAGAATTGTTGTGTAACAGTTATATTAACTAATCAATAATCAACACTTAATTTAAGACACTTAAAGCACACATAATTCACGTAAACTTCCCAGTGGGAGAACAAGATTTCTTGAAAAATCTAAAAATGTAAGGGGAAAAAAATTACCTCAAACTCTAAAAACTCAAAAAGCTAAACACAATCATAGCTTCCAGCACACCAAAACATGCTCCAGCAAAAACATCTAGAACAAAATGTCTGCCAAGCAGAACTCTAGAGACCGAAGTAAGCAAAGCCCAAGCCCAAACAGCAAACAGAAACCAACTATTTCCGATAAAAACATTGAACAAATAAGAGAAACCCGCAATGAAGAAAACTCGGGAGGCGTGGCCGCTGGGGAAAGAAAAGTTATCAACAGAAACAGCGGGGATCATGTTAGGATTGTAGTGGGGGCGAGATCTGCGGAAGATTGATTTAACGAGTCCGATTAAGAGAAGATCGAGAAGGAGACCCCGAAGGAAGGGAATTAAGTAAGTGGGCCGAATGGGAGTGATATAGAGGGAAAGAGCAAGAGGAAAGGATAGACGGAAGTCAGCGGAGTATTCGAGGAGGTGGAGAAAGGAGCGAGGTATGATTGAGTGGAAGAGAGAGTGAACGGATTGAGAGATTGTGGTGTCTAGGGTTATCACAGAGTGGTGGAATGATCGTGATTCCGTCGTGGTGGTGGCCGCGGCGGTGACGGAGGAGGGAACCATTGGGTTTGTTGTTGCGGGGCCTTGGACCAATGGAGTGCAAACAGATGTGCTTTGTTTTGTGGGGTTTGCTTTCTGAACAATTGAAAATGAGTCCGTTTAATTAATTTTCTTTTTTAAGGAAAATTAATTAAAATAAACCAAAATCGATCGGTTTATAGGTTTTTAGGCTAAGGTAAAAAGGTTTGACCTATTTAAGTCAATAATAATTTTTTTACCTATTTTATCTTTATGTTAAAAAAATAAGTAAAATCAAAAGTAAAAAACTTTGAATGTTACTTTGGTTGAAAATGAAAAAAAAAAAATCAAAATAAAAAATCAGAAAGTATAGAGCAAAAATCACCAGCGAATATCCTACAATTAGCAAAATATATAGAAACGGTAATATATCAACAATAATTTCACATGTTAGTTATCATTTGTATTTATTTATTTGGTTTATGTCATTTTTATCGATCGGATATAAATAATATAGTGTGGGTATGATTAAATGTTGGGTATTATTGATTGAATAAAAAAATATTTTTTTTAAAATGTGCGTCGGTTGTGATGGTTACAGTGGTGGCTAGGGTTTTTAGAATGGAACCCTAAATTTGCCAACTTATACATATGGATGTTTTGAATGGTATATAAAGATGTAGTTTCGATGTTAATGGGTGTCTGAAAGTGTATAGTATAGCCGTTGAAGAGACGAAATAGCGCAAATTTACAGGCAAATCGCCCAAACATTACGCGTACTACGCCAACCGCATCGACTGTGTGCAAATCGTACCATGCAACATCGTCAACTGCGTAATTATAAGCTTGTAAAAGACTAAGGAGAGAGAGAATTTTCTGTATTGATGCACTTTTTAATGGTTTATATGGGTTCCCTTTATAGGAGAGAATACAAGAACAAAATCTGGAAACTAAAAAAAGCTAGCTAGCGTAACTAATTACAGAGTTGACTACTCAATCTATTTACAGAAAAAATCATAGCTAATAAAACTCCTATTATTCGGTGTTATCACTACCGAAACTTTCCTTTTTTTAACACTCCCCCTTCAAGCTGGTTTAAAGATATCCTTCATAGCCAGTTTGCCAATAATTCTATCAAACTGTCTTATAGGAAGTCCTTTTGTGAATACATCTACAACTTGTTCGGTAATAGGAATGTACGGCATGCAGATCACATCGCTTTCAAGTTTTTCCTTGATAAAGTGTTTGTCAACCTCTACATGCTTTGTTCTGTCATGAAGTACTGGATTGTGAGCTATTGAAATAGCAGCTTTATTGTCACAGTATAATTTCATGGGTAATGAACTAAAGATCTTCAAATCTTCCAACAATTTTTTTATCCACAACTCCTCACAAATTCCATGAGCAACTGATCTAAACTCGGCCTCTACACTACTTCTTGCTACTACATTCTGCTTCTTACTTTGCCAAGTAACAAGGTTGCCTCCAACAAATATGCAGTAGCCAGAAGTTAACAGTCTATCAATAACACTACCAGCCCAATCTGCATCAGTATAGGCTTCAACCTACAAATGCCTACGATTTTTAAATAGTAAACCTTTTCCAAGGGTTCCTTTTAGATAACTGAGAATTCTATAGATTGCATCAAAGTGTTTTTGTCCAGGTGAATGCATGAACTAGCTACCCATGCTAACTGCAAATGCGATATCTGGACGTGTATGTGACAAATAGATCAGTCTTCCAATAAGCCTCTGATACTGCTCTCTCTTCAAGACCTTTTTAGAAGGTTATAGCTTAAGGTTGGGCTCAATGGGTGTCTTGGCTAGTTTACATCCTAGTATACCTGTTTCATCAAGTAAATCGAGAACATATTTACGTTGATTCACAAATATACTTTCTTTGGTTCTAGCAAATTCCATTCCAAGAAAGTATTTCAAAGCGCCCAAATCCTTGATTTCAAAGTCAGATGCAAGTCTTTTTTTTAGTCTCTCTAATTCTTCATTGTCATCACCTGTCAAGACTATATCATGCACATAGACAATTAAAATTGCAACTTTGCCTTCACTATTATGTTTATAAAACATAGTGTGGTCAACCTAACTCTGACAATAGCCACAAGTCTTCACAGCTCTCCCAAATCTCTCAAACCAAGCTCTAGGGGATTGTTTGAGACCATATAACGACTTTTTTAGTTTACAAACTTTGGTTTGTCCTAATTCTCCCTCAAATCCAAGGGGTAGACTCATAAAGACCTTTTCCTCAAGATTTCCATTTAGAAAGGCATTTTTAACATCTAATTGGTGTAATGGCCAATTGAAATTCACAGCCAAAGATAACAAGATTCTAATAGAATTTATCTTGGCTACAAGAGTAAAGGTTTCCTGATAATCGATCTCATACATCTGAGTGAACCTTTTTGCAACTAATCTAGCCTTGTATCTCTCTATGCTACCATCAGCTTTGTATTTCACTATAAAGACCCACTTGCAGCCAATTGTTTTCTTCTCTCCTTAGGTGAATCAACTATCTCCTAAGTACCACTTTGTCTAAGAGCATTCATCTTTTTCATCACTGTTAATTTCTAATTCGGATCATCTAGAGCTTCCTGAATGTTTTTTGGAACAAACAAGTGTGAGATTTTTGAAGTAAATGCCCTATAAGCATGAGAAAGTTTTTCATAAGAAAGGTATTTGGCAATGGGATATCTAGGATTTTTGGTATAAGTTCAGGTTCCTTTCCTAATGGCTATAGGAATATCATAGTCTGATGATTCTTTGCTAGGGATAGTAATAGGAACTGAAGATGAATTAGGATCAGACTTACCTATGATATTTGGAGATCCAGTTCCCAAAGGTAGAGATTGATCATTTCCAAGAGGAATAAGCTGACTTTGACTCTTTTTATGAAGTCTTTCCCAAGTATAAACCATAAGCTCAGGAGTTTGTTGTAGTGATTTTCCCCATGTTTTAGATACAGTAATGTTTGGCACTATATAACCATGATTCCCTTCATTATTTTCATTGATTTTACCACTTTGGTCTTGACTTTGAATCTCGGGTTTAGATTGTTCCTGATTTTGATTTTTAGGAAAAACAGTAGAAGGAGAGGAATGTGGTGAAGTAGTCAAAATCACATTTGGTAAAGGAATAGGGGATAAATCCCAAAAAATTTTCTTCTGTCACCTCATTCTCCCCCTGAAGATAATTTTTGTGAAAGTAGGGTTTATTTTCAAAGAAAGAGACAACCATACTCACATAAATTTTCTTTGTTTGGGGATTATAACACTTATATCCTTTTTTATTAGATGCGTACCCTATGAAAACACATTTTTCAGCTCAAGGATCAAGTTTAAACCTAGTATTATTAGGTATACGGACAAAAGTAATGCATCCAAACACCTTCAGTGGCAAATCCAAGTACATTCTTGACACGGGAAAAATTTTTTTGAAACACTCTAATGGTGTTCTAAATTTTAGAACTCTAGTAGACATCCTATTAATAATAAAAGATGTTATTAAAACAGCTTCCCCCCAAAGATACTTTGGAACATTCATTGAAAACATTATAGTACGAGCTACTTCAAGTAAATGTTTATTTTTTCTTTCAACAATCTCATTTTGTTGAGGGGTATCTACATAGATAGACTGATGATGTATACCCCTTTCTTTCAAAAAACTTCTCAAAATTCCTTTAAAATACTCGGTTCCACTATCAGTGTGAAGAATGCTAATTTTTGTTTGAAATTGTGTTTCAACCATTGTGTAAAAATCTTTAAAAAGTTTTTCAACCTCAGACTTTTCATTCATCAGATAAACCTAACATAAATGGGTATGATCATCTATAAAAGTAACAAAACATTTTTTTCTAGAGATAGTAATGACTCTCGAAGGTCCCCAAACATCACTATGTATTAAATAAAATGGTTTTGAAGAAGTTTAAGGTTTTGGTAAATAAGTAGTACAATGACTCTTGGATAAGCAACAACTTTTACAATAAAATGATGAACAATCTAAACCCTTAAATAAAGTAGGAAATAAATGTTTAAGATATGGAAAGATAGGATGTCCTAGTCTTAGATGCCAAAGCATTATTTGTTCATAAACATAATTATAACTAACACTACTAAAACTCTGAGCTTTTTTATTACTAGAGAAGTCATCATCAAAGTAGTAAAGTCCATCTATCATCTTAGCACTACCAATCTTCTTCCCCGAGTTTCGATCCTGAAATTCACAGTAGGAATCACAAAAAATAACACAACAATTAGATTCTTTGACTAGTTTACTCACAGGCAAAAGATTATAGGCTAGTTTGGGAACATGAAGAACAGATTTAAGATCTATATTCTGAGATAATTTAATCAAACCTTTCCCTGCAATAGGTGAGAAACTATCATCTGCAATTCTAATTTTTTCAAGGCCAGAACATGGTGAATAAGTGTTAAAAAGATTGGAAAGGCTAGTCATATGATCAGAGGCTCCAGAATCGATGATCCATGAAGCAAGATTTGAACAATAAAAGGCATTAAAAACACTACCTGTTTGTGCAATAGAAACACCAGGAATACCAGATGAGAGATTGAATTTCAGCAGCTTCAAAAGGTGATCCATCTGCGCCTTGCTGAAAGGACTTGTTCCAGCTTCTTTAGCAGTAGGAATCGCACGACTATTTTTATCACCAAACTTGCTACTCTTCCAGTTTGCTGGTTTTCCATGAATTTTCCAGCAAGTATCTCGAGTATGGCGTAGTTTGTTGTAGTAGTCGCACCAGACCCGTGGCTTTCTTCAGTCTTACGTTGAAAATTGATAACTTTATTAGCAATAGCCTCAGCAATAAGGGCAGAACCCTCAACAGGCACGTTGGTAATCTTTTTTCTGAACATTATATGTCTACGACTCTCTTCTCTTCGAACCTCAGTAAACACCTCACTAATTGGAGGAAGTGGAGTCCTGCCAATGGTTCGTCCTCGTACCTCATCAAATTCCACGTTGAGTCCAACAAGGAATTTGTAAATGCGATGAGCCTCCACGATTCGTTTGTTGTGATTGGCATCTTTAGTGGATTTCCATTCATAATTGTTGAATGGATCCAAGTCTTGCCACAAGCGTTTCAATGAGTTGAAATACTTGGTGACCGAGTCTTCCCCCTGTCGAATCTCACCAAGCTTTATAGTCAATTCATAAATTTGAGACTGATTTCCCAAATCTAAGTACATCTGATTCATGTTGTCCCAAAGTTCTTTGGCCATGGAGTAGCACATATAGTTAGAGCTAATATCCTCGTCCATCGAATTCACAAACCAAGTCATCACCATGGAATTTTCTGCGTCCCAGGTCGCATATGTTGGATCCTCCAGTACTGGTTCCTTCTTGTCTCCTGTCAGGTACCCGATCTTTCCCCGCCCTCTGATGTACATCCGAACAGACTGGGACCACCACAAATAATTATCACTACTAAGGCGAATAGTGGTGATTTGAACAGAGTGAGAATCGATGTTAGGGCTTTGAGTTGCAGGGTTGGTTTGGTGGGTTGTAAGAGACGAAGTTGACTCAGAGGAAACCTCAAACATGGCTGATCAGCTAAAGGAAAAAAAAACATGCAAAAAAAAAGGCTAGGGTTTTAGGGTGGCTCTAATACCATATAAGCTTGTAAAGGACTAAGGAGAGAGAGAATTTTCTGTATTGATGCACTTTTTAATGGTTTGCATGGGTTCCCTTTATAGGAGAGAAAACAAGAACAAAATCTGGAAACTAAAAAAAGCTAGTTGGCCTAACTAATTACAGAGTTGACTAATCAATCTATTTACAGAAAAAATCACAGCTAATCAATCTATTTACAGAAAAAATCACAGCTAATAAAACTCCTATTATTCGATGCTATCACTACCGAAACTTTCCTTTTTTTAATAGTAATGTCACGCAAACGCAGAGCCTGCAAACCTTGCCAACCCTTCCAACCCCTCAAACCCTGCAAACCCCTCCAACCTCTCAAACACAAATGCAAATCAAGTAAGCGCAAACCACACAATTTACCAGCTTCGATTTTCATTTTTACTTAGATCTGGGTAAACAAAACTATTGAATGTACAGATGTAAGTATTTATAAAAAGATTTAAACACTTAGAGATCATCATTAAAGTTTTCAACTTTTTATCTCCAGAAAAGTTATTGTTTCACAGTTTTCTTTATTTATATAAATGAAACGTAAAAGAAACTTATTTGTTATATGATGATGATGAATGATAGAGAAAACAATTAAAATATGTTGTCGTTAGAGTGTTGATAAAAGAAGAGCATTGAGAAAAGAGACGATGATGAAAATAAAATGAAAATTACAAAAGTAAATTAGTTAAGCAAAGTGAGAAAAAGATATTATTAAAATAAAAATATTGGTTTGATTATAAAGATAAAAAATACGATGATTAGCCTAAAAACATATAAACAAAAATATTTTTACTTATTTTAATTAATTTCCCTTCCTATAATATATACTTAATTGTGGTTCTTCGTCAAATATTTGGCGGGTTTTCCACCACCTAAACAAGTTTGATTTGGGAATGCATTATAAATATTTTGGAGCTTTTCACATAATGAAGATAACTTTTCAACCCAGCAAGGAAATGAGCCATAAAAGATAATGTATTTAGGCAGGCAATATTGACTGTGGATGGTCTGCATTAAATGGGCTTTGGAAGATTGTCTTATCTCATTGATTGGAGGCGGTAAAAACAAGTATAAATATCTCTTCCTCTTCTCATTTGTAACATGTATGCATATACTGATTATCATACCATTTGCAGCCTTTCATCTTTCCTTTATCTTTCTTTCCATTCTCTTTTCAATTTTTTTTAAATTTATAATACGATATCAATACGATTAGTTTAGATATATTTTAATATTAATTATCATTCAATTATATTATTATTATATTTATATAATACAAATAGAGATATTTTAATTATAATATTATTCTGTCTATAAAATATAAACCATAATTGTTTCAATTATTATTATTATTTTGTTTAATCTTTCTATTATATTTTGCTTACAAAATCATGAATATGAACCCAATATTGAATGTCATTTATAACTCAAAGTTTATAAAATCATAAATTTGAACTCAAAATCCTGAATATTATTCGTAACTCAAAATTTATAAAATCATAAATTTAGATCAGAAGTGTTGAATATTATATGACTATTTACTTATAGTATAATAATTGTATCTGATTTACAACCTGTAGTTTATAAAATCGTGAATATATATATATATATATATATATATATATATATATATATATATATATATATTTATAGTCTTAAAGTCCCAAATTTCATCAAAATATTTATTTATTTTTATATTAACTATATCACATTTATAACCTGAAGTTTGTATAAATTGTGAAAAAATATGGACTTGGAAGTGTGAAATATAATCAGAATTAAAGTTTTAAAAAATAAAATTATGAATACTAATTACAAAATTAAAAGTTTTATAAATATAGGATAATATCTAAACTTGAAGTTTCAAAAATTAATCTCAATATTTTCTCTACAATACCAGTTGTTTTGCAAATATAAAATAATATATGAACTTGAAGTTTCAAAAATTAACTCATATATATTGTCTACAAAACCAAAAATTTTGTAAATATGACAATATTTGAACATGAAGTTTTTAAAATTGGATAAATAATATTAAATGGGTTTTTACACGATTCTTCGCTTGTATTTATGAGTTTTGAAAAAGTGATTAAATAAAATGTTCTAAAAAGACAAATCCAAGATCACTATTTTATCGGCATCATATCCCAGAAGGATTACAAGCCGAGTATGTAGATATAATGATAGATCCATTAAATTCATAAAGAAATTCGAAAGATAAATTTAAACATCATATTCAATAATAATTTCAATAGCTTTATCATTTAGTATGACTCTGTGATGTTTAGAATTTTTTTTTAATTAAAGTAATGTGAAAGAGAAAATATTCTTTACATTCCATTTTTTTTATATAGTATGCTCATATAGTAGCAATATCGGGAAAAAAAATTAAAATTAATGTTATATTTTCTTATTAATGAAAAACCATCAAACTTGTCTGACAAGTATTGCAGCATTCCTTGAGGTGAACGTAACGATCAGTAATAATTATCATGGGAATGAGTAAGGTCATAGATGAAATAATTTTGATCCAAGATGGTTATAATAGAAAATCTCAATCATACCACCAGAAAGTAGACTACAACTAAAGTGAAATAAAAAATAATGTAAAGTAAACCACAAAATAATAGGTGTGGTTGTAAATGTCATTGGTCGTATACTTATAGTACACACAAAAACATTGGGTGAATATATATTAAGCATCCATATAATATAATCAAATTTGTTGATGATTTAGATCATGTTAATCTAATAAATCTTGATATTTTAAAACTTCTTTCAAGAATAAAAATATAAGTCACTTGACTAGTAACATGAATACCTGAGATTTTTATAATTAGAATCCATCATATATAATTATTTTGGAGTCATGAATATTATTTTGTGTTTTATTATCATGTTCTCCTTCTTTTCACTATTTTGTGTATGTTATAATTAACGTAATTTTTAAATGAAAGGATATGAACTCTAAAATTGAAGCATTGACTTCAAAAGCTGATGATAGAGACATATATATGGTGGATAGTGCAACAACACACACAATTCTTAAGGAAAAGAAATTTTTATTAACTTTTCCACCGATTAAAACTAAAGTAAACACAATTTCAGGATCAATAAATTTAATTAAAGACTTTGAAAGAGCCACAATTTTGTTGAAAAATGAGACTAAATTAAATATCAATGATGCATTATATTTAAGTATATCTAAAAGAAATATACTTAGTTTTAAAGATATAAGAAATGATGGTATCACATAGAACCCATGAGTGAAAATGGGACAGAATTCATCTGTATAACTGGTAATGCCTTCGAAAGAAGGTTTATACTAGAATAATTGTCCGTTTTATCATCTAGATTGTATTATATAATTATAAAGACAATTGAAACCTACACAGTATCGAGTCATAAGTTCTCTGATCCAAAAGTCTTTATGCATTGACATGACCGTTTAGGTCACCCAGGATCTATAATGATACATAGAGTTGTTAAAAATTCACATGGACATGCATTAAAGAATCATATGATTTTATTGTTTAGTGAAAAATTCTACATTGCCTATTCACAAGGTAAATTAATAATCAGACCATCTCCCTCCAAAATTAGAATTGAATCATCATCATTCTTACAAAGGATTCAAGGGGACATATATGGACCTATTCATCCACCAAGTAGGTCATTTTGTTATTTTATAGTCTTAATTGATGTATCTGCACGATAATCTTATGTTTGCTAAACTATTAACACAAATTATCAAATTAAAGACATATTTCGTAGATTAATTGATCAAATTAATACAACTAGATAATGTTAGTGAATTTATATCTAAGATATTTGATGATTATTGCATGTCTATCAGCATTGATGTTGAACATCCAATCTCGCATGTTCGCACTCATAATGGATTAGCTAAGTATCTCTTCAAATGACTTTATATAATTGCACGTACTTTATTATTAAAAACTCAATTACCAACTTCTATATGGGGACATGTTATATTACATGTTGCAACGTTAATTTGCTTACGATCTTCTTCTTATCATCAATATTCTCCTTAACGCATAAAAATATATCTCATTGCGTCTTCTTCTGATATATCTCATTTGAGAATATTTGGTTATGTTATATATGTCTCTATTGCGTCTCCTCAACATATAAGAATATGACCCAATATCGTTTGAGAATTTATATTGAATATAATTCACCATCCATTTTTAGATATCTGGAACTATTAACAAGTGATCTTTTTATTGCATGATTTATAGATTGTCACTTTGATGAGACAACATTCTCACCTTTAAGGGAAAAGAAAATATTTTTGAAGTTAGATATGAACTTACTTGAGACATACCTACCATGTCTCATCTAGATTCTCACATATCCCAAAGTGAAACTATAGTGTAGAGGATAGTGCATTTACAAATTATTATCAACCAAATATCTTATGCATTTGTAGATACGACAAAAGTAACAAGATCGCACATACCAGATGCCAACACACTAGAAAAATTAATATGATTGCTGAACAATCCATTCGAGTGTTGATTAATCAATCTATTGCATGTTAAAAGCGCGGTAGACCTATTGGATTGAAAGACACTATCGCTCGAAAAAGAAAAGTAAATAATCAAATAGATATCAATCATGATGATCCTAAAATGAATAATAAATCTACACTCTCTAATATTCCTTCAGAAGAGGTTATAGTCCTTAAAGAGACTCAAGCCTCTGAAGTAGCACAAAACCCTAAAGAATAGAAAAATAAAACTAATAAAATATCTTTAAATTATGCTTGTACATAAGAGATATGAAGTCGTAAAATGGTTAACATTGATGATGTATTCTCATTTGCAATAGCTAATGAAATTATGAATGATGATGATTTTGAAGCATGTACTATGGACCATGTAGACAAAGACATGATTGACTTAAATAGGAAGAAATAATTCGAATAGAATTAGTTTTTCTAGCAAAACGTCAAGTGTTTAGGCTTATAGTTCCAACATCTAAAAACGTATAACCCATTAGATATAAATGGATATTTGTGAGAAAAAAAAGAAGAAAAATGATATTACTAAATATAAAACAAGGGTTATAGCCTAAAGTTTTTCCCAAAGACCAGATATAGATTTTAATGAAACATATGCACCTGTGATGGATATAATTACATTCAAATATTTAATCAGTTTAACAGACTCTGAAGAACTAGATATGCATCTAATTGACATAGTTACTACTTATTTGTATGAAAATTTGGATATTGAAATTCATATGAAACTACTTGAAGCAAAAAATGGTCAATTCAAGAGGTATATATTCAATTAAATTACAAAGATCATTGTACAGATTAAATAATCTAGAAAAATGTGGTACAATCCTCTCAATGACTATTTGAAAAAAGAAGGTTATATGAATGATGCTATATATCCATGTGTCTTAATCAAAATGTCAAAATCGAAATTTGTTATTATAGCAGTTTATGTTGATAATATAAATTTAATTAAGACTTTTGAAGCGCTATAAAAAACTATTGAATATCTGAAAAAAGAATTTGAGATGAAGGATTTAGAAAAAAACAAAATAATGTCTCAGCCTGTAAATCAAGCACAATTCAAATGGAATACTTATCTATCAATCAGTGTATATTAAAAAATTGTTAAAACACTTTAACATAGGTAAGGCATATCCTTTGAGCACTCCAATGGGTGTTCGGTCTCTTGATCTGAAAAAGAACTCATTCCATCCTAAAGAAGAAGATGAAAAGATACTAGATCTTGAAGTAATGTATCTTAATGTCATTAGAGCCCTATTATATTTGGCCAAATGCACTAGTCCATATATATCTTTAGCAATGAATTTATTGACCTAATTTAGCTCTACACAAACTCGTTGCTAGTGAAATGAAATTATGCATATACTTTGTTATCTATATGAGACTAAATATTTGAGATTATTCTATTATGTCAAATCCCCTAAAAATCTTAGTTTGGTTGAATATATAGATGTTGGTTATCTTTCTAACCTTCATAAGGCTTGTTCGTAGATGAGGTATATTTTCGCTTATAATGACACAACAATATCATGACACTCCATCAAACAGACTTTGGTTGCAACATCTTTAAAGCATTCAAAGATTTTAGCTCTCCATGAAGCCAACCAAGAATGTATATGGTTATGGTCTATCATCTATCATATCCAGAATACATGTAATCTTCCTTCTACAAGAGACACTCATTCCATATTATATTTACAACAAATACTCATTCCATATTATATGAAGATAATGTAACATGTATTCAAAGATTTTAGCTCTCCATGAAGCCAACCAAGAATGTATATGGTTATGGTCTATCATCTATCATATCCAGAATACATGTAATCTTCTTTCTACAAGAGACACTCCTTCCATATTATATTTACAACAAATACTCATTCCATATTATATGAAGATAATGTAATATGTATTGTTTAAATTAAAGGTAGATATATTAAAGGAGACAGAACCAAATATATCTCATCGAAGATCTTTTATATTCATGTGCTCCGATAGAGTTGAAAGATTGATGTCAAACAAATACGATCTAATGAGAATCTTATAAATTTATTCATCAAGACATTATCGACATCAACATTTCAAAAGTTAGTGTATAACATTAGCATATAACAACTTAGCAAATAATCAAATTAATTTCATTATAAAGAAGGGGAGCATTCATCATGGAGAATATTTATTAAGGCGAGCAATTTTTTTAAGTTTATCATATATTAGACAAAATATATGTTATACTCTTTTTTTTATCACTAAGTTTTGTCTTACTGGGTTTTTTAATTAAGGTTTTTAATAAGACAGTTTTAGTACGTCTAATCTCATTTTATAAGACATTAAATAATTATGTTTCTTTATTTTGATTTTTATTCTACTGAATTTTTTTTTAATAAAGTTAATATAATTATTTTAAGTGATGAAAATATATGGGAGAGTGTTAAATATTTAGTGAATTTTCCAATACATAAACAAGTTTGATGTGAGAATGCATTAAATATTTTGGTGGCTTCCCACATGAGAAGATAACTTTCCCACCCAACAAGGAAATAAGCCATGAAAGATAATGTATCTGGGCAGTCAATATTGACTTTGGGTAGCCTGCATTAAATGGGCTTTGGAAAATTGCCTTATCTCATTGATTGGAGCGACAAAAACTAGTATAAATATCTCCTCCTCTCTTCATTTGTAACATATATGCATAGATTGATTAGTCCTCTGGCTACAACCATTAATCTTTCCTTCGTCTTTCTTTCATTTCTTTTTTCAATTATTTAAAATTTATAATAGTTCTCACTTATTTGTATTCATCATTCTATTGATAAAGCATATACAGTTGATGAAAGGATTATATTTGTAATAAAATTATATATACATATTTTTATATAATTTAATTATTTATATGATATATTATTATATAATTTGATAATTTTAAATTAAAAATAAAATGATATTCAATACTATGATGATATCTGTATATCCACACTATATATAACAAATGTGTACACATGGAATTGTTAGTATATTAGTGATAGCAATGGCTATGTATTAAAGTAAAATACAATTTCCCACCCAGGGTTTAGCCTAACACCTTTTCCACTTATAAATGGTATAAATAATATTTTTCTTCCTATAAATGACATAAGTAACACGTTACCATTTATAAATGTCATAAATAACACTTTTCAACCCAAAATCAAAGATGTAAGCGCAAAATTATTATTTTACAATCCATTGATTTTGAAAAAAAAAAAAAACTTTGTTTACATATCAGAGTTAAATTTTTTAAATATGGCGATTTAACCTTTAAGAGATATTTGAAAACTCACAAATCAATTCTTGAAATCTTTTAGAAACCTTAGTCATGGTATCACTCCTTCAGAAATTATTATATTCACTTCCATATATTTTAAAAATACTATTATGGCATCATTATAACAGTTACACCCCCTAATTTGTTGTACTTTATTTAATTTACTAGGAGTATAACTATCATTTTTGAAATTATTGATGAATATATTAATATTTTAAAATTCAAAACACCATAGCCTTTTTTAAAATATTAAAAACCCTAAGTATTTTAGTAACACCTCTAACATTTTTAAAAATTATAGTTTGCTTCATAAAAATACAATTATACGTCATTTACAATACGGAGGTAAGGATGAAAAGAAAAGACAATAAATAGTTTTTTATGTAATTTGGATATTTAAAACATTTGTTTTTATTTTTTAATTTATTATAATATGTTAATTTTGAAAAAAAATAGTTGGAATAAAATGATGATTTTGCTTTCAAAAATTGTGTCAAGTTTTTTTCAATAACAAAATTGGATATTCGGTGTAACAATGTTATTCATGTCATCTAGAAATGGAAATGGAAAAGTATTTTAAGGAATAAACCACAGGTAAGAAAATGTAATTATCTTTATATTTTATAATAATGAATGGCTTTTTGTTTATGATTTTGGATCAGCCAACGATAACAATCCTTGACCCCAAAGAAATGAATTGCATGACTTTGAAACTGTAGACCATAAAGTGTAGGTAGCTAGTGAAGGGTTTTTGTCTCAATAAAACACAATAAAGTACCAAAACATCATACAAATATTAGATCAAGAGGTCACCCAAAACATCCCTAGAATGAAGGGATAGTTGCATATATAGTTTTAACACGAATTAGAAAAATATAATTATGTTTGGAGGCTGCACCATGCAAATTTTATCTCAAATTCATTCTTGCTTCCTTCATCACTTTAACAAAGCCCTACTTGTCCACATAGGGGTGTTATGACACCATCAAATAGTAGCAAAGTGTTATATATGTTGGTGTTTCATGAACCCTAATCTATCAAGATGGCAACAAAAATAATATATATTAATAAAAATTTGATCACAAAACATCCTCATATGACCTAAAGGTTGTTATACAAATGTATAGAAGGGTTATGGAATGCGAACATACATTTAAAGGCTCATTCAAATTGCGATCCACCCCAACATTGTCTCAAACTCTTTTACACCTTTCTACAACGTAGTAGGCTTCTACTTATCCACATGTAGCTAGCTGAGAACAAACAAATGTGTGAAAAGGCATTCAAGACTCCAATGATTGTTAATCCACTTAGCTTTTATGAATGTGTTTTAGGAAGATGAGAGAAAAATTCTCTCTTGAATTCATGTTGGACATTAGGTTTATGATAAAAATCTCAATTTATATGAAACAAATCATAACCCTAAACCATCAAAGAATTGATTATGTTAGCTCCTAATAAAGATTTCCCTTTCAAGCATTAGTGAAAAACATTTAAGATTTCCAAACACTTTCCAAGAGGCGGCAACACTTTGGGAAAACATTTGTAATCCCTAAGGTTTACAAAGCTAATAGTGTTTTGACTTTAACTGATGATATGATAAACAACTAAGCTTGCTCAACCTCGAGGGTACTAGCATACCACCACATGAATGCCTATTTAACCTCTTTAGAGAAGGTGGTCGACTTCGCCTTATTACTTCTTTCTACTTTATAAGGACATGTTTCCTACCTCTATAGTCCAATTTATCATTATATAAGTCAAACTAGCTTGTTGTTTGGTTATAACTAGTGAGATGATCTAAACTACTCATTTCATAGTCTGGAATGACATTCAGTGGATAACACCTGTAAACTCCAAGAGCTAATCTTGTATCTATATGATAACATTGTTGGTTGAAAGAAAAATGATGAAGAAGAAGATGTAAAGAAGACATGCATGTTTAAGAGAGAAAAAAACCAAGCATAAATTAACAAATGAGAAGAGTTAGAGATTTTTACCTACTCCTTTGTCTCTTATGGATATAAGATGATGGATTTGAGTCCTCCAAATGTAAGACCTCTAAAGGAAATCCACCCCTAAGCAAATCCTTCACTTCGCTAAACTAAAGAAGAGAAATAGAGAGAGTGGATTTTGTTTAGTGAAAGAAGAAAAAGTGTAAAAATGAGATTAGTTTTTTCAAATAAACTAAAAGGTCTCCTTTTATAATAGTAGCTTTTTGCAATTTCAAAATTCTCATTTGGCCTACTAATCTTTTAATTTAAATATTTGTCAGGCTTGTGTATCTTTTATACACTTTAGCCATATTTATTCTATCTCACTAATACCTTAACTTTTAAGATGTTACCTTTGCACCTATATAACTTTTACATGAATTTTTTAATTATCTTTCAAAAAGTACTAGCCAAACCTGAATAATTAATCCTCCCTCTTTAAAGCTTGGTTTATTGATATGACCTTTTAGATTTACCATAGCATAGCCGTGATTCTCTTTTCGGATAATCTAAAAGTTTATCCAAAAACTCAACAACTGTGGTAAACATCTAGCAATATGTCATAGACCTTAAACCATAATAAAGAAATACTCCATCGAATCTCATATCTCCAATCATACATTCTGTGTAGGTGATATCCTTCCGTTGTCTAATTTAAATCGATTTTGAACTCATGGATCGTCAAAGCCCTAATTTCGATTCTATATGAATTGTTGATTTAAATATTTGGAACGCATTATAATGAACATCCTTCACATGACTTACATTATAATCTAGTCAATGATTCGATTTCCAATATTTATTGACATTCATTTTGGAACTTAGATCCAGGTAGAATCATCAGATATTCAGAACACAATACTTTCTAAGTCAACAAATCTCATTTCGACCATCATTCTTCTTCCTATACAAATAACACTTGACCAATTTGGTTTGTCTTAAAAGATATGATTATCGCCATGTTTATACACCATATAAATCTTTCATATCCATACAAATCCAACCATGATGTCTCAGTTCAAAGGATTACTTCGTATACTAGTACGATTTTATGATAAGTCATTCACTACGATTTAATGACCATGTGACTTAATGTTATTAGTCATGTTCGAAAAATGGTTTTCTAACTGTTGATCAACACCAAAACCTTAATAACATGACAATCATTATCAACTGCACTAATGTTATCTCATGACATTCAATGGAGGTATTTGATATATCTACTATGTGATATTATTGCCCAAGTTATGTCATATCTATAGGGGACAATTTGATGACTTACATTATATATTAAGTGAGTCATCCAGATAGTTTATATATATACTTTATATTATCACAAATAAAAGAAACAATTTATGCATATGAATAAAAAGACTACTTCTTTTATTAATAAGTCATGATAAGAGTGCATATATGATAAAATGCCTCCAAAACTAATAACACGAATTGTTCCTAGAGCATACGCTAACAACACACCCACTTACACTAGAGTTATTCGTTATCGTATCGCATACCCATTTTCTCAAGATGATAATCTAATTGTTTCAGTGTCATTGCCTTAGTTAGTAGGTTAGCTACATTTTCTATTGATAGTGTCGTCTGTATTATTATCTCCCCAATTCCAATGAATTCTCTCAAAATGTGATACTTTCATTGAATATGTTTAGACTTTTATACTCTTGGTTCTTTAGCCTGTGTAATAGCATCTATATTATCATAGAACATGGTTATCAGAAAAGCTATGTTTGGAATCACACTAAGTTCAGATACGAACTTACGTATCCATAAAACCTTTTTTGTTACTTATAACACAGTAAAATGTTCAGCTTCTATAGTGGAGTCAGCTATGGTTGATTGTTTGGAACTTTTTCAACTAACCATACCCTCATTACAAATAAAAATGAACACTAATGTAGACTTTTTATCATCAACATCTAACTGAAAATCAGAGTTTGAGTACCCTAGAATGTTTAACTTTAAACACCCATAAATCAAAATAAGATCCTTAGTAAGAATTGATTTCATAGTTGGCCAATATTCCCCTAGATTGACCTGATATTTGTTTGTAACATTTAAGACAAATGTTATATCAAGTCTCATACATAGCATTGCATACATAAGCCCTCCCACTAGCGAAACATAGGGCACATTATGCAGCTAATATTGTTTTTTATTAGTCTTTAGACCTATAACTTTAGAAAGATGAAAAATGTGAATGAAAGGCAAAAGTCTTCTTTCTGAGTTTTTCATGTTGAACCTTTTCAACAATTTTTCTATGTACAATCTTTGAGATAATTCAATTATCTTTTTCTTTCTATCTCTATGACACGAATTCCAAGGACATAGCTCATATCTCCTAAGTCTTTCATTAAGAAGGTTTTGGATAACCAGATTTTAATCTTATTCATTATGCCAATGTCATTGCCCATCAGAAGTATGTCATTTACATACAATAAAAGGTATATAATGGCATGATCCTTAACCTATTTGTAAACACAAGGTTCATCTAAATTCTTTTTGAAACCAAATGATTTGATTGTTTTATCGAATAAGATATTCCAGCTTCTGAAAGCTTGTTTCAATCCATAAATAGATTGATGCAACTTGTATACCTTATGTCTTTTGGAGATGAGTACAAAACCTATGGGTTGTTCCATGTATATGTTTTTCTCAGTGATCCATTGATGAATGCGATCTTGACATCAATTTACTAAATTTCATAATCATGATATATTATCAGAACTAACATTTTTTGGATTGATTTAAACATAGTCATAGGTGAAAAAGTTTCCTCATAATCAAACCCTTGTTTATGAGTATAACCCTTCACTACTAGTCCCCCCTTATAGGTTTCCACTAATCCATCCTTGTGAATCTTTCTTTTGAAAACCCATTTACAGCCAATAGAAACAATTCCTTCCAATAGATCAATAAATGTCCATACTGTAAAGTTTTAAAGTGTCGTTAACTGGTAACACAACGGAATTAAAATTTTATAAAAACATACGATCTTAAAACTTACCAAGATACCCGTTTTAAAACATATTTATCATAAACATATGAAATACTCATAAGGTGTTTTAAGGTTTATACCTTCGTTAATGGCTCTTTTAAGTCTTCACGTGGCAAAGAGATAAATGCTATCTAACCTTTATGAGGCGGTGTCCTAGTATCCACACAGAGCACGAACATAGGAAGTTGTCTAGAAAGAAGGCTACTAAGGCTTTTCTGTTAGATGAATGGTGTGTTCACAGGAAGAAAAAATTTCAAAAACCCTAGGTAGGAACTGAGGTTTTTGTCAACATATATGGGTATTATGTGTAACAAATATTTGACGTGAATAAAATACCTTTTTTTATGTAAAAGTGCACAAGAATCCTAATTTAATTAGGATTCCAATTAATCTCATGCCAAAGTGACATGAACAGATGGTACATAAGTATGCCCTCTATGCATTTACTACAAGCATTCAAGACTTGGATAATAAGTGTCCAATCATGCCATGCTTCCACGAGGAATGGTGTAGTCATGCCCTCTTATGCATGGTCGGTATTAATGCCACCAAGTACAAATAGTCATGTACTTCAGTCAATCTATAGTCAAATTGAATCTCTCAACCCAACGATCAAACCTGATCCATCTATGTTTTTCTCTCTTTCCCTAAACACCAAAATTGTCATCAAATAATTCTCACCTCTGGGTTCAAATCATCTCTTATATGCATATGACCCATAAGCTTCTATCAAATTGGTAGCATTTGAATTCAGATCAAATTCAAACACAAACTAAGATTAGCCTCTGGTAAAACATCATGGCAACTCGAATAATAAAGTGTTAGTAGACATCTCTTAAACTTTTATAACATCATAGTTATGTGTAATTTAATCATTTTGTCAATTAATATCTCTCGAAGCTGAGACATAAAAATGTGTCTATCTTAGTAATTCTTCAATATGAATTGATACATATTAATGATTTAAATGGATTAGGCTACAACCTTATCCCACTGTGCCCACAGATTCAAGCAATCATGAATGCCATTTAGTATTCTCATTTGAGATATTTTCTCTTGTGCTCAAAAGTAACGAATCTTTTATTAATCAACCATAACCTCTATGAATCTCATGATATGATCGTTCAATACCTTTATGATACCCTAGTTATGACAGTACATTAAATAGTGTCAAACCATATCGATCTTTATATAAGATGATTTGGCAACCTCAATCGATGTCATCCAAGCTTCCAAACTAGATAAGCTTGGCCACCGGAGGAAGAGGAAGTTAAGTTATTTTTTACGTTAATTGATGTCGTCCAAGCTTCCAAACTAGAAAAGCTTGGTCGTCGGAGGTAAAAGAGGCATCAAGAGATATTCGTCGCTGATGACGACATCAGATTTGACATCAAAAATCTGGAAACTAAACCCTAAGGAAAAACTATTATTTTTTAAAACTTTGGTTAGCAGGAAACTTTTAGTTTTTAAATTTTAAAGGTGGAAAAGGAGATTAAATTTTAGTTTATTTTTAATATTACAAATAAAATGACGTTTTGCCCCTAAAACTGTTAATTTTAACCTCTCATAAGTAGGTATTTGGGATTTTTAAAGTTAAACGATGAAAACTTAAGATAAAAGGATACTTTGGGTGGGAATAAGTCTTTTGGCCTTTCAAAAAACATCAAACATTCATTTCCATTAAATTGAACAATGTAACCAAGCTTACATATTGTAAAAATAGAAATGATATTTCTAGTGGCTTTTGCAAAATACAAAACTTTACAAAGTCTTAAAATGTGCCTTGATGATAGTCAAACTTGGCAAGTTTCCATGGCTTCGACTGCAACCTTTGCCCCATTTCTATCTTCAAAATGATATTGCCTTGTGACAAAACAAAACTATTCTGCAGTGCCTGTATAGAAACCACACATGAGATATAGCTAGTAAATCTATAATCTAGGAATAATCATCTGAATCCAAACTTAATTCAAATTCAATGACTTAACAGTGGATTATACATGTTTTGCTCTTCTTAAAACTGTCCAAGTACAAGAGACAATTCCTTTTCCAATGTCCATCCTGATAATAATGAAAACACTTTCCTTTTACTTTCACCTTTTCTGCCTTGGTGGCATTTTTCTTAAAATTTCCTTTCTTTGGTCTAACATTTGGACCCTTCTTTTATTGCTTTTTGGGCCTCTTATTGGCCTTGCTAGAAGAAGTCGCATAGACATCCATAT
Source organism: Mangifera indica (assembly GCF_011075055.1). Classification (NCBI taxonomy): domain Eukaryota; kingdom Viridiplantae; phylum Streptophyta; class Magnoliopsida; order Sapindales; family Anacardiaceae; genus Mangifera; species Mangifera indica. Next base: position 5,866,560 of record NC_058156.1, read on the forward strand.
GTCTATAATCTAGGAATAAACTCTTGGAGCTCATTGAGCAACTTAATGAGTGTTTGCTCTATCCAATTTAGATTATAATTGGTTATAAACAATTTATAACTCGATAGGAGGAATTGTAGAATTAAATTCACTTTGACGTGGTCTGGTATAATAATACCCTAAGCATCCAACTACCCCAATGCATTGATCATCTTTATAACATGTTCATTTAGGGGCATGTTTTCCCTTAATCTCATGCTAAATAGTGAAACTCATAACTTGTACTCGACTACTCTCGTGTTTTTGTTGTACAACTCTTATAAAGCAACGAGGATAGCATAAGGCCCTAAAACATTTTTGTGTTTGGTTTAGAGCTCTCTATTCATTAAGGCTAGCATATAGCCTTGAGCTTTCCTATTATCCTTGACCCATGCCTCAAACATCTTACATTCCTTATCAGAGTCATCTAAAGCTATCTTAGGAAATGGTGCTTCTAAGGCGTAGCCAATCTTTTCAAAGTCTAATACTATTCAAAGATTTCTTAACCAACCGTAAAATTGGTCCAATCAAAATATCATTATCCGAGAACTTTAGGAGTACATTATTGGCCATTTTTTGAATATATCATAATTAAACGAAAATATTGCAAAAAGAAATAGTTTTTATTAATGACTAGTATATGTGAATTTAAACCCTTTTGTTGATAATTTTATTAGCTCCTACTATTTTATTTGAATCTTGCACTCTCTCAAATAGGATCTGAAAATTATGTTAGATAAAATTTCTAGTGGGAAATCTAATTCTTATTAAATCTAATTAACCTAAAATAATAGAAATCTTGGTTAAGTAAATTTAATAAGTATAAAACTCTTTCCATTTATATCCCTATATAAGACTCGATTTATTTTCCATATCCTTCACTTCAAATATCTCATATAATATAAATTTTGGTACCCTCGACTAGTTAAATTTGAACCATCATGCTTCCCAAAATGACATTTTCATCATGTTCTCATATAATAGATTTCTTGGGTATGATGTAAATAAGCATCTAAGAAAATGATAAATTTAATTTCATGACATAAATTTCATATCCTTCACAAAATAGAATTCTTGGGATATTGAAATTTATGTTATGAAATTTAATTATCCCATGATGGGAAACATAAATTTAATAATTTTAATTTTAGAGATTTATGTTTAACTTAATATTTAATCAAATATATCATTATCTTTATTTAAGTGTCTTAATCAACATTAAAACATTATTTAGTATGTCCGAATGAAAATTTAAAAAATCCAGAATTTTTATTATGGACTATTCATGACATATATGCTCACAAACTAATGTATCATCATACATTAATGCCTCTAATGCATATACCATGTTTGCATGCCTCTAATACATGAATTCTATGTCCAATACATGAAATTTCATCAAAGAAAAAACACCAAGTACATCACATACATATGGAGGCCGAAGCATGCAACATATACATTAAGCTTCAGTTTGATTTTTCAGGCATATCACATAACAAGCTACACTTGCATGCCCCTAAATCATATCATTTATACATCAAGCATAAAATGAACTCAAAACAGAATGTATATCATAATATACATGGCTGCCATGACATGCATCCTTATTTCATGAATCAAATTCAATCTACCAAGCAAAAATGCACATGCATGTCAAAAATGAGTACAAACACATACATCATATGAATACTTCATCATGTATATGCCATGTATTACATGTTATTCATCTTAAAATCACTAGAACATGAAAAGAAAATCAAGAACCCAACCGTGATGGTCCGGCCGAGACATTCAAGAGAAGATTATGCTTGGAAAAAGTGATTTTAAGGCAAAACTAGCACATGCAAACATATATGTGACACCAATAAATATTTTTATGCATTTAAAACATACATTTGGCTTTAAAAAAAAAAAATGCAAGGAGTTGTTCTTGCTTTGATACCATTTTGAAAGAAAATGATGAAGAAGAAGATGCAAAGAAGACATGAGAGAAAGAACCAAACATAAATTAACAAATGAGAAGATTAGGGATTTTTACCTACTCTTTTGCCTCTTATGGATTTAGGATGATGGATTTGAGTCCTCTAAATGCAAAACCTCTAAAGGAAATCCACCTCCAAGCAAATCCTTCACTTGGTTGAACCAAAGAAGAGAGAGAAAGTGTGTATTTTGTTTAGTGAGAGAAGAAGTGTAAAAAAAGACTAATTTTTTTCAAATGAACTAAAAAGCCTTTTTGCAATTTCAAAATTCTCATTTGGCCCGCTACTCTTTTAATTTAAAGATTTTTCATGTTTGTATATCTTTTATACACTTTAGCCACATTTATTTTATCTCACTAACATCTTAATTTTTAACATGTTACCTTTGCATCCATATAACTTTTATATGAATTTTTTTATTTTCCTTCAGAAGGAGCTAGCCAACCCCAGATAATTAATTCTCCCTCTTTAAATCTTGGTTTATTGGTGTAACCCTTTAGGTTCACCATAACATAGCTATGAGTTTCCTTTTTGACAATCCAAAAGTGCATCTGAAAACTCAACGACTATAGTAAACATCTAGTAATGTGTCATAACACCTAAACTGCAATGAAGAAATACTCTATTGAATCTAATATCTCCAATTGTTAGTTTAGTGTAGATGATATCCTTCTTTTATCTAATCTATATCGATTTTGAACTCATAGATCGTCAAAGCCCTAATGTCATAACAAACATCCTTTGCATGACACATTATACTTTGGTTAGAGATTTGAATTCCAATATTTATCGACATTTTCTTCAAAACTCAGATCTAGGTTGAATCAACAAATATTTACAACCCAATACTTTCCAAGTTAATAGATTCCATCTTGACCATCATTCTTTTCCATATACAAATGACACATGACTAATATGGTTTGTGATTAACCATGTATTTATATACTACATGAATCAGTCGTATCCATATCAGATCTGAGCATGATGTCTTAGGTCAAAAGATTACTTTGTACACTTGTACGATCTTACAATAAGTCATTGTCTATGATTTAATGACTATATAACTTATCATTATTGGTCATGTTCGAAAAACAGTTCTCTAACTATTGATCCATGCAAATACCCTAATGACATGACTATTATTGCCACCCACACTAATGTTATCTCATGTCATTCAATAAAGGTATTCGATATGTCAACTATGTGATATAATTGCCCAAGTTATGTCATATTTATAGGGAACAATTTGATGACTTAGTTTATATATTAAGTGAGTCATTCAAACAGTTTACATACATACTTTATATCATCACAAATAAATAAAACAATTTATGCATATGAACAAAAAGACTACTTCTTTTATTAATAAGTCATGATAAGTGTACATATAAGTTAAAATGCTCCTAAAACTGATAATATGAATGGTTTCTAAGACATACACTAACACTAGTGTCCCAAGAGATTGGTGCTATAACCAATCCAAACTCTCCAAGTGGAATAACTTATTGGACTTGTAAATCATACATACATAACCACTTGAATATCTTTTAGGCCTCTCAGGAGAAGGTGGTTGATTATGTAATACCCCAAAACTAACATAAACATATAATAGAATATAGAAATTTCTTAAACGAATAAAGTCTTGAATACATGGTTTTTTTTTTTTAGCCTCAAAATATTATGACAAAATAATTGTCCTTAACAAAAAACATGCAATCAAATGAATACTAATTTTTCTTTTATTCAATCTCCTCAATTGACCTTTTTTTATTCTTTATTTCTCAATTGTTAAACAGTTACTCACACTTTATGTCAAACTCTAATATTTAAAAAGTTAATGATGAGGGGGTGAGCTGTCAGCTCGATAAGTAAAAACTAAACATGATATATGCACGCAAAAGCATTTAATTAAATACTGACAAAGAAAATCAAGCAAAATAAGATATTTAAGTATATGAAATAATGTATAAATACCAAAATATATTTGAACTTTTCATATACCAATCTTAAGTCAAAAAATATTTTAAAACTCATGTCACATAGTGTCGCCTACACTTTCGGTGACCTAGCCAAAATTTCAAAGTCATGTCACCTGTAATTCTGGTGACTCAATTAGAATTTCAGAATCCACGTCACTTATAATCCTGGTGACCTAGTCAGAATTCGAAAATGTGTATAATAAAATAGATAATCCAACTGGACCAAACTTATAGTTTTAGAGTTTAAAACAAATATCAGAAATTATGGACAATGAGTCAAAGCCTTTATATATATATATATAAGTCTTTCTTTTCTTTTTGAAAATTTATCAAAAGCAATTCTATTTTGGTTGCTACAAAAATAAATTTATAAATCAATATCTAATTAAATAAAATTTGGATAAAATAAAAATGTTTATAGATATATTTTATAACTTAAAAACCCGTTATATATATAAACAAAATAAAATATCTATATAATTTACAAAAACACCTATATATAAATGAAATGACATGTCTATTTAATTTATGGAAACATTCATATATAAAAGAAACAAAACATTTATATAACTTACAAAAATATTTCTATATAAATGAAACTAAATATTTATATAACTTATGAAAATATTTATATATAAATAAAACAAAATATTTATATAACTTATGAAGACATTTATATATAAACAAAACAAAATATTTCTATAAGTTTCGAAAATATTTGCATAAATATTTGAGTTTAATAGAAAACATGTATAAAAATATTTTATAATGTACGGAAACCCAAATTTTCATATTTAACTATCATTTCAAAACATATAAGGTCAAAAATCAAATATTTATATACATACAAAACGAATAGCTTCTATTTACCTCGAGTAAGAGCAAAGATCTACACAAACTCTTATACGTTTTAAGTTACCAACAAAATCTACTCAGATTCCTAGCCACAATCAATGAATCCAATTATATCAACAAACTCTTAGAAATATTCTTAAATTCCACTGAAAACCTTAATTCAAAACTAATTCTACAAATTCTAAAGGTACCCCAATGAATAATCCTAGGCGTAACTAATACATGTTTACATCATACAACCTTTGTTCCATGAAATTTATAAATTTCTATATCAATTGAATTCCAACGAAACTTGGCAGGATCAAAGAAGAAATATAACTAGTTCACCAAAAAAATTCAAATTAAAAGGGATATAAAAACTCCTTAAAACTTAATGTATTTCACCGCTTATGAACAATACCAACAATTTCGATATTTGATAGCTAACGCTTCTAGTAAAATTATGAAAATTCTATATCTCATAAAATTACAAAATTTTGCAAAATTAAACTAAACATATTAATGATTTAAATAAAAATAATTTAAAAAGTAATGTAAAACAAATTTCTTTCACAAATCACTGATACTACCAAAAATCTTTCCGAACTAACACTTAATTTTATAATAATTTTAATAAATAGTATATTAATTGTAGAATTGCGAAAATTTCAGAATAAACTAGACATACTAATTTATTTAAAAAAAAAAATCAAGTTAAAAATGATTTAGAATACTTCAAAAAAACTAAATTCTTTTACATATTACAAACTCTTCCAAAAAAATTTTAAGTTTAACACTCAACCTTATAATAATTTTAATAAATCATATCTAATTTGTAAAATTATGAAAATTTCCATAATAGAACTAGACATGTTAATTTATATGTAAAAAATATTCAAATTGAAAATGATTAAGAAATCTATTAAAAAAAACTAAATTCATTTACGGGTCATAAACTCTACCAAAAATTTGAGATTTAATACTTTAAGATTTCAACTAATTTTATGAAATTTTTATAACTTATAAAATTATAAAAAATTATAAATGGCTTAATAATACTTTGTAGCATCTTAAATAAAATTTTTGAAAATTTTAAAATACTATAAACCAATAATTTAAATTCACAAAGTCAATATATAAACAAATTTCTAAAAGTTTTATGTTTTTATAAAATTTAATTAGTAGATAAAATAAAATAATATATATATATATATATATATGAAATATTTTTATTAGCAAATGGATAAATTTAAGGGTAATATTAATATTATAAATAAAATCCAAAATTAACATATATATTTTGTTTATTTTACATTCTAATCTACTGCTATTATAGAATAAAGATTATATAATGCAAACTAGAGAATGTTTTATTCTACAATAGTAAAATTGAATTATAATTCTTAAAAAAAAAATCCTCAAATCCTCAAATCATATACATTTATATACGTGAATAATGAAAACATTGAACTTACCTTAGTACACCAAATCCTTTTTCAACAATGATTTTGCCCTCTCTATAGGTAATAATCATGATATCTCTTATTGCACTTTTAGAGTGTAAGTTGAAATTAACTAAAAATTCTAACATATGATTTTATTTAATATATAATTTCGCCACCCTTAATATCCAAATATTGAAATATGTCTTTCACCATAAATAGTATCTTATCTTTATCCTTAGTTATTTAAATCTTTTTACAGAAATTCAAATTTATCTTATATGTAATATTGAATATACATCTATTTTATTCAAATGAAAGTTAAGATAATTGTCCTTTTATCTTAAATATTCAACTTTTATCTAATTTCCTTCAAAATCAAATTTTGCGTTATATCCTTCTTAATTAAAATTTCAAATTTTATCTCATCTCCTTCAAAATTAAATGCTACCTTATCTCCTTCAAAATATTAAATTTTGTCTTTTATACTTAATATGTAAATTACACCACATCTTTAGTCTTTATACCAAAACATAATTTTCCCCGTTTTAAAAAATATAATAATAACAATAAATATTGAATTTTGCAAATCATACCCCAACTCAAATCATGTTGGAAAGCTTTGTTATATCTCTTGACACCTTGATAGCAAAGAATAATGAGTTCAGTATAAGAGGATAAGACATCACTCTAATCCATAATGTGTGTCACTTCCCATTCAACTACTTTTAGTTTGGCAATAACGAATAGAGCCATTTGAAAAAGAGAAACCGATGGAGAACAACAACATGATCACAAAAGACTCCACATCAAGCAATTCAAGAAAGATCCCACCTTGTACAACAAATACGCTTTGACCACCCCCATTAGTTAGATTTATTTGACTAACAAGCAAAAAAGGTTATTTCTATAGCCTTGAAGAATAAAGGCAGATTGTGCTCAACAAGATCACGGTCAAGTTTGTCATTACCATTGTGACATTAGTCATAATACCAACCAATGTCATCATCTCCTAAAAGTCATAGAATACCTCATCGATAAGAGATTTCTTTGTAATTTTTAAAGTAGAAAACATGTGCCCCTCTCACAAGACTAAAATAAGTGGGAACATTTATTTATTCATTAACTGTATATAAGATATTGTGTGTAGTCCTCCCCTAGTTTTATTATTTTAATCATTTTCTTTTGGGTTTGACAATGTTATGACTTTATTTATCAATTTATTTTAAGTTTAGATTAAAGAAAATGCAAGGCAATGTTATTCTGGTATATAAACTTTGGTGAAGGATTGAGACAATAATGTCTTAAAATATATCTTCATTGATGCATAATTGATAACGAAAAACTATAGAAGTAATGGAAATACAAAAAGAGAGAATCTAGAATCACATCCCTAGTGGAGATGTTGCCTCTCAATGAAAAGTGGGATTAGAGGCTACCCCTACAACCTCTTAAATAGTGGTTTCAACTCAACGAGTGCGACTATTCTTCTTAACGGTATAAGTTTGTGTACATTTTTTTCTACCTTTTTCTTTAGAAATTTGGCCTAAGAAGGAAATATCGTATTTTGGGAAATGAAGCCAAATGGCATGAAAGACTTTTAAAACCATGTCTCTAACTTGATTCTCAATCTTAGCCTCAGTAGTTGCTAACTTTCCTTTCAGTTATGAGCTCTTCTCTCTCTTAGATTGAAGGAAACCATGGAGTTTACTATTTCATGTTAGACATAAATATGATCTCTATCTATGCACAAAAACAGAAATATACAAGATAGAATCAAATATTATAATTCACGGAATATAAACATTAATCTCCCACCATTGTTTGATGAATTCATAGTTGAATGAACCAATTAAACGTTCTTATATGTTGTGTCTTACAGATGATATGATTTTTACAAAATGATGGTGTATGTATGCTCTCAAAAAAAAAAAAAAAACCTCACCCAAGGACTTCTAGAAAGCTTAAATATGCATCATCCCTTCAAGAATGCAATGGTAAATTTTGGCGTTATGGACCACATTTTGTAACTCCATTGTATTAACTCAATCGTTGTTACATGGAAATAATGGCAAAAGAAAAAAGCCATCATTCTCCCACTTGGTCCATAATCCATAAATCCAATTACTGAAGTAAAGAAATAAAATGTACAAACCATAGTGATAAGTCCTCTAAGAACAAGTATTATCTATCATTTATCACGATGTATTCATTTCTTTATAACTTGATGAATAAACCTTATGTTTATTTCAAGACCAAAATGATTGTTATTCTCAACAAAAAAGTGCATATAAAGATGAGAAAAACCAATCAATTTAAAAAACTGAATAATTTTATTATATAAAGATTATATACATCAAATCACATAATGGAACCAACTTTCATCATAATTACAATGAGAACAACTCTCATTCACTTTATATGATCTTTAAAACTCTTTGGTGGCATGTTTTTTTTCTCAAAGGATTAGCAATCATCAATTCAGTATTGATGTATTCAATGAACACTTTATTCTCTTTTACAAGTTCCTTAATGGCTAAATACTTAATATCGATGTGTTTACTTCAACTATAACTTTTATTATTTTCAATGGAGAAAACAGCACCTGAATTGTCACAATAAATCTTTATTGGCTTGGAAATAGAATCCACAATCCTAAGCTCAAATATGAAACTCTTTAACCATACACGATGTGATATAGCCCTAAAACATAAAACAAACTCAGCCTCCATGATAGATGTAGCAATCATTGACTGCTTAGCACTCCTCTAAGATATGGCACCGCTGACAAAAAATAAAATATGTTGATTTTCTTGAATCAACACAGCCAGTACAATCTGAATCAGAGTAACTAACTACTTCTAAATTATCAGTTCATCTATATATAAACATGTACTCTTTGGTCTCTTAAAGGCACCGCATCACTTTCTTTGCAACTTTCCAGTGATTTATACCTAGATTACTCTAATATTTCTCTAACATCCCAATAGCAAATGCAATGTCGAGCCTTGTATAGACCTGAACATACATAAGGCTTCCAACAACTGAAGCATAGGGAATATTCTGTATTTGTTCCTTTTCAAATTCATTTTTAGGGTATTGGTTCAAACTGAACTTATCACTCCTCACAAAAGTAAACGACATGTGATCTACAATTCCCAAATGCAGACTACATGTCATACAAGACAAAATTATAAATTCATTCAGCACAATCAAATGACATATCGTCCTCAAAGGAAAACTTCAAATAACAAGTTGGTTGGAAATCATCCTTGACCTCTAGTCGAGTTCTGTTTCAGGTCGTTTAACCCAAATCTTAAAACTACCATAAATCAGCCTACAAAACTCCGATTTTGATGTTCTATATATCAAAATTCTAAGATTTTCATGTAGAATTCATATAAACAATAATTTCAAGCAAAAAAATGTCTAAAATAAATTTTCTCTCTTTAAAGCAAAATTGAATTAAACATAAAATCCATGACAATCCAACAACAAGGCAAGACAGAGATCATAGATGCTCTTATACCAAATGTTAGACATAAATATGATCTCTCTCTATGCACAGAAACAGAAATATGCAAGATAAAATCAAAGATTATAATTTATGGAATATAAACACTAACCTTCTACCATTTTTTGAAGAATTCGCAGTTGAATAAACTAATTAAACATTCTTGTATGTTGTGTCTTCCAGGTGATCTGATTTTTATAGAATGATGGTGTATGCATGCTCTTAAGAAAAAAATCACCCTCCCAAGGACCTCTAGAAAGCTTAAATATGCATCCTCCCATTAAGAATGTAACAGTAAATTGTAGAGTTATGGAACATATTTTGCAACTTAATTGTATTAACCCAATTGGTGTTACATGAAAATAAATGGCAGAAGAAAAAACAGTCATTTCAAGCCCCAAAAACATGCATCTAATCATCTTGCTGCCATTGACACTCACAGAAAAAAAGACAAGTCTTTCATCAAAGAATCCTTTCTGGCTCTAAATTGCTCTACATGAGCTTCAAATCGCTCAATGTTCTCTGTCATCACTCTTTTTGGAGAAGATACTTGATCCTTGAGACTTTCTAATTCTTGGGAATAGTCATGCTCACGTATGCTTCATGGGAAAGAAGCGGTGATTTACCAATGGCCTATAAACAGATACAAGATCACGATTGAGAAAGAAATACGAAGAATGAAGGCATAAGAATAAGGAAAATAGAAATTACCCTTGTACCATCCTCCACAAATTGTTGTAGTTTTACAGAAGTCATCATACCATGATATCTTTTGCCCATTCATTTTGAGAAATGCAGTCCTATATCATCTCCATAACTAGACAAATGCCCAGGACCAACTCTCCGTTGTCCCTAAAAGCCCAGTTGGAGGGAGATCAATATGGAGGAATAGACCGCTCAATCTATCCAACTGAGCAGCTCCCCCATGGCCAGCAAAAAGACAGATGATCATCCTCTCATAATCTTTTAGAAGAACTGCAGTGAAACTACAGAAATCCTTGGCGCCACAGGCCACTGACCCAGTTGAGAATAAATCGAATGGAGTCAATGATAAGACAAAGGTCGCACCTTCCTGACTTGAATATTGAAACCCCAGAAAAGGACTTTAATTGATAGTATCTTTTGTTTCAGTAAGGCTTGTAAATCCACTTAGATTTCAAAATCCCTTGTCTCAGTTAATGCTTGTGGTATTTTGATGCTATAATGAAGGAGGGCCGTTGTCATTAGTTGCAAAATTCGTCGATGTATCGTTGTTGGTAAAGGATTAATCTCGGAAATAATAGCTGGTCTCATAATCTTACTGGGTCCTAAGCCATGGGAGCAATTCCAAAGTTGCAAAAATGCCATCCATATCATTCTACTTGGCTTATATCAGATATTTTAATATTTTGTAAACCTTCTTTCAAAATAAGTCTAGGGTTTTACGTGCATTATTAGAAGGTACTATTTGAATATATAAACAAAAAAAAAAAAAAAAAGAGGTAAAATGGCATATAATAGTCATTAATAAAAAACAAAATAAAATAGAGACATTCTTCCGAATATTATTATTTTAACTAATTCCAGATTTTATTTAAAAAGTAGGTTTAACCATAAATTCATATGATTTCACATAATCACTTTAACAGAAAATTAACAATAATAAAATAAATCTAAAAATGCTAGACTACTAATGTAGCACGATCTCACATGTTTTAATAAGACTGTTAAATACTAGACTATCTAATCTTGTACAGTTTAACATAATCTCATGTTATAAATAAGAAATATATCATATATTATTCCATTAAGAATATAATCAGTAATTCATTAAAATTTACAGTTATATTTTTTTTTTTTCCATAATAAAACCTGTATATTTTGAAAAATTATCAGTCTCGAATTAGTTATATTTGTGTCAACTCCTTTTACGAATGAGTATACTAAAATTGTTGGTAAAAAGATTATGCAAATTGCAAGTATAATTGGAAAAGACTCTCAACTAACTTTGTCCCTACAGTTTTTCCCACGAAAACAAGATTAACACCTAAAATTACTTTAGAGATAGATTATTTAAAAATTAATAGATATAAATTATTATTATATTTGACAAAATTAATAAATATAAATAATTATAGTGCTTAATCAGAAATAATAAAAAAAATATTAAAACATTATTTTACTTAAATATTTTTAAATATAATTATTTTAAAATATTTTTCTTATTATTTATTATGTTAATTAAAAATAAAAAAAATTTTGTCTTAAAAAAATTTATAAGTAAAACATAATTATAACAAAATCAAGATTACTAATATTTTAATACTTAAGATAAAAATGTTAATCACATTACTTCTTATATTATCTACTACAATATCATTAATAATAGAAAATTATCAAATTTTTTTTATTACTTACAAACCAAAAGCAAACCAAACAGCCCCAAAGAGTAAAACAAGATTTCCTAAGCCAGCTTTAGAGCAGCCACTTTACTGTTCTTAGATCAAATCAAAAGTAGCTTACAAAGCATGTCATGGGTAAGAATCAATTTGTGTAAAAATTCAAGAATGTATTGTGTTAGATAAAATTAACAGTAGCTTTACATAGCATGGTATGACTACAACTAGTAGATCAATTTGTGGTGAAATTTAGAATGAATTGATCAGTAACATGAACAGGCTGCTTAAGACCCATATTGAATAAGATCACAACACCGAAAAGGTAAGTTCCCATGTCCATTCTTTGTGTATGGGAAAGAATATTCAACGACTCTCTAATCTACCAATATATATATGCGAGCGAGGGGAAGAATGGGAGAGAGAGAGAGAGAGAGAGAGAAAATGGGGTCACAGCAGAAATTAATGGCACTCTATCCTATTTTCTTTTAAGTAATAGTTACCCGTCCCTTCTTCAGCTTTTAGCTACATCTGATCCCTCATCCTGGCATCTTTCCAGAATCAGGTTACAGTTGTTCATTGTGCCTCCATCAAGAAGGCCATGATTCCAGAGTTTGATCATGAATAGCCTCCAACACCTGAGTCCATTAATAATTGATACTTCACATAAGGATGTTCTAGAAATGATAAAATATCGAGATAACTTAAACTAGGTCATCTAGCACAGAAGAATAATGCAACCAAGAAATAAAAAGTTTCAAGGTTGACATGCAAGACTCAAAATAAATATAACATCATTAGAGGAGGGGCATAGATGATCTCCTTGCATACAACAAAGCATACCATCAGAATGCCACAACCAATCAGATAGATAGCAATTAATAACATTCTATATAGTAGTTTAATACAGCATTCAAATGTCACTTTCTGAATTCTACAGGAAAGACAACTGGACCATAGTGAAAACTGGTTCTAAACCAAACCCACCCCAGCCCTCCTCTTTTTATTCAACTTTTAATTTAAGAACTATTGAAACTAGTTCCAGTACAAGTAAAGTTCTAACAGATCAAGTAAAACCCATGATTTTGTTTAAAAAAACCTTCAAAAGATATTAAAATTTCTGAGATACACAAAACATAATTTGAATGACATTTTTGCGGCTTTGTTTGAGTGTCTGCATCATGAGTTTCCTTAATATATTAGATCATCTATTGGTTTCAATCAGGCAGGATGAATACCATTCCACTGACATCATGAATAGCTAGCCTAGGCATAGTCAATGAACTTTAATAGGTCCTTTACTATATGTTGAGCAGCAAAAGCTTGCACTAACTTAAATAAAAAACAAGAGCAAAGAGGACAGAACTAATGCAAGGAAACTACCAAAACAGTGCTGGAGAAAGGACCAGCTCCTGTCCATGAACTCGGGAAAATGCCTCACAAGCCCAAGGAACGTGACCATCTGCCAGGACCCTGCCAAAATAGCGATTATAGCTTTTTAAGCTAAAAACCAGATAATATAGAGCATCATAAAGTGGTGCATCTCAGATCCCATTGACTTCCCCCAACATCTTGGCAAACCAAAAAAGATGACAAGGAAAAATAATATGAAAGAACTGAAAAATAAAGATAGAAAGCTGGAAGAGGTAAACAATAGCTACCGTTGCTTTCTCACAAATGAGTTCCAAAGATGCATAAGTTGCTTCTCATCTTTGCTAACGTCAACAAAATCATCAAGCATCTGCGATATGACAATATTATAATATTTTCCAGGTTCCTAACAATGCAATTAAAACAACTCATTCAAAAGTGAAAACTTGCTATATATAAGAGGAGACAAAACAAAGTGAAATTCCCATACATTGGAAGTAAACAGGATCAAATTACTACTTAAAGGGTCAGAATATGAACCTTTTTTTATGATGACATACAATTCATTGCAATTTCAAGGCCAGTGAGTTAAAATTGGTGAAAATAAGCACCCAAAACATGTAACTATTGACTCGAGTTCTTGTATTACAAGAAAAGTAAACTCTTCTTGACAGAAGCCTTACACTTCATAATTTTTTTCAACTAGTTCCACATTAATTTGATAGCAAAGAAGAGCAAGTTCTATTACAGTAAGAAGAATTTCAACTAAGAAACAAGCAGAATTAAGATGACAGATCACTGGACATACCCTTCGATCTTCAAAATCTGCAATGTCATCATCAACTTCATCTTCACTATCTTGATCTGACATTACTTGTTCTATTGCCATTGGCTTCATTCAAAAGGAGTATTTTAAATCAATGGAAAGAGGTTAAATTAAACAAAGGTATAAACTTCTAGCAGTTGCTAGAAATTATCAGACATTCTATTTATTAAAGCAGCTATGTAAATTATGCGATAACAACCGTTCCACATGCATGAGATAAATAGAAAGTCAATAGCAATAAATATCATAAGACACTCACAAAATAGACATATAACAGTATGGGAAACCAATGCTCTCTTGACTTTGAAGAAAATCAATTATCCCTAAAAGTCATTTCCACTGTTCATAAACAGCTATAGCCTGACTGAGGATTACAGAACTTCGATTTCTATTGGTTCTGGGTTTAAATCAGGAAACTCCATTCTCTATATGTGCATTAACACCTTAAAATTATTTCCTATGGGCAGCTTATTTTAGCTTATATTCTCAATACGGAAACTTATACATATAATCTTTATTCCCAATATAAAAAGCTTAAGAAAGCTGAGCCTACAACACAGATATGCATCACAAGAGCAGTAGCTCAAGAAAACGGTGGTGGATGGACAAATAGAAAAAAATATCAAATAAATCTACATTGTTAGTCACCTGAACTCGGTGAGAATGATAGAACTGCCGCTTGTGGAGAAGTACACGGCTGCAACAATTTCAGTTGTAAAAAATGAATAAGCACATACAAGAACTATCATTAGATAAGTGAAATAAACAAAGAAAAAAAAAAAACTTCCTACAATGCAAATTTATCTCCATGAGTTCAACAAATATAGAAAGAAAGTTAAAAACAACAATGAAAGAAAATAAAAAGAATCTCTACTAGAAGGTAGGTTAATCACTAATAAAACAATTCTACTTGACTACTAAGTAAATAAAGGTAAGATAACTAGTTATGGCACACTGCATTGAATAGAAGATTTGGAATTTCATAATATTTCTTTCTTCATAAAAAATAAACACAGAGAGAGAGAGTAGGAAGCGAATGTGCATTGGGAAATGACAAAGGTAACTTTGGTCAGCATAATGGAGCAGTAGTAAAATAACTTTGCCATTTTGGAGAATATAAATATTCATCAAATGCTGACAAACTAAGATAAGTCTGTGAAAGTCATCGGTGTTTTAAAATATAGAGTGCACTTAAAACAGAAGACAGTGCCATCTGTGAAAGCCATTTATGGAGGCATCCAAACATTATGTGCTTAATTATATATTCAGAAGATGGCGAAGTAAGATGCCTAAAAAAACTAAATTAGAAGGAAAACAAAGGACATGATTAGGGTTTAGAAACATGGAAAGAAACTGCAAACTTGTCAAACGTACTTTCTAGGGTCTGACCGTTCTGTGGTTAACTTCCTAGATTTTACAACATGAAGTATAGCAGGAGCTGTAGCCTCACTTCCAGACAATGATTTAACACATTCATGGTCCACAGAAGATTGAGCCATGGCAATTGAAACACCTGGAACATTGAAACTGGATGCAACACGTTCAATACTTTCGGCTACATCAAAACCAGAAATTTGGTTTGCATCCCTTCCATTTTGCAATTTTTTCCCATTGGAAGACTTGGAAACCTTATCACCTTCAGAGTGATAAACATCCAAGCCATGATGTTAGTTTGCAGATTTCCAGAAGGATACTATTAAACAAGCTATAAGGATCATCAAGAAAAATATTGACTACCATCGTTCTTCTCAGAGAATTCCCTGTCTAGCTCGTCTGTGGGTAATTTGGGTGAATCCAACTCTAGAAATTCTATGTTGACATATCTCTCACTCTGAGTGAGGCCCTTAGGTCTTCGTCTTCGTGGCTTTGAGCTGTATAAACAATCCACTTTGCTTCTCAAATCTCCATATTAATGCTGAAAAGCGAATAGGTTTAGGCAGAGGAATGAAACCTACCAAAAAAAGAATGGCTGCTGTTGTGGCTTTACTCCACCTGCAACCACCTGTAAAAAGAACATATAGATAGGATATGACTTATTCAAGTTCATTGGTAGGAGAAATTGCTTTTACCAAACTAGAAGATCAAAAGATGTACAGAACTACACCTATATGATGAGAAAGGGCAATACATAAAACAATGATTTGCAAGTCAAAAGCAATTTTGTGCCACTGACAATGCATTTAACAGCAAACGTTTCCAGTTGTATCGATAACATTAATGGGGAGAAGCACAGGTAAAGATTCTTGAAAAAAGGAACTTCCAGTATTCTAAATAATTAATATTCTCTTTCTACAGATTTATCTGCATCAAAACAATGAGTCCCCAGGGAACAGAGAGCTTCATGTGAAGATTATAAGTCAAAACAAGGACCAGCCATCAAATGAGCTTTATGTGTCTCAAAGTAAATAATACTATTGGTTAAATCTTTTGTAGTGGAAAAAAACATATAGCACCAAATCTCCCTGATAAAACTCTTGGATGAGGATACATTAATCCAGTATTTTTAGATGGAGAAGGGTGTGTGAGGCTTGTGGTAATTAAAAATGAAAATGACAAAAGTAGCCTTTGAGTTGATTTTGCTCAACCATAACTAATGCAGAAGGCAATTTGAATGTTCAACTATAAAGAAAAATATTACTACCTCGGATCTTAGTGTATCAATTTTCACAGAGACATTCACTGCTCGATAATCTTCAGTTACCTACAAAACAAATGTTTCACAACACGCTCTTCCACAAGGGCTCAATGAGCAGCAAGTGACTTGATATTCAAAATTACCAACCCAAAACTCAAAGTTGAACAACTCATGTGAAGAGTGCAAATGACACCGCAAACCCTGAAAGCAAAAGTTCAAACTTCATTTTTAGTATCAGATAAAGCAATTGGCTACAGATTTTGTATAAACAATTAACTATTCTTCTATCTAACCAATCCATAACACAAATACAAAAACATTAGTGTAGATCAATCGGCAAACTGAAATTTCAATAGGCTTGTCACAAACTTGAAAACCATAAATGGAATAACAAAGATAAGTACTAATCTTAGATTTAATATCCACCTTGAAGCTTGCACATTGCATTGAGCAAAATGGACAAGAGAAGTCTTCAGTTACTGCATTTTTAAAAATTAAAAGCTAATTAGCACCTCAGTAAATTTTAGTTTCAATAAAAACAATTACATTTACTATAAACAAAGGAGAGAAAATGCTGACTCCAAATCACATTCCACAATTTATCAAGGAAATACAACACTAAAAGATATGCACATCAGTTGATAATTAAAGATAAGCCTCAAATTGATCACAATTGGTAAAAAATAGACATATACACAAGCTTGTTAATTGTTAAAAGATAACTTTCAAAGTGATTATATGGTATATATATGCATGTTGATTTGTTTCACCTGAGAAAATCCATTTCATATAGATCTAAAGGTAAAAATCCTCTCAGTTATTAAAATCCCCTCTGGTAGAAACCCAATAGAAATATTATATTAAATAAATAATACTGACAACAAATAAAAGGTGTTAGCTCCTCCCCTAAGGTCGTAGCCTCTCTAACAGCCAATGGCTATCCAAATACCCAAATAACAAATTTTTTTCCTCCTTTATCCTCAATGCCAATCACTCATATTTATATTTCCAATATTTTAAAGTTCAATTTCAAATATTATCTAAAAAATCAAATATTTATCCTAATTAAATCCAATATTCAACCTAATCAAATCAACTATCCTATCATAAATATCCTATAATTAACTCAAATATATTATCCTAATTTAAATATATATCATTAATTTATTATTATTTTTATTTATTTGATCCTAATATTACCCGCTCTTTTGAAAACCACCTTGTTCTCAAGGTGGTGATCATTTGGAGATTTTTTTTTTAAACATTTCTACTTACCCAATTTGAAAAAACCCCTCCTATTTTGCCATTGGGCGGAAACAACAACTCCATGTTGTTTGTCATTGCCAAAAACACTACTTTGATATTGTTCATCTTAAGTACGGTCATATGTGCTTCAAATCCCAATCTTAGAACCTTTCTCTCACCAAATCCAATATCATCCACCACAAGAACTCCTAGTCCAATTTTAATCTCATTGTCTTTGTTGTCAATCATAGGCTTTTTTATGACTTTCTCACCTTCCTCCTCAGACAGTGACGATAGTGGTTGAGCTTCAATCTCATTGTCTTCCTCAATTTCCTAGTCAGAATCTTCCATTTCAACAAAATGGGTTTCTCTTTCTTCTTGTTTCTTGACAAATACAATTACAATGTCATCTTCATCCAATTCGTCCTCTTCCACCATAAAAGCCACCCATGACATATATTCACAGTTGTGATTGGGTTTTTTTTATTTTTTCACAATGAAAACAAATTCCATCCACCCACATTGTTTGGATCTCCAATTGCGTCAATTGTCAAACAAACCTCCATCTTCCATTTTCATCTTGCATCATATCAACTATCCTCATTCTTAGAATCATATTGCTCTGATATTGCATTGATAAAAACCCAATATAAATATTTTATTAAATAAATAATATTGACAACAAATAAGAGGTGTCAACTCCTCCCCTAAGGTCGTAGTCTCTCTATCAGCCAATGATTGTCCAAATACCCAAATAACAAATATTTTTCCTCCCCTATTCTCAATGCCAATCACTCATATTTATAATTCCAATATTTTAAAGTTCAAATCCAAATATTATCTAAATTAAATCAAATATCATATCATAAATATACTATAATCAAATCAAATTATTTATTTATTTATTTGATCCTAACGCCCTCGTAGACCTTACTACTACTACGAAGGCTGCAAGCGACTAAGATCGTTAACAAATAAAAAAGAAAATAAGAATAGCACGTAAACTTCTAGGTATAACTTATGGTTAAGAATATTTATTTCTCCAATCCATTTATTTTCCAATTTTCCATCTGCAATCCAACCATCTCATCCCTCAGTATCTAATCTCCATGTTAATAAATTAATAAGAAAAATAATATAAAAAAGAAAACTTATTTTCTTATGCATTAATACATTTTAGGAGTGTCATTATATAAACAAACATATAATAGCATAAAAAGTACTTATTGAATATATGGTCATTATCGCCACAAGGAAGTGATTAATGGAGACAGAAAAAAAGAAATAATTAGAAGTATTTAGCAAGATAACCTCTCCAAATTTGATTGAACTTCACAAATAATTAAATGTAGAATAAGTTAAAAAAGACAAGTTACAATAATTGAAAGGCAAAATACCTTCAGTTTTTTGAAGCATGTTGCTGTAGTCCCTATAGTTGAAAACTACAGTTTCAGCCCGCAACCTGAACAAGATTAAGCCAACTACATTAAGCAAAAGCATACCATGTGACACAACTAGGGCTGGATTCGAGCCGAGTCGAGCTAAACCGAGCTCAAGCTCAGCTCAGTTTGCAAAAATGGAACTCAGGCTTGTTGAGCTCGTTGCAAATGAGCTTGAGCTTGAGTTTGGCTCGTTTCAAGCTGTAGCTCGATTCGAGCTTGAGCTTTAACTAACTCACTATTAAAACGATATCGTTTTAATATATATTAGGTAAAACGATATCGTTTTGTATCAAAATTTTTAATTTACGAATTTGACGAACAACTTGAGCTCGTGCTCGAAATTATAGGCTCGAGCTCATTTAGGGCGGCTCGTTCGAGCTCAGTTTAAATCCAGCCCTAGACACAACCATGGTTTTACAGAAGGGAAAACAACAAAGTTTCAAAGTATAAAGTTTCTTTGCTTTTTGGTAGGCAAGTAGTATTAGTTGATGATTGATATAGAAAACTAATAAAAGTGAATTAACAGTATAGCCAATGAACACATTTCTTCTTATAAATTCATGGTGAAAGAAAATCATTACTGAAAGAAAAAGAAATCTTAACAGCATTTCATGCATTCAAACAACCCAGAACAAGTATTGGACCATAGGGATCACACAATTCCAAGTTCTGAGAAATCTGAAAGGGTTGACTTCTTTTGCAATGGTAAAAAATTTCACAAACTTAAAAAGGTAAAGAATCCTACAAATAGAGTTATAAGCTGACCTTAAGAAAGAACCAGGTCTTATTAAGCAAAGTTGTAATGCATAAATTCAAGCTAGATCTTGTGCCTTTGACATTCTAAAAAATTATACTCCCTTATACTTGTTTGAACAAAATCAGATTAAACTTTTATCAAGAAGAAAGGTAACACTCTCTGTGAATGCCCTGTTTAGCTCTATCCCCAATTGCATGACATGAGATATTGTGGCTCTTGTTCTATCTTTTTGTTATACCCCCAAGATTAAATAGTTATCATGATTAATGGGCATATGATATGAACAAAATCCCAATAGGCTTAATATAACACACTTCAACACCAACAAATTAACCATCACATGCACACATACATATATAAGTAGCATACACATGCAGGTACGATTGATTAATGATGCAAGACAAGCGCTGAATAGGTCATGATATCGTTCACAAGAACGACTAGTGTTGATAAACAAGAATTCAATACAATAATCACAAAACACATCTTAAAAGAAAAACTCAAATCGAAATTTTATTGATGATGAATTGAATTTAATTTAATTGAATGAAAATTACGAAGACTCAAGCCCCTTTACATAGGATTGTAATTCTCTTAGTTAAAATAAAAAACTTATTCCAAAAATACACAAGGATAACTATCAAAGAAGACTAACTCTACTCAAAATAGAATATTTTAATTTGACTAGTTTTTAAACTCTAAGAAACTTATCCTTTAGGGAAACTAACTTTAATTAAGACTTGGACTCTATAACCCAGCTTCCTAAACTCATTAGAACTCCTAAATATCTTTCTAACCACATTAAAACCAATAAATAGATTAGGACTCTCTGACAAATTGAAAAACTAACTCATAAGGACTTTTACTTTAATTAAACTTAAAACACTTTTCCTAAATAGTATTAACATCTAATCTTGACAAGGAATAAGATAACTACTTTTAGGAAAATTAATCTAACCAGTTGTAATCCTAACAAAGAAAGTGATCCTACAAAACATAAATTTATTTTTTTCCCTTTCGATTGACATCATCTCATGCCATTTTTTCGGCCATTTGGACTTTGTTGTGCATTCTTCTTGATTTGTTTCCTTTCCATGCTCTTGCCTTGGCTTCTCCATCTTTTGAAAAGTCTTGATCCCTCATCAATTAATTCAATTTTGTATCTTTAGTACCATGGAAAAATAAAGGCATGTCAAGACGGAAAGTAATACCCCCTTTTGCGCTTTGCTCGCATTTTGTATTGCAAAGTTCTTCGAAGAAATGAAGGCTGCAACACAGAATGCACTGATCAGAAAGCATACAGAGAATGCCTCTCAAAAAGAGGAGACAAGAAATTGAGAATTGGCATGTTTCCAAAATTGACATGCCAATATGTAATTGGCACCTAATATTAAGTGCTCGACAACAAACAATAACAATGAGCTCAAACAACGTTAGTCCTGATCTGAAATCTATTAAGTCATGAGTCAGATTGGCATGACCAAACAACCATTTTCTGTCAACAATTACAAATCCAGAGTCTATAAACCAGTTAAACAAATGAGATTTAAAATGGGAAAGCATACTTTACCAAATTCCTACAAGGGATTATTCAATAACGTTTCTTTTTTATAAGAGGAAAATTCTCTTGTGAAACTTCAAAAATAATGCAAAAAGTTAGTTAGGCATATAGAGCACAAACAAAGATAAAGAAAACCATAGCTTCTACAAGAAAATGCAAAATATTACATTGTGTTGAGCACGGCATCGTAGAATATTGTACAATTCAACAGGCTTGCAATATATCAAGAGGCTCTCTTCACCAGTAGCTGCCTCTTCAGCAGACAAACACCCACAAGAAGTTTGATGGCACATCTGATCTACACTCTAACTTCAACCCAACTAAAGCTGCATCTAGGAACAAAGCTTCGTGATCAAAAAAACAAAGGAAAAAGCATCAAAACTTGTAATTCTTTCCCTCAATCACTACTTTTATCCAGTTATGATCAAGAAAGAAATAATTAATCATACTTGTATGAACATACTGTTTTTTTTATGAATTTAAAAACATTAGCCAAAGAGATTTAATCATAAAAGCTGAAATATCATAATACATCCAAGACATACTTCATCCAGAAAAATAATCAGAAAGTTTTGGGTTTACAGCATTACTTTCATCATGGATGCTCCATAATAGCAAATAATGTAGAACATAACCAAATTAATTCTAACGTAAGAGCATAAGAGTCAAAAAGTTACATGATTCAGACTGTTACATAGCCGTGACAACAACTTAGCCAAAAACAAGACAAGTGCGACTTAAATCATAGTTATCCAATGATGTGCATGTGCAAGGAGATTATAGCCAAACGGTTAGAACAACGATTTGTGAATGCAACCTCAACTAATAGCGAGTTTCAATTCATAATTGAGTTCAATTAATTTCAAAATAACTAAACAAATTATACCTAAGCAATCTTTACGGAATAAGAAACAATGAACTAACCTACATTAACCTAGAAAAAATTTTAAATTTTCGACTCTGAAGATGAAACATGAATCGATAATCTATTTGATGCTGAATAAGATAACTGCAGGAACCATGGGTAAAGAGTTACCAGATCGGAAAATTTGCAGGAGAAATCGAAATTGGAGGTTGGGAACACCGTCCAGCTGAAAAAGGATCCGTTAGGTGGCTTAACGGAAATCACTTGGCAAGTGGCTGTTTGCTACGCTGCGGGCCATTGTTTGACTATGGCAAAGAATTGGACCAATTCTAAATCGGGTTGGGCCTATTCAATAAAGGACCTTTTTAAGGTAAAGTTCTATTAGAAGCACAAACATAATGTTCTATATTTTTTAATCATAACAAATTCATAGGTTTTTGAAATTGCAACTGGGTATTAATATCTCCAATGGGTCACTTAATTAATATTAAAACTGAATGGATATTACTTGTTGTGATCACACTGTTTGCAGATTCACTAGTAAATATTGTTTCCAAGAAAAGTATACATTAAGGATTTTTTATTTAAACTCTAACAAAATTTGACACAATTTATTAACTTAATATAATACGATACGAAAAAAATCAGATTAAGTTTATGAGTTTTTATATAAATATTACTTCAAATCTTATTAGGGTTGACTTTTAAAAAATCGGATCGAATTTATGATTTTTTTAATGTATCTTTGTGTCTAACGTGTTTCGAAGGATTCAAAATTTAAACTTTGATGAAATAGTGGTTTTGTATTGCTTATTTTGTTTAGTCTTAATGGTCCTTGACACTTATTGAGGCAGTCAGCATTATGATTGCACATATTTTACATTCAGTTGGATTCTAGGGATAGGCCTTTAGTTCTGATTGCTGTTGTGTTTTTCTGCATTGGTGCATTATAGTTGCTCTTCGGCTTTTTCTTCAAAATAGGCTAAGCCAAGGTGTATAGTAAGTGAGACATTGGAGGAGAATAGATGAACTAACGTAATGATTTTATAACCATTTGACAAGGTTTCTTTGTTTGTTTTTTTTTTTAACAGGTGTTCACACTGAAAAGATGGGAAAAGGAATCAACCTCACAACTTAAACATGAGCAAGAAACAATTTTATTCCTAGGGTGAAAATTTTGAGGCTTGAGGACAGTTTACATGTCATTTGAAAATATTGGTGTTCATACTCTACCAATAAGAAGAATCGAGTAACTCGCACGGTGGTCATTAAATAGTAACCTTTCTCATATTTTTGTTATATCCACTATTATCAATATTCTCTTGATGTCTATAAACAACTTAGTTTTTATTTTGTTTTTCCAATTTTATTAATTATTATTTTTCTTTAGAATATTTTGATAAAAAAATTTAATATGTTTTAAACGAAAAAAGTCTTCAAATGATTGAGATTACTACACTTTTATTGGCTCAATTGACCATAAATTGGTACAATGTAAACACTGTAGGCGAGACCTTGTAGAAACAAATAAAAACTCTTATTTGTTTCTACAAGATCTATCTTATAATGTTTACATTGCACTTATTTCTAGTCAATCGAGTCTACAAAGTGAAATCATTCAAATTAGTTACATACATTTTCCATTTAGAACATATTAAGTTTTTTTATTATTAAAATATTTTAAGAAAAATAACAATTAATAAAATTAGATAAACAAAATAGAAAGTAAGTTGTTAGTAAACATTAAGAAAATAGTAGAAATAACAGGTAAAAAAAAAAAAATGGGTGACATTGTTTGAAGGCCATGTGCACAAGTTTCTCAATTATTCTTATTAGCAGAGCGTATGATCAATAATTGTCTCGAATTTCAAGCGTCAAATAAGTCAAAAAGACGCAATTAAAGAAAACAAGTTTTAACGGAACATCATTGATAAAATAAAAAGTCTCCTTTAATTAAATATGTCAATTAGTAATAAAAAATGATTTTATATCATTTGAAAATATGAACAAAATATTATTTAGAGGATCACTCTACCATTTACAATCTTTGATTGTATTAATTTGAAAATAAATATAGAAATATAGATCAGTAAAGTTTAATAATTATTTTTTAAAAAAATTATTTTTTAATTAAAAAACCAAACACAAAGAAACAATAATAATAAATGAAGAAAATGCAGAGAGAGAGATTGAAATTGAAATTGAACGAAGAAAATGTAGAAAGAGATTAAAAAATTATGTTTTGGATGTGTCTTGGAGAGTTGATGAGGGAGGGGGGAGTTTATATAAAAAAATTTTAAAATTTAAAGTTGGCTAGGCTTTACAAAGATGTTATGCAATAATTTTTTTTTTTTCATTTTTTATATACAACTACAATGCCAGGTCGGGTCGGGCTGGCCTACAACACAACCCAAATAGCTTGTGGGCCTAGCACAACCCTTCTATACCGAGCAAAAAAAATTAGGGTCTAAGCCATGCCTCGAGCTAACCCCACCTCTTTGTCATCTCTAACTATATGCAATATATAAGGATTTACAATGAATTAACATATATTCTTTCTCTTGAATTATCATCTTTAGCTATTTTTATAGTGGTGAGATTGTCAATACATGAAATCTTGGGAAGATATCATGTCATATTTAAATGTAGGTTGTGGAGTTACTCTATTAGTTACAATTTTCTTTCCATGAACAAATGAGGAGTGATTAATTATACCATAGTAAAGGATGTCTTTAGTAAAAGTAAGGGTTAACAAGAATTGATTTCAAAAAGACAAAGACAAAAAGTTTAGTAGTTTGTAGTTTTAGCCCAAAAAATCAAGTTTCAAGTCAATCAATTTAATTGTGACATTTCAAAATTTTTGCATGCAAACTGAAATTATTGTCATACATAAATCTCACCTCTTTTCTCTTGAATTGATCAAAACACTCAACAACAAGGCCATTTGGAGTCTCTCAAGCTAGTTTGAATCCACAAATTGCTTTCGTGAAAACGGTTTACTGTTGATACTTTTCTTTTAATATTTTTCCAATTCACCTATAACAAATTCTTTTACGAAAATGTTTCTTTAAATATTCGGATTAGTTTAGATAAATTTGGGTTACTCTTGCATCGACCTAAATATATCGAGTCATATTTGAATTGACTCAAACTAGATTTTGCATCAAACAACTCAATCATGACTTTATTTTTTATGTGTTAGGCTATGTCAAGTTAACATGTGATATCAAAAATTCCCAGCTCTATGTATATATGCCTTTTTATATAGACTCATAGACAAGATGTTGAGAATGTGTACAGAAACACAACTTTTAGATAAAAAAACATGCTACAAAATGTCTTTTATGTGGGTATCACATAATCCAATTTTAATGTATAAATCAATATGATATTTGTGTAGATAGAATTTTTTTTTTTTTTTGTAATAGTGACAACACCATGGACCATACAATTCATTTGTTTCGTGTTGCTTGCTCGATACCAAGACATATATGTTGTAACTTGTAAGCAATCCAAAATTGGATAGTTTTCGTCAACTTGGATTATGTGAAATATTGACTTGAATAATTTTTGTATATATCGATAGTAAATAGGATATATCTATATATATTGTTATAATAAACTATAATTGGAAATACAATAAACTAATTTTCTATTTTATAGATTTTAAGTCTAATATGGTCTGTACAACTCAACACTCCCTCTCAAGCTAGAGCATATAAATTATATACACCAAGCTTACTACAAATAAAATTAATAAGAGGACTCTTGAGAGATTTAGTGATAATATTTGCTAGTTGGTCATTTAAGTTGATGTGACTAGTAGTAATACAACTAGACTAAATTTTTTTCAAATAAAATGACAATCAATTTCTACATGCTTAGTCATCTCGTGAAACACCGAGTTGGAGGCAATATGGAGGATAACTTGATCATCACAAAATAACTTCATATGTGATACTTCTGCAAATTTCAACTTTTGGATCAACTGCTTCAACTAAATAAGCTCACAAGTTGCTAAGGCCATTGCACTCGATCTGACAACATCTTATTTTTCCTTTTACAAGATACTAGATTTCTTCCAACAAGCACACAAAAACCTGAAGTGGAACATTTATTAGATGAAATGTCTACCCAATCAGTATCAGAATATCTAACAATTTGTGTATGACCCTTGTTTTTATATAACAAACCTTTGTTTGGTGCACCTTTGATATACCTCAAAATTTGAACAACCGCATCCCAATGATTATCACACAGAATCTGTAGAAACTAAGTAATGACAATGACAAAAAAGGAAATATTAGGTCGTGTGATAGTGAGGTAATTAAGTTTACCAACTAGTCTTCGATATTTTCTAGGGTCTACAAGAGGTTTCCCCTATCTAGGTTAGAGCTTGAAATTAGAATCCATAAGAAAGTCCATCAATTTGCAATCTGACATTTCTATTTCTTCTATAATATTCAATACATACTTTCTCTGAGAGAAAACAATACCAGAATTGGATTGAGTAACCTTTATACCAAGGAAGTACCTTAGTAATCCCGAATCTTTAGTCTAGAAGTGGCTAAACAAGTGTTTCTTTAACTATGCATTACTATATTGATCACTCGTTCTAATGACAATATCATCAATATAGATAACCAAATAAATGCATTTCCTTAGCGATATATGTCTATAGAAAACATAATTATCAGACTCACACCTAACCATACCAAACTCTTGAATGATAGTATTAAAGCGTAACCAGACATGAAAAGATTGTTTCAAACCATATAGAGAGTGAAAAAGTTTATATACCAAGTTAGACTCCTTCTAAGCAACAAAGCTAGACAATTGCTCCTTATAGATTTGTTTTTAAGCTTACCATAAAGAAATGCATTTTTAATGCTAGTACTTGTAAGAGGAACATGAGCATCAGCTGTAGGAGGAAGAGAATCTCCTACAGGAGAAAGAGACTATGGAACAAGTATAGACTTTGGAAGAGAAGCAATATAAGGGACAAGAATGACCTTGGCTATAAAGTCACTTTTTGGGGGAGATGATGGGAAAAAAAGACAAAATTCAAAAAATGTAATATCAGTAGGTATGAAATATCAATGTGTTTTTGGAGAATAACACACCATTTATGTGTGTCAATGGACACACAACTTTTAGCATGGTGTCGATTGGCTTCATACACAAGGAACAACTGGTACCTTCTTAACCAAGTTGCATAATTGACTTGTGTCATGCACTTGGTCAAACATGGTCAAACCAAGCCTGTTAACCCTCTTGGGTAAGCCTAGTCCATTTATAGTCTCTTATTCATCCCTAAACACTAAGGTCATCACCAAATAATCTTCACATCTGAGTTTGAATCAACTTCTTTATGCGTATGACCCATAAGTACCCTATTGAGCTAGTAGTGTTCAAATTCAGGTCAAATCCAAACACAAATTAAAACTAGTCTCTAGCAAGCCGTAATGGCCACTTGGATGATAGAGTGTCAACAAACATCTCTTAAACTTTTGCAACATCAAAGTTACGTGCAATTCAATCCTTTCATCAACAATATCTCAACACAATACAAAGCTTGTACCAAGAAAGTTAGACTTTTATCTACTCCAAGCTTGAGTTTTTTATGAAGGATGATGGAGAATAGCTTCACACTTGTCAAGCCTCCAAAGAATTGCATCAAACCAAGCAAAATAAGTTGTGGACGAAATTCTAGAGTGAGAAAGAAGTAAGAGAAGTGTTTTAGTTCAAAATGAGTTTATATATAAAAAAATAAACTAATTTTGGTTTTATACATTGGTAGTCTTAATTAGCAATTAGATAATTATTACATAGCCCTTGTAAATTCTCAATTTAAACAATAGTCATGCATGTATATCATACATACACATAGCCACCCAAATTTTATCTCATAAACACTTTTAACTCTTAAAGTGTTATTTTACACCCATATAACACTTTATGTGATATAATCTTTATTATCCTTTGGAAGGTGCTGGCCAAACCCGGATAATTAATCTTCACTCTCTAAAATGCTTGATTTATTGTGTAATCCTTTAAGTTCATTATGACATAGTCGTGAGACTTTTTCGGACGATTCGAAAAAATATTTATAGAAACTCAACCACTATGGTAAAGATATACCAATACATCATAACCTCTAAATCATGATAAAGAAACACTCTATCAAAACTAATTTCCTAATCATACCTTTTATATAAGTAAGATCCTTTTATTGTCTTATCTTGATCGATTTTTGGTTCATGGTTCATAAAAAAACCCTCATTTTGATTCTCTACGAATTGTTGATCGATATATTTTGAGTATATCATCATGAACATCTTTCGTATGACTCATATTATACTCTGGCCAAAGATTTTGGTTTTTAATATTTGTCAACATTTTTTCAGAAACTTGGAACCAAATCAAGTCAACAGATACTCTAAATCTAATATCTTTGAGTCAATGGTCTTGTTTTGATCATTATTTGTCTTCGCATACAAATAACGTATGACCAACATGGTCTTTCATATGGAATATGATTAATCCTGTATTTATACACCATATGAACCATACGCATTTGTATCATACTAGTACAATCATACGATAAGTCATTGATTATAATTTAATGACCATGTGACATATTGTTATTAGTCACATTTGAAAAATGGTTCACTAACTATTAATCCATACTAATATCCTAATGATATGACCATCATCATCACTTGCACTAATATCAAACATCTCATGATATTCAACAACAACATCAATATGCCCACTATATGATATTATTGCTCAACTTATATCAGTACATAGGGAACAATTCGATAATTTAGTTTTACATATTAAGTAAATTTTCTAGACAATTCATATACATACTTTATATTAATACAAATAAAGGAAGTAGTTTATGTATATGAACAAAAGAGCTCTTTTTTTTTTTTTTTATTAATAAGTCATTACATATATGTACAAGATAAAATGCCCTAAAACTAACAATACGAATGGTTCCTAAGTCATACACTAACAAAACTCTCACTTGTACTAGAGTCATTCACTATTGTATCTCATACCCATATTCTCAAGATGATGGTCTAACTATTTTAGTGTCATCACCTTAATCAGTGGGTCAGCAATATTTTTGGCTAACGCAATGTCTTCTATATTAATATTTCTCCAGTTTCAATGAATTCTCTCAAAATGTGATGTTTTTATTAAATATATTTAGACTTCTCATGTCTTTGGTTCTTTTGCTTATGCAATAACACCAATATTATCATAGAATATGGTTATTGATAAGTCATATTTGGAACCACACCAAGTTTAGATACGAACTTGTGCACCCATATAGTCTTTTTTATTGTTTCTGAAGCAATAATATATTCAACCTCTGTAGTAGAGTCAACTGTGATTGATTGTTTAGAACTCTTTCAACTACTCGCACCCCTGTAACAAATAAAAATAAACTCTGACATAGACTTTCTATCGTTAGTATCCGACTAGAAATTAGAATTGAGTATCTTTAAATGTTTAATTATGAATATCTATAACTAATAATTAGATATTTAGTGCTTCTTAAGTACTTAAGAATCAATTTTATCTAGATGGATTTTAATCATTGCTATAGGGAAAAAAGGTTTCCTTATAATCCAATCTTTGTTTCTGAGTATAACCTTTTGCTATCAATCGAGCTTTGTAGGTTTCTACCTATCCATCCTTGCTAATCTTTCTCTTGAAGACCCACTTAGAGCTTATAGGAACAATTCCTTCTAGTAGATCAACAAGTGTCCATACTTGATTAGCATGCATGAATTCTATTTTAAAATTCACAACTTCTAATCATCTACCAGAATCAGTATCCAGTATAGCTACCTCATAGCTTTTAGAATCATCACCATGATTTATTTCTCCTGCTAAAAAAGATTCAAAATGTTATTCATAAAGAAATTCGTATCTATCCAAAGGCATTAATACTCTAGAAGATCTTTGAATTGGAATTGTTACATCATATGTAGAGGTTTGCTAAAAGGACTTTTTTGGCTCAGCCTGTTCAACTTGAGGTTCTTTGATATCCTCTTTAAGCTTTATTCTTCTTTCTATACCTCTTTCTTGTAAGAACTGTTTCTCCAAGAAGTGCACATTTCTGTTTATTAAAATTTTTTGATCAACTGGGAAGTAAAAATAATATCCTA
The DNA here is from genome assembly GCF_011075055.1 of Mangifera indica. Classification (NCBI taxonomy): domain Eukaryota; kingdom Viridiplantae; phylum Streptophyta; class Magnoliopsida; order Sapindales; family Anacardiaceae; genus Mangifera; species Mangifera indica. The sequence goes on from NC_058156.1 coordinate 5,897,592, forward strand.
AACAATCTTAAGGATATCCTATGAGTTGAACTTTTTTAGACTTGACATCTAGCTTATCAGTTTTAACTAATTTAACACAAGTTGGACATCCCCAAATTTTAAGATAATTGATATTGGGAGGCTTGTCATAACATATCTCATATAATGTTTTTTAAATAGGTTTGGATAATGCTTTATTCAGAATAAACACATTATAAAGTAATGTCTATCCCTATAATGACATCAATAGGTCCATAAAACTTACTATAAACCATACCATATCTAATAAGGTATGGTTTCTTCTTTTTGATACACTACTATGTTGTTGTGTATACGGATAAGTTATTTAGGATATGATTCCATTTTCCTTCAGATAATCTCAAAATTTCATACTCAAATATTCACCTCTATGATGTGATTGTAATGCCTTAATATTCTTTTTGAAATATTTCTCAATTTTATTTTTGAATTCACTAAACTTTTCAAAGGATTCAAATTTGAATTTCATTAAATACACATACCCATACCTTAAATAATCATCAACACAAGTGATGAAGTATTAGAAACCACCTTTTGCTATTTCACTAAATGGTCCACATACATCCAAATGTATCAATTCTAGTAGCTCTTTGGACATTTCCCATTTTTCCAAATGGTGATTGGTCATTTTTCTTTGAAGATAAGACTCACAAGTTGGATAAGGTTCAGAAGCCAATAAATTCCAAATTTCATTTTTTTCAAATCTCATTATCCTATTGTCTTCTATATGACATAATTGATGGTGCCAAAGAAACATTAGGTTGATTTCTTCTTGAGATCTTTTATTTGTGACAACATTAATAATACTTTGATCGTTCAGTTCTAAAACATACAAACCATTCATATTTATTGCAATGACAACTAAAGAATTTTCAAAATGAGTCAAACATTTATTTCTATTAAACTATACATTGGAACTATTTTTATATAAGATAGATACATAAGTAATATTTCTAGTAGCTTTGGAAAAATGAAGAACTCTATGAAATTTCAAAACATGTCTAGATGAGAGTGTCAGAGAATAGTTTCCCATGACTTCAACTGCAAATTTTGCTCCATTAGCCATCTTCAAAATAACTTCATTCTTGAACAACACAGAATTATTTTACAGGTCCTATAATGATACTCATATGTGAGATGTAGCTGGTGAATCTAATATCCAGAACTAATCATTAACATTTAACTTAAATTATATCACAAATGAAAGAATATATGCTTTCTTTTCCTTCAAGCTTTGAAGGTAAAGAGGAAAATTCCTTCTAATGTTCATCCCTCTTGTAATGGAAACACTGCCCTTTGGCCTTAGCCTTCTTCGTATTGGTTTCAACTTTCTTGAAATTTCTTTTCTTTGGTCCAACTTTTAGACTTTTCTAGGGTTGTTTTTTATTCTTCTTTGTTCCACTTGTGGAACCAATATTAACTTTTTCGTGCCTTTTTTCTTGCTTGTAGAACTCTTGAATCTTATTTAGAAGCTTTGGAAGTGTGCATTTGATTTTATTCAGATTGAGATTATTATAAACAGTTTGTAACTATTTGAGAGAGATTGGAGAATCAAATTCACATTGACTTTGTAGGAAATGACAATTAGTTGCTCTAAAATATTTATCATCTTTATAATATTATCATCTAGAGGCATACATTTCCTTATTATCATTCCAAAAAGTATCGCACGTAAATCATATTCAACCACTCGTGAATTCTCACCATACAACTCTTGTAAGGTCATGAGTATATCATGTGCATTTTGCATGTTTTCAAACTTCATTTGAAGTTCTCTATTCATTGAAGCTAACATGTAGCTTTGGGCTCTCAAATTATCTTCCTGCTAGGTTTTGAAACCATCTTTTTTATCATTCATGGCATCTAGAGCCAAGTCAAGTAGAATGGGTGCTTCCAATACATATGTGACCTTTTTGAAGTGAGAATGATTCTCAAGTGTCTATGCCAATCCTTGAAGTTTGGTCTAGTTAATACATTGTTATCCAGAATACGCAACAACACATTATTGGCCATTTTTTAGTTTATCACAATTAATCAGAGAATACTACAAAGAAAAATATAGTTTAATTAGTGTTTAGTATAAATTTAAACCTTTTGATGCATAATCTCAATAGTTTCCATTATTTTATTCAAATCCTGCACACTTTTAGATAGAATTCGAAAATTTTTGTTAGATTAAAATTCTAGTAGGAAAATGAATTCTTATTAAATTTAATAAACCTCACATAATAGAAATCTTTGTTAACTAAATTTAGTAAGTAGAGAACTATTTTCATTTTTATCCCTATATAAGGCTTAATTCGTTTTCCTTGCCTTTCACTTTGAATACCTCACATAATAGAAATCTTTGTAACCTAGGCTCGTTAAATCTGAAACATCACACTTTCTTAAAATAACATTTTTAGCATATTCTCATATAATAGAAATCTTGATCAAGATGAAAATACCATTTCAAAAACAAAATAAACTTAATTCCATGAAATAAATTTTGTATCTCTCATATAAAAGATATCTTAGGATATTAAAATTTATATTATAAAATTTAGTTATCCCATGATGAGAGGCATATGTTTAATGATTTTAATTAAAGAGGTTTTAGGTTTAACTTAAGATTAATTAAGTCATTTTCAATATATATCCATACATCATATATATGAAATAATTAAAACATGGTGGGATGATCATGGAGTTTTCAAAAGTGCAACCTAACAACAAACTATTCACCTAGGTCTGTATCTTCAGTCAAATCACCATCTAGATTGCCTTCGGGTCCTTATCTAGGCACGCCAATTATATCCAAAACTTAGACACATAGGCCTCATAAAGTAAAAGTAAATAGGGGGTTATTTAACACAAGCCCCTTAATAAAAGAATATTATATTTCACATATTTAAACTTTGAAAAATCACAAATTACAACCATTATCATCTCTAATTACATCCATTCATCAATCAAATTAATATTCATTAAATATTATGAACCTATTCGTAATCAATATAAATATTAATAATCTAATTGATCAAATCAATAACAAATATAATAAAATTGCATTAATTCAAGCACTTTAGGATAAATGACATAATATATATGATTCAAATATTTATAATATTTATTCAACTTTAGTCCATGACTGAAAAAAGGTACATACAACATTTTGCATTTTTTATTTATATTATATCAATATATTCATTTTATGTCAACTTAAAATAATTTCTTACACTTAATAATCATTAAATGCTAGTTGACATATGTGTATAATTTATCATTTAATCACGTTAAACTAAATCATGCATTAAACATTCATGGCACATATACATTCTACAACATCCATCATTTCATGTAAAACTCCTTCTGCCATGCATCAAATATTCCATCTATATGTGATTATACTAATTTCATATATCTTAGTCTTCACCATTAAAGCTTACATTTAGCATGTTTAAATCAAAATTTCAAAATCTAGAATTTTTATTTGAACATTTCAAAAAATATTTACATGTATATTAACCTATCTTTATATATTAGACATTTCTATACATATACCATACATGCATGTCCTTAATTCATGTGTTTCATGTACAATACATAAAAAAAATATAAAAAATGCAATGTATATCAACATATATATCATGGCCAAGACATGCAATGTGATTCCAAAATTGAAAATTCAATTTACAAGCCAAATAAGCACATGGATGTCATATTCAAACATATATACATGCATCTCATGAACCATTCATCGTATAAATGTCTTAAATGATGTGTTCTTCATCTTAAAGTCATTAGAACACAAGAATAATCAATAAAACCCAACCAAACTACTTCAGCTAAGAGGTACACTACCAAAATAAGCTTAAAAACATGATTTCATGGCAAATCACCAACATGCATGTATACCCATGTCACCTACACATACCCTTATGCATTAATAACACATTTTTAGCTCAAAGATTAAACATGCAAGGAACCTAAAATGTTTCTAATAACATTTGAAAGAATATGGTGAAGAAAATTATGAAAAGCAACATGCATGAGACAACGGTGTAAGAATCAACACAATACAAGCTTGTAACAAAAAAGTTAGATTTTTACTTGCTTCAAGCTTGAGTTTTTGACCAAACCAAGCAAAATAAGCTATGGAAGAAATTCTAGAATGAGAAAGAAGTGAGACAAGTGTTTTAGTTCAAAATGAGTTCATATATAAAAAATGAACTAATTTTGGCTTTATATATTAGTGCATATTATAAATTCACATTAGCCACCTAACTTTTATCTCACAAACACCTTAACTCTTGAAGTGTTATTTTACACCCATGTAACACTTTACATGATGTAATTTTTATTCCCTTTTGGAAGGTTCTAGCCAACCTCTGATAATTAATCCTTACTCTTTAAAATGTTTGGTTTATTGGTTCAACCTTTTAGGTTCACCATTACGTAGTTGTGAGCTCTTTTTTGAATGATCTGAAAAACATATCTAGAAACTGGATGACTATGATAAACACTTGTCAATGTGTCATAGCCCCTAAACCACGATAAAGAAACACTCCATCAAACCAAATTTCCCAATCATACATTTCGTATAGGTAAGATCTTTCTATTGTCAAATCCTGATAGATTTTGGGTTTATGCTTCGTCAAAACCCTAATTTCGATTCTCTACAAATCATCGATTGATGTATTCATAACACATCACCACAAACATCCTTCATATGACTTACATTATACTCTAACTAAAGATTTTGGTTTTCAATATTTATTGACATTCATTTAGAAACTCATAACTAGATCTAGTTAGTGAATACTCTAAATATAATATCTCTAAGTCAACAAATCTTGTCTTGATCATCATTTGTCTCCATATATAAATAACATATGACCAACATAAAATTTCATACGAAATATGATTAGTCCTATTTTTATACACCATATGAACAATACATATTTGTATTAGATCCAACTATGATATCTCAAGTCAAAAGGTTACTTTGTACACTAGTACAATCATACAATAAATTATTGACTATGATTTAATGACAATATGACTTATTATTATTGGTCACATTTGAAAAACGATTCACTAACTATTAATCCACACCAATACCCTAATGACATAACTATCATTGTCACCCACACTGATGTAATCTTATGATATTCAATAGAGGCATTAAGTATGTCCACCATGTGATATTATTGCCTAATTTATATAATGTCCATAGGGAACAATTCGATAATTCAATTTTACATATTAAGTGAATAATTTGGATAGTTTACATACATACTTTATATTTATGCAAACAAAGGAAACTGTTGATGTATATGAACAAAAGAACTCTTTCTTTTATTAATAAGTCATTACATATATATACAAGATAAAATGTCTTGAAACCGACAACACAAATGGTTCTTAAGGCATACACTAATATATTACATGTACCCGTGGTGTTTAAAAGATTTATTCTATAGATACTAGAGCAACCATTCATATAGAAATCTTCTATTCAAGTCAATTTGATGAACATATCAACACTACACACCCATGTGTTATGTTAAGTTGTCTACAGAAAGCTTTAACATGTTAAAACTATCACCACCTTTCAGTAAAGTTAGGATTATGGACGTTTCTATAATGGTCAGTTAATGTGTGCCTACGGTTTCCTCAATTAGTCATTTGATCCCCATATCATAGTTTTACCATCTTAAAGGCATATTATTCATACAATCATACAAATGTGATACATATGATTGAATATCAATAAATTATTTATTAATAAAACATATAAAATTATAATTGACAAATGTCAAATATGATTAGCTCTAAGACACTTACCCTAATAGATCATACCTAAGCATTTTCATTGTAATAGTTTAGTCTTTAAAAGGTTTAAAAAAATCACAAATAAGTCCTTGAAATGTTTTGGAAACTGTAGCACTAAAGAGTTGAATTGAATCCAAAAACGAGAATTGTTTATTGATAATCTTAGTATTTAAGGAAAAAAGAGATACTACGAATGGACTAGTTTGTCCAATAGGGTTGAGAAGGCCTAGTTTGACCATGTCTTAACCCAGTACACGATTATGCATCATACAAGCTAGCCATGCAGTTTGGTGGAACACATGCTAACCATACGCATGCGTGGTATCGGTTAGCACCATGCAAAAAGTAATATGTCAGTCATTCCACTTATGTGGGGTTAGTCACCACATGGTTTTTTAAAACAAGTGAATATGTCATCCGTGTATATGTCTTAGATAAGAGTTATGCATAGTTAGACTTCTAGTTGTGCTTAGACTCTACCTATATATATAAATAAGACATGTTTTTGCAAGTTTATAGATAGAACACATACAAAAACCATAGCCAAAAGTTTCTATGTTTTCTTTTTCTCTTGTGAACATGTTTTCAGTCAAAAGTCTTAGCAGCCTCTTCCTTTGGATTGCCTCTTTTATGTTCCTTCTTTATATAGATACCAAGACGTTTACTCCTGAGGATTAGATAATATACTATCTCATGCCACATGAAGTTTTAAAGGAACCATCAACACAAGTATAAGTCTAAAACACTCTATAAGTGTTTTTGCATGTTCATAAATTATATGTTTAAAACGAGTATCCTAGTTAGGGTTTTTCAAGATTGTTTGATTTTTTTAAATTTTAATTTCATTGTGTTGTTGGTTATCGGTGCTCTGAAAACTCTACAGTGGTATCAAAGCTATTGTTTAGCATGTTTTCATAAATATTATATATGCAGTTAGTTTTGATTAATTTTATATATTGATTACATGTAATTGAGATAAATTAGAACTGACTAAAATTGGTGAAGATGATTTGCAATCATGTTATTGCATGATTTGTTGAGTTTCATGTACAATATAAACTGTGTTAAATTATTGAGTAATGATTTTTGAATTTTTGTTTGAGCTTTGTTAATATGTGTAAGTTTTATATAGGTTGAATGTCATAGGTTTCATGTTGTTGTATAAAATTGCTCTTGAATCATGTTGATTACATGATCCAAAGGTTGTCATTGTTGTGAGTACGGTTTACGTGTTGTATTCCCTCACCCTGACAAATTAGTTTTCTAAAAAATTGAGACATTTTATGGATTGTTTGTCACTGGAAATATTTGGAAAATAACGTATGGAAAAAACACCATGCAAGGTTGGGACCAAGCCGTACATATCAGTGTTAGGTGGACATTTCCTTGACATAATGTGTTGGTGCATGACTAGAAATCTCTTAACCAATCATGACCTTTGCATGGTGCCAGCCGTGCACCTTGGTTAGCACCTAATCGTGCCTAGTGTTTTCTTATTGTGCATTCCAATGGCGTATCATTCAGGAATTTTGGTTAATTTCATAAGCACGATTGGACATCTCACTTGCATACCCAACAAAGTTAAAAAATATCAATTTAGTCCTGTTTCACTAAACTGAGACTTAATTGAGATTTCTTGAGCTCTAGGATTAAATTGTAATTTTACAAAATTTTAGGGATCACAATGTAATTTGATAGTTGGGTAACAATAATTAAAATTTAATTTTTAATTGGTATGTATATGCATGGTGCTTAGTACATAGCTAATGAACTTTTGTAGATTTTTTTTTAATTTCATTTTTGAGTTGTAATTCTTAAATAGGATTTGTGCGCCCTGTTTTATCTTTTTTATTCTTTAGATTAAGTTATTTATATTTTCTTAGAAGTCTATAATTAGGAAATAAAGTCATATAATAATTGAAGACTGGAGATGAAAGAACAAGTGTGAAGACTCGAAGATGAAGATTCACCTAGGTTAACCAATCAAACTCATCTTGGCTCGAGGTGTTCGACAATAGTTATGGTTGTGTACTAGCACGTTTTACTTTGTGTAGGTTTTATTTTGTAAATATCACCTAACACGTGACTTAAAATTTGATGAGACTAATTAATAAAACCCTCAATTTAAATATTAAGTCTAAAATTTAATTGGTGCCTTCTAATATGACACCTTAATTAAGTCTTTGTTTATTGGAACCTTGTTTGCCAAAGCAAAAGATACACTTCTGCCAAACAGAAAATTAGAAGTTGATAATGTTGGGTCCGACTTAACTAATACACTTTGCTTGTTCGCTAAAGTGAAGGTTAAGTATATTAGAGGCATGAGTATTGAACACATTTGTTGATGTAAGGAAATATGTAGTATTCACTCTACTAATACCAAGAGTTATATTTGAAGTCGTATAATTTGTTGGGATAACACCTAGCTTGAAATCATCGGCTTTTAGTGATTAATTTGAAATATACCTGTTCAATGAATTTGAACTTATTCATTAAAGCAAATGGGAGAATTAATGCGATGAAGTCTCGGTCCACTAGGAAGTTCAATAAAACTTTTCGAGTACAATAATGAGGGAGCATTTTAATTAATAAAATCTATAATTAAAATGAACATTAATAATTACACAAAATTACTAATTCTTTTATCTATAATATTATATATCACAAAACTACTATCTCAAACCCAATTTATCGATCTATTCTAAAAAAAAAATTGGCTCACTAGAAGCAACTTCACTGATAATCTTCAGATTATTTTGTATCAAAAAAAGATGTTGCATATCATTGAGAGGTAGTTACCTCCTAAACTTGGTTTCAATGCCACCTATAAGGAAAATGATATTTTTAACAAGTATCTTGATAACTCTATGGAAATTCAATGTCTCATGCTAACTTCCATGTCACTTGAGCTTCAAGAAAAAACATAAGAAAATATATGTGCAATCCATATTGGAATGGTATTAGTGTAAAGGCCAAATTATATAAGGTATCAAGTGCATTGTTTGATTGCAAACTCTGCGGGAGGATAAGTTAGCCCTCATGTGGTCAAGATGATTAGCTGTATTGAGTAGTTAGTGAGCTTGGGTTTCATAATGGACAATGAGCTTATAGTTGACTTGGTGCTGAAATTCCTCCTTAAGTCATAGGCTAATTTCATTATGAAACAAAAAGGAGAAAACCCTTGAGGAGTTGTTGTACATTTTTAGGTAGGCTGAACAAGAGGTATGTAAGGTAGCTTTAACTAATGTGCTTGTGGTTAAAACCCAAACACCTAAATTCAAGACCAAGCCAAGGATAAGCTCAAGCCCAAATCAAAGAAGTAACCTAATACTACTATTCAGCCTATAGGTGATGCAAGGAAAGGAAATGTTGTCATCTACTTCTATTGTGGCAAGACAAGTCATTAGAGGAAATATTGGAAGGCCTTTTTAGTGAATAATAAGAAGAAGACAACTAAAACCTCTACTTTAAGTACATTTGTCATTAAGATAAACTTTTTTTTATTCATCCTAGGGTATAGACATAGGATGTGGTTCTCATATTTGTTTTTATATGAAAGGACTGTGGCAGAGTAAATTGCTTCCCAAAGGAGAGGTTAGCCTATTTGTTACAAATAGATCACATGTTGCTACATTAGCTATAGGTGTTTATTATCTTAGGTTGCCCATTAAGCTAGTTTTAAAATTAAAAAAATTGTTATTATGTTCCTTTTATATCTGGAAACTTAATTTCTATGTTTACTTTGGACAAAAAATGATATTTATTTTTAATTATTGGTAGTATTGTAACTATCAGCTTAAATAATATTCTCTATAAAACAACTTAATTGCATAGTGGTTTATATATTCCAAAATTGGATAATGAAATTCTTAATGTACAAGATAATAAATGATAAAAATCGAGTGATTTGAACAGCATATATCTGGGGTATTACAACCTAGGCTACATAAGATCGAAATGTATATATAGACTTTTTGAACAAAGAGTCTTGTAATCATTTGACTTCAAGTCATATGATGAATGTGAATTGTGCCTATTGGGTAACATGGCTAAAACACCTTTCGCTAGACATAGTGAAAGGGTGATTGAACTATTATGGATTATACACAGCGATATGTGTGAGCCTATAATAGTGTATAGCAAATATGGGGAAGTCTACTTCGTCACATTTACTGATGATTTCATTAGATATAACTAAATGGTTTTTATGAAACACAAGTCTAAACACGTTGATAAATTTAAAGAATTCAAGAACAAGGTAGAAAAGTAATTTGGGAAGCAAATTAAAGCCCTCTGAAGGAAACTAAGAAGTATATACCTGAGTGCTGAATTCAAAAAATATTTCAAGGAAATTTGGATAATATCTCAACTCACTCCTCCTGGTATACCACAACATAATAGTTATCTAAATGAAGGAATAAGACCTTGATAAAAATAGTCAAGTCCATGATGAGTTTTACCAATCTCGCCATGTATTTCTAGGTTTATGCCCTAGAAACTACTACCTATTTACTAAACTGTACCTTATCTACATCTATGAATAAAACTTCATACAAGTTGTGGATTGGACTACTTAAGGATTTAGGGTTGTGAAACTTATGTTAAGAAATTGACTTCGAACAAGTTGAATGTTAAGTCTGAAAATGTATTTTTGTGGGGTTTCTAAGGGTTACTAAAGGCTATTGTTTCTACCATTCGGAAGAGCAAAAGGTTTTTATTGGTCGGACCAACGTATTTCTTAAAAAGGAATTTATTCTCAAAAGAACTAGTGGAAAAAAGGTGAAATTAGATAAAGTTCCCATACCACAAGATACTATAGATATTAGATAGGACGATATGCCATCACATATGGTTGATCATGATAAGGAAGTTCCTCCACCTTAGATGGAATAACTTCAATGCACATAAGAACCATAAAGGTCTACATGAGTATGTTACAAGCCAAAAAGATTTGGTTTTCTCTTGACTCAACATGGTAATATACTGATCACCTATGACGATAAACAAAAGACCTATGACGATGTTATTTGAGTCCAAATTTTGACAAATGGTTGAATACCATGAAATCTAAAATATACTTTATATACAGAACCAAGTAGGGGTTCTAGTGGATAACCTAAATGGGTAAAACCCATAAGATGCAAATGAGTTTTCAAAAGAAAAACTAACATGAAAAGTAACGTGCATACCTATAAAATATGATTAGTTATAAAAGATTTCACTCAGAAGCATGACATTGACTATAATTAAATATTTTCATCAGTTGTTATGCTTAAGTCTATTAGGATTATGCTTGCTATAACTACATACTATGACTATGAAATCTTCTAGATAGATGTCAAGACTACCTTCTTGAATGATAAAATTGTAAAAGATATATATATGGCATAACCTAATGGTTTCATTCTTATTGGATAAGCAGACAAAGTATGCAAACTGTAAAAATCCATTTGTGGACTTAAGTAGACTTCGAGAAGGTAGAACATTCGTTTTGATGAAGTCATTCATAAGTTTGAATTTGTCAAAAACAAAGATGAATCGAGTGTACTATGATTATTCTTGTTATAGCTATGTATTATGATTATGAAATCTTCTATATGGATGACAAGATTGCCTTCTTGAATAGTAACTTTGTAGAGGACTTCTATATGGCATAATTCTTATTGGACAGTGGACAAAGTATACAAGTTACAAAAGTCTATTTATAGACTTAAGTAGGCTTCAAGAAGCTAGAACATTCATTTGATGAAGTCATTCATAAGTTTGAATTTGTCAAAAACGAAGAGGAACCGTGTGTGTAAAAAAGGTTAGTGGGAGTGTGATTGCATTTTTGGTATTGTATGTTAACAACATCTTGATTATTGAAAATGACATGCCAAACTTGTAGTCAGTAAAGGCTTGGTTATCTAAGTGTTTCTCTATGAAAGATTTGAGTGAAACAACTTATATTCTTGTGATTCAAATTTACTAAGATAGAAAGCATAGACTATTAGGCCTAAGTTAAAACACATACATCAATAAGGCATTGACTAGATTCAATATGAAAGAGCCCAAGAAAAGATTTTTGTCCATGTCTCATGATATATATCTTTTGAAAGGGATGTGTCTATATACACAATTGAAAAAGATAAGATGAGTAAGATTCCATATATCTTGGCTATAGGATCATTCGTGTATATCTTGCTATGTACGAGGATTGATGTCTAATACATCTTGAGCATATGAAAGTAGATATCAATTTGAGCTAGGTGAAAAACACTAGATGACTACCAAGAACATCCTAAAGTACCTAAAAAAGACTAAGAATACGTTCCTGGTTTTATAGAGGATCCTAAACTTATCATTAGAAGCTACAGTGATGCTAGTTTCTAAACTGATCGAGATTATTATAAATCTCAATCAAGGTTTGTGTTCTATTTGAATAATGGTGCAATTAGTTGGAAAAGCTTTAAGCAAAATACTGTGGCTAATTTTACAACAAAGTCTGAGTATATTGTTCTCTTAAAAGTGACAAAAGAGGTTATATGGATCAAGAAGTTTATGACTGAACTTAGAGTGGTTTTGAGTATTACCATGTCGATTGAGTTCTATTACGACAATAATAAAGTGATTACTTAGGCAAAAAGGTCATGGTCTCATCAAAGGTCCAAACACATACTCAGACAATATCACCTGATTCGAGAGATTCTTTAACACGGTAATGTACAGATAGCATGGATTGATATAAATGACAATTTGGCTGACTTTTTGATGAAGCTTTTATTGCAGTAAAAACATGGTAGACATAAAGCTAAATTTGACATTAGATATATAACCGATTAACTATAACGCAAGTAGGAGATTGTTAAGATAAGTGCCCTAGAGCTAATCACATTTGACGTTATAGATGTAATTTTATGTTAATAATTAATAAAAAGATTTACTGTTATTCAATTCTTATGGGTTTAAATTATATGATCGTACAAATAACTTGCCCTTATAATGGTAAAACTGTGACGAGAGAATCAAATGACTGATTATGAGAACCTTATGTACACATTAAGTGGTCATTCTAGAAACTTCTATAACCCCAATATTATAATGAAAAATGGTACTTATAATGATGATTGGATTATCGTTGCATTGAGCGACCACACCGAAAGGTAGCAATAGTTTTCACATATCAAAGTTGTTTATAGATAACTTGATACAACACATGGGTACACATTATAGACGTGTTCATTGAATACCACAGACATATATGATTTTTTGACTAGAAGTTGCCAGACCATCTTATATAAGGGTCAGTATAATTTGATGTTATCTAACGTGTCATCGTAATTAGGGTATCAATAAAGGTACTAATTAACCATATCATAAGATATATGAAGGTTATGATTGATCAATAAAGGATTCATCACTTATGAGTATAAGAGAATATATCTCACTTGAGAAAACTCAATGATATCCATAATCATTTGAATCAGTCTCCACAATAGGATAAGCTTATAACCTAATTCATATTGGTCATTGATGTATATTAGTTCATACTGAGAAACCATTGAGATAGACGCACTTCTATGTTTCAACCTTGAGAGATATTGATTTATGAAATGGTTGAATTGCATATAACTATGATGTTATAAAAGTTTAAAAGATATCTTCTAACACTATTATCCAGGTGGCCATAATGCTTTGCTAGAGGCAAATCTTGGTCTGTGTTTAGATTTGGCCTAAATCCAGATACTACTGATTTGATAGAGAACTTATGGGTCACATGTATTAAGGAGTTCAATCGAACCTAAAGGTGAGGATTGTTTGTTGACAATCTTGGTGTCTAAGTAAAAGAGAGAAACCATGAATGCATCACACAAGTCAACCTTATAACTTAGTAGAGCAGATGTTGACCATACACATGCATGGTACTAGCTAGCACTATGTAAAAAGTAATATGTTGGCCATTCCACTTATGTGAAGTCGACTAGCATATGATTTTTTAAAGCATGCAGATTATACATGCTAATATGCTAACCATCTATGTGTCTTGGATGAGAGTTGTGCATAGTTAGACTTCCAGATGTGCTTGGACTCTATATATATATATATATATATATATATATATATATATATATATATATATATAAGACATGTTTTTGCAAGTTTAAAGGTAGAACATATACAGAAACCTTAGTCACTGAAGGATCGAATGACCTAAGAGTGGGGTGAATTAGGCACTTTAAAACAATCTTTACCAAATTAGAGAATTAAAACAATTTATTCAAATAAATGAATATTGCCTATTTTTAATCCAATTTATGAGAATAACAAAAATATTTCAAATAATTAATATAATCAAAATAACATAACATAAAGTATGCGTTTAAGGGAAGAGAAAATCAAACACGTGATATATAGTGGTTTGGCTCAACCCGACCTACGTCCACTTCTCCAAGCTTTCTCCCTTGGAGTATTCCACTAATCTTTGGTTGACCAAAAACTCAACCAAGCTTTTCTTCACAACAAAATAGCTTACAAGGTACTATTAACCTTTACAAGTGTTAAAACTCAATTTCTCTCACTAGAAATTTTCAAATCTCTCCAAGAGTGAACCTCACTCTTTTATAGTACGAATTTTAGTATGAATTTGAAGTATGATCTCTCTCAAATAGTCTATATGAAAGATTAAGTTTAGTACAACTCAATACAAATGAAATTACAAAGTATATAAGCAAGGGTTTTGATTAGAGAAGAGAATTTGCAAGTGAATAGCTCAAAACTAATTTACACTAAAAAATATGAATGTTTTTTGTGGCAAAAAGTTATTTTCGAATGAATTTGATTAGGTTTATATAGAGAAAAAGTTACCATTGTATACAAAGGCTAACCATTTTAATTTTCCAAAAATGTCAAAATTTGATCGACCAGATGTGACACTAGCCATTAGAAAGTTCAAACCAAAATTCGGTCCACCGAATTTAATTCGGTCAACTAAATTTCTGAAAGCTAAAATACATCGCTTCTGGCAATTTAGAAGCTGCCATCGAAGAATTCAAATGGTCAATTTCGGTCTATAGAATTTTATTGTATTTTACCTCCTAAATTTTCAAAAATTACAATTTGACCCCTAAAACTTTGAAAAGTGACAATTTAACCTATTTTTGAAAATTCTTTCAAAACCAACTTTAAGATATGAAAATGTAGTTCACAAAAATTTATCATTTTAAATGAATTAATAAACTTTAGTGAAAAAATTGGCTTAACCTAATAAGTTTGAAAAACAACATTTTAACCCAAAATGTAAAAGATATGAAAACAAATTTTCAAGCGAGCTATCACACGCAAATAAATATTCTAATCAAAACGAATATTGCAAATTACAAATATATCTACCTATACTTGAGTTTTTCTTCAAATCTTCAAAAAATTTTCACTTGAGTCTTGTCTTTCATTTCCATCTTGAAACTCCTTTAAGTGTATTAGGTAAATTCTTGCAATCTAAACTCACACTCAAGTAAAGTCATTAGTTAATATGCTTAAGGACATATTAGTTTTTTATCATCAAAATAAGAGTATAATGACTCCTTGAGTCAACAGTCACAAGGTTCTATGTTTTCTTCTTCTCCCGTGAACACGTTTTCAATCAAAAGCTCTAGCAGCCTCTTTGCATGGATTGCCTCTTTTGTGTTTGTGCTCTACGTAAATACCAAGACGCTATCTCCCAAGGGTTGGATAGTGTATTGTCTCAAGCCATGTGAAATTTTGATGGTACCATCAACATAGATATAAACCTAAAACACCTTATGAATATTTTTGTATGTTCATGAATTATATGTCTAAAAAAAATATCTTAGTTAAGGTTTTTCAAGATTGTTTGATTTTTTTAATTTTTAATTCCATTGCCCCTTAAAAACCCTACAAGAATGACAACCAATATTTTTAGAATCCTTTTTTATTATGTTTTAGCTCGTGATACACAGGCTTATACTATTTATACATAGTCGTGTATACTGTTACTCAAAAATGGCAGCTTTTAAAATCAACTGGAAATTGCTTCTTATGCAAAATTCAAATATGCTAACAATGCATAAGAATATACCATTATACATACTCGTGCATGCGTCCTATACTTAGTCAAAATTCAGACATTGCAGAAGAAAACACCATTTTGTCCTTACCACCACATACATGGTCATGTAGCCCAAAATCATATGCATACAACAATAAACACAATCAAGAAGGTAAAAGACTAAAGTACCTTTAGGCATACTTGTAGGTGTTACATTTCCCCTCCCTTTAAAAAAATTTTGTCCCTAAAATTTGCTTGAACAACTATGAGAACCTTTGTTTCATATCTTACTCCAACTACTAACTAGCCTCCTTAACCTGATGGTTCTTCCAAAGGACTTTAACTATTAGAATTTGTTTGTTTCTGAGCCACTTCACTTGTTTATCTAGTATCTGAACCAAGCACTTCTCATAAACAAGGTTATCCTCAAGCTCTACATCTTCAGTTCTTAACATATGAGTCGAGTCATAGATATACTTACAAAGTAACAACACGTGGAACATATTATGAATACGATCCATGCTTATTGGCAACGTAAGTTGGTAGGCAACCTTACCGACACGTTTTAAGATCTTAAAGGGTATTCAAAAATCTTGGGGCTAATTTACCTTTTCGTCCAAACCTCATTATATAATAATAGGTAGATGCTCTTACAAAAATTATGTTACCCATATGAAACTTCAAGTCTTGCCTCCTCCGATCCACATAACTCTTTTGGTGATTCTAGGCCTGTTTCATCCTTTCTCTAGTCAATTTCAAATCTTCAATCATCTTCTGGGTCATCTTTGGTTTCAAAGTTTATGTCAAGGCATCCTTTTAGCCTATCTCATCCCAATGAAGAGGTGATATACAATTTCTCCCATCAAGTGCCTTATATAGAACTATTTGGATGGTTGCATTACAATTATTATTGTATGTAAACTCCATCAATGGCAACATATCGACCCAACTCACTCTTTGGTCTATAAAACATGTTCTCAAGATGTCATTGATCTCTTAGTTTACCTTCTTGGTAAACGGTGTTGAATATCAACCTGGTATCCATAGATCTCTGTATGCTCTACTAGAATGTTGAAACAAACCTTATGCCTTTATCTAACACTATAGTCTTAGGCACACCATACAGTCTCATAATCTTTTTGACATAAATCTGGCCCAATTAATCAAAACTTATGTTATCCCTAACTGGAATGAAATGAACTGATTTGGTCAAACAGTCTATAATCACCAATTATGCATTAAATCCACCTCTTGCCTTCGACAATCCATCCGCAAAGTCTATAGAGATGTGTTTTCACTTCCATTCAAGAATACTCAGAGGCTGCAATAACCTTGGTGGTCTTTGATGTTTGCATTAACCTCTTGACACACCAAACACTTAGCAACAAATTCAACAACATCATTTTTTTATGTCAAACCACCTAATTTACCTCTTTAGGTTCTGGTACATCTTCACACACCCAGGATGGGTAATGTAAAGGGAATTATGAGTCTCCCTGAGGATTTTACTCCTCAAATCATCATTATTGGGAACACAAACTCGATTACGAAACCACAACATATTATCAATCACGACAAACTCAACCTCAATATCCTTGGTGACTCTTTGTGTTATCTAAACATGTCATTCATTTATCAATTGTGTTACATAGATCTAGTCAAGAAGAGTCGACTAAATTCTCAATCTAGCCATTAACCTAGTGACTAACTCTATCTGCTCTCTTACCAAATCTTACTATAATTCCTTACAAATAGTAAGTTAAGATAAAACCACCTTCATACTTAGTGCATCTGCCATATCATCCACTTTATCCAAGTGGTATTTGATATCACAGTCATAATCTTTTACTAACTTCAACCATTTTCGTTACCTCATATTTAGTTTTTTCTAAAGAAGTATTTTAGATTTTTGTGATATGTGTACACATTGTATTTCATTTTGTACAGATAGTGCTACCAAATACAGTAAACATCATAACAACCACCTCTAAATTATGTATAAGGTACTAAATCTCATAATCTTTAAGTTGTCAAGAGGCATAAGCTATCATTTTACTTTTCTATCAGAACAACTTCTAGTCCACTGTGAAAGGTATCAGTATATAAATCATATTCATCATCATCATTTAACAATGCCAAAATCAGTGTAGAAGTCAATATATGTTTAACTTTTGAAAACTCTTCTCATAAGTATCAGACAAACTAAAGGTAACATTGTCCCTAATTAACTCTGTCAGGCTAACTTGGAAAAGCTTTCTATGAATCACTTATATTACTTCGCCAATCCTAAGAAACTTCAGACCTTTTTAATTGTCTTAGGTCTCTGTTAATCTAATACAACCTCAACTTTACTCAAGTCTACCAAAATTCCATCAATTAACACCACATATCCCAGAAATACAACTCGATCAAACTAGAACTCACACTTGGAGAGCTTAGCATATAACTGTTTTTAACACAGTTTTTATAGTACAAATCTCAGATGTTGCTCATGCTTCTCACGAGTCTTTAAATACCAAGATATCATCAATGAATACCACAATGAATTTGTCAAGACAATCTTGAAACACTTTATTCATTAAATATATGAAGACTTTTATGCATTCATCAATTTAAAGGGTATTACCATAAATTCATAATGTTCGTATCTGATCTGAAGTGTAATCTTTGGAATGTCTTTCTTAGCCACCTGTAGTTGATGATACCATGATCTTAAGTCAATTTTGGAGAAGACCAAAATACCTTTCAATTGATCGAATAAGTTATTAATCCTTAATAATTGGTACTTATTCTTGACTGTCCCCTTATTTAACTCTTTGTAATCAATACACATGCACATCGACCCATCATTCTATTGTATAAAAAGGATCGATACACCCTAAGGTGAATGACTTAGTCTGATGCAACCACTATCTAAGATCTCTTATAATTAGCTGAGACCATTTTGTATGGTATTTTACATATAGGTGCTATCTCGAGAGCTAACTCAATATTGAACTCCACTTCCCTTTTTGGTGCTAACCTTGGTAACTCATCAAGAAACACATCCCAAAATTCACACACAACAAGAATGGATTACAAACTCGTGATTGAATCATTAGTTTTACCTATATCATGTGCCAAGTAACCAATATAGCTTTCACTCAACTTTTTTCTAGCTTTAATATTGTTGATTATCATACTCCATACACAACCTTCGTCGAAGGTGAACTCATCACTATCATCTAAATGGAACCAAACTTTCTTCTGTTTGTAATCAATATCATCTTCATACTAACTCAAGAAGTCTATGCCCAAAATCATATCAAAGTCAAACATATCAAATATAATTAGGTTAACTACCATCTGTTTACTCTTCAAGGTCACTTTATTAGCCAACAACATTTGATTACTAAGAATTTTGTCTCTATCAAACATTTCAATGCATATACTATCAAAAGATGTAGGCTCTAATCCTAGCCTTTTAATGATATCACATGTAATAAAACTATGAATACTACAAAATCAATTAACACATATAAATAACAAGAATGGAAAGTCAACTAACCCATCATAACAAATGGGCTAGCCTTAGCTTTTGCCTAAATGGTTGTAAAAACTTTAGCTAGACCTTTATTGATGATCTACTCAATAGGGGTTGACATAACTATAATGCACTCATAGGTGAAATAACCTAACTATTTACATCGATAGCACAATCTTTGCCCTATGCAATCACTTATGTGTTTGTACCTATACCTATGACAAGGAGAAGGATCATCACATCTCAATTGGTCCTCTCATCATGGTTGTTTGTCTTACTTTAGCCTCTTACTCTTCTAATTCTTCTTAGACCTTTTGGACTAGAAGTTTTTCTTGCCTTTAGAACCTCATGGCTACCACGTGGTACTGTCTACTCATACCTTTGGGCTATCTACTCATATCTTAGGACTGAGACTACAAATCTAGATTGCTCTAACATGTCTCTCTCTGAGGCCATCCTCAATCTCATAGCCTCTAACCTCTAGGCTCTACCCAATGCCTCTGTATAAGATCAAAAAGGTTTATCTCCTATTGGCACATCCTTTGAAATGTTTGATCTCATCCTATTGATAAAGATCTTCATCTTTCCTATGTCAGTGTTGGCCACACCTGGAGCATATCGTACCAATGCATTATGTCTAATGGAGAATTATCTCATGGTCATGTGCTCTTAACTTAGGTCAAAGTAATCCAATGCTTACACTCTTAAAAGTCTCTCGGAACTCGACCTAAGTCATCACATTAGTTTGACGGGCATCCCTTAACATTTACTACCATATCTTAGCATTGACCCTTAATAAATAATTGACACAATGAAACCTTTGATAGTCTATCATCTCAAAAACTCCTATTACCTCTACTATAGCCTCAAGCTAATCCTCGATCAAAACTAACACTATCCTTACACCATCGAGAAAATCTAGAAGCTGATGTCTACCCTTTAAGCTATATATAGGGTGAAGTTGTCCCTTATTACCATTAACAGTTGTGGTCCTTTGAACCTTTTTCTTCCTATTGGGGTGGTATATCTATAACTAGTGGGTGCTCAATGACAAGAGAGACCTCTACTAAATATGTCACATTTTTTGATACCTTATGATTCTCTTAGAAAATTTACTGAACAACTTGTTTGATCACAGAAGTATTAATATACGGCGCTACAATTATGTCAAAGGCCTATCCTTGAGTCTCTTTTTAACTATCCTCAAGGGTAAGGACATTTTGATTATTACCCATAAGCCTTCTGGATCTTTTTATCCTACAAAAGTACATATGCTTAGACATACATATACTACAACTTAAATGTAAGTTATATTATAAATAAAGCATTCAACACATACGAACAGTCAGTGTTGGATGAAGGGCTACCAAATTACTTATGAACATATAAACACTCAACACTTTTAAGTTCCCAAAACTATGCTCTGATACCAACAAATGTAACACTCCTTTCCAAATACATATTTTTACCCAGAATATGGACCTAAAGAGACATGTTATTTTAAACTTTTCTAAAATATTTGTAACAATAATTAAATGCATGGTACCTATCATAAATAAAACCATAACACCAAATGAGCATTAAATAAATATTAATAAATAAATTGATCAAATCAGTTTGTCTTTAAAAAAAATACATATCAATTCAAATACACATTCAATACATGGGTAACGTGAATATAAGTCCAGTAAAAATAATGAAGAAATAGCCCTTTAACCTGATGCAACATCCTAAGCTGATCTACTGCTTCTATCACTGCGCCGTTGCTCAACAAATTTACTTATAAAAGAAAAAGGGAACACGATGAGTGAAATACACTCAGTAAGTAGTTAAGCACACAGCACAATATCATGTAATATTTCCCTAATGTCTCATATCTATCCATGTAATGGTGTTTTAGATGTTTTTCTGATATCTTAGGTACCCATCAGAATAACTCGACATTTTATGCCTAATCTCACCATCAATGTCATCCCTAATGACTTATATGTAATGATCTATAATAATGTCTTAGACATCTTGTGAAAGCATGTAACATTCTTGATGTCATCTATATGGTGTATCTTGTATACATGCCAATAAGCTCAGGGTTAGGGTCACATATATGGTTACATAAACTAATCATATTGCTTTCATTGTCACACTATGCATAACTTAATGGCATAATCACATTACACAACTCGGTGATTCATCACACTGCACATAGCTCAGTGATATGTCACATTACACATAGCTCGTTGATGAGTCCATATTACGCATAGCTTGGTGGAATACACACTACACACAACTTGGTGGTAAGTATCTCGTGGTATATTATTGGTATTTTTTAATTGGAATTGCTCCAATTGGGGTTCATAGCGTCAAACATACCCCGTAATGATTTTCATCACCAACAACCTTTGTTAGGGCCTTATCATTTGTTTCCCTTGCATTTATCCCTTGTAGGGGTAAAATAATCATTACCATAACCATATCTAAGCATCACTATCTTATATATATTCATTTTCATTTTCCCCTAATTATATATAAAGGTGTATCCCTTACATACGAAGGTATTCTCTCTCTTAGTACACAACCATGCATGAGACACCCATAAAGATATGTTTCTTCAATTCCACACAGTCGTCTATTGAGAGACACAAAGACATGCCATCAAAATTATAGAACTCTAAATTGCACATGCATTTGCCCTTATTACCATTAAATGCATGGTACCTATCATAAATAAAATTAATTCTCTCCAATATATCCTCTCCAATATAAAAAAGGGTCTTGGGGATATATATATATATATATTTATATATTTAATTCTCATTTAGATAAGGCATAAAATTAAGTATCTTTTTTACTGAAATTGTTCCCATATATTGAATTTTTTCAACATATATATTAATTTTGTTTGCTAGAAAAAACAAACGCCTTTGTCTTCAACTTAAAACATTCCAATTACGCAAATTAATAAATGCATGGTACCTATCATAAATAAAACCACAACACCAAAAGAGCATTAAATAAATATTAATAAATAAATTGATCAAATCAGTTTGTCTTTAAAAAAAATACATATCAATTCAAATACACATTCAATACATGGGTAACCTGAATATAAGTCCAGTAAAAATAATGAAGAAATAGCCCTTTAGCCTTATGCAACATCCTAAGCTGATCTGCTGCTTCTATCACTGCCCCGTTGCTCAACGAATTTACCTATAAAAGAAAAAAGGAACACGATGAGTGAAATACACTCAATAAGTAGTTAAGCACATAGCACAATATCATGTAATATTTCCCTAATGTCTCATATCTATCCATGTAATGGTGTTTTAGATGTTTTTCTGATATCTCAGGTACCCATCAAAATAACTCGACATTTTATGCCTAATCTCACCATCAGTGTCATCCCTAATGACTTATATGTAATGATCTATAATAATGTCTTAGACGTCTTATGAAAGCATGTAACATTCTTGATGTCATTTATATGGTGTATCTTGTATACATGTCGATAGGCTTAGGGTTGGGGTCACATATATGGTTACATAAACTAATCATATTGCTTTCATTGTCACACTATGCATAACTTAATGGCATAATCACATTACACAACTCGGTGATTCATCACACTGCACATAGCTCAGTGATATGTCACATTACACATAGCTCGTTGATGAGTCCACATTACGCATAGCTTGGTGGAATACATACTACACACAACTTGGTGGTAAGTATCTCATGGTATATTATTGGTATTTTTTAATTGGAATTGCTCCAATTGGGGTTCATAGCGTCAAACATACCCCGTAATGATTTTCATCACCAACAACCTTTGTTAGGGCCTTATCATTTGTTTTCCTTGCATTTATCCCTTGTAGGGGTAAAATAATCATTACCATAACCATATCTAAGCATCACTATCTTATATACATTCATTTTCATTTTCCCCTAATTATATATAAAGGTGTATCCCTTACATATGAAGGTATTCTCTCTCTCAGTACACAACCATGCATGAGACACCCATAAAGATATGTTTCTTCAATTCCACACAGTCGTCTATTGAGAGACACAAAGACATGCCATCAAAATTATAGAACTCTAAATTGCACATGCATTTGCCCAATCTCTTAAGCACTATTGTAACCTCCGAATTGTACTACTAATTCATCAAATTACTACCATACAACCCAACTTTGCAACATAACAAAAAAATGATTGCAATACATTAATATCAAGCCATTTGTATAATAATTCAATTAACCAATCACATGTTCAACCATTCAAACCTAACCTCACTCTTTTTTTCAATTAATCATGACACCAAATCAAGCAACATGGTCCATCATACACACCCAAGCAATCATACACATATACCTATCCAAATTCACAATTAGGTAAATAACATCTAAATTCTTTATCTATATACCATTATCAATAATTTATTAATCATCAATTCAATTATCCATTCATCAAGTATAAGAATCAACATCCATTATCCATCATACACTAGTATCTGATTCAATTTGAACAAAAGGATTAAAAGTATAAATTGGGGTAAAAGAGACCATACTACTTACCTCTCTTCTATAGACTAAAAACGAGTCTTCACGTGGCAAGGAGAATCCTCCAAACTTCCTATATGCTTCTTGGCTTCAAAGGCTCACACAAACCTCAAAATCTCTCTAAAATTTTCTAGGAATTCTTGAAAGGACAACCAACACGTTTAGAACCCTTTTTTATTTTGTTTTATTTTGTGATACACAGGTATGTACTATTCATACACAACTATGTCTACTGTTACTAAAAAATGGTAGTTTTTGAAATCATTGTAAAACTGCTTGTAAAATCCATATGTATGCCCAAGGGAATTATTATCTTTTGCCTTTCTTCTTAATTAAGTTTATTGATGGTTTCCAAAGGGATGCATGTCCGTGTATGTGAGTATACATAATCGTGCATCATAGCAAAGTTCAAATTTAAGATAACATAAAAATCGTGACAAGATCAAATATTGTCATAGTTGAGCGATACAAAACACATTGTGTACAGTGTCTACATGCCCATGTGTCACATCTAGGAGGCAAAATAAAAAAAGATGTTAATCTAATTTCTAGTATTCTTTTCACACTCTAGCCATACAGTCTAAGAGAGAAAAGAGAAAGTTGAGACTTGGGATGTCGAAAAAAACTCACTAGTCATTAGAAATCATAACCACGTGAAGGCTAGAGTAATCTATAAAAGTCAAATAAGTTGGTCTATCTCTCTTTTGGATAATCAACATGTTTTTAAATGAATTCAGAGTTGTTGAATAGAAACAATGATTTCTAAGAGATTTTGAGATGCCTTAAAGATTATTGAATATTCATAATGCTAAATTGGGTTGTAAATGACGTGATCATGTTGCTTGTGTGTTGATTAAAAGTTTGAGGTGAATTTATTAATGATTCAGGGTTTATGTGATGTATATATATGTTTCGTTTGATGTAAAGATGTTTAGGATGCTTAGAAACACATATGAATGCTAATGCAAGTTAGGATTGCCAAAAATATATCAAAGATACTTAGAATCAACAGGTATGTGATCTCCATATCGCAATACATGACCATGTAGAGTATCTTACACACCCGTGTACTCTTGTATAAAATAGGAAACTTCGTGGTTTTGGCATGTTCATTTGCAAAGGCCATACACGGTCGTGTGATATGGGACACATGATCGTGTGTGATTTTTTGAAAGTAGACACTGTGTTTAAATCGAGGAACATGAGCGTGCAACTTTGGTACGTGCCTATGTAGGCACGAAGAATCAGAAAAGACCATTTTACCTCTAAGCTAAATGCAAGAATGGGGAAGAGAAAAAAAAAAAGAGTATAAAAGACCTTAGTGAGATAAGATATACTAGTTAGAGATAAAAGTGGTGCTCAACTACGTGGAAGATAACACAAACCTTGACCTAGTCAAATTCGGGTCAAAAATCAAGAAATTTAAAGGAAGTAGTACACACTTAAATAGCCACCAACTAAGTGCGTAAGTGGCGAGAAACATGAAAGTAATATGGCTTGATGAGAGATAGATACTTATGAGATGCATCATAAATTCGGTGCTAAGATGCATTAGCCACATAATTTAGATCAATTCAGGTGTGCATGGTAAGAAATTGTGGCCTTTCAATTAGTTTTTCACATGGTCGATAAGATACATCACATAAGAACCCATGGTAAGGGCTGTCCAAAGATGGTTTTTAGATAGCAGTTCCATAGCTTGCGTATTTGGTAAGGAAGGGATTGCGACGAAATTTTCCCTATATAGCCTGCCAACACAGTTGTGTAGCCCAAAATAGCATATATAAAACAATGAACATTATTAAGAAAGTAAAAGAACAAAGTACCCTGGACATACCTTCGGGTGTTACATGTCACATCTTCACCACTAACACAATCTCACTATTGTTAGCCCTTACCACCTCTCTTCTATTATGTTATGAGTTGTCATCAATGACAACCTGAATTTGTAAAACCAAGGAAGAAGATAGAATGAAAGAAAATGGAAAACAGGAACAAAGGAAAAAGAGAAAGAACGTGAAACCGACAACAACTTGAAATTAGGAAGAGATGAATAAAGGGGCGAGGATGAGAGAGAAGATAAATAATTTTATGCAATTTAGATATCTAAATGTTTTTATAAATTTTTTGTTAATTTGAAGTTATATGGTAATATGAAAAAAAATAAAATAGTAAGGATATAATAGTAATTTTACTTCATGACATAGTATTAATTTTTTTTTAATTAATAGAGTTTAATTTTGGGAAGAAAAGTGTTATATATGTCATCTAAGGGTGGAAAATTGTTTTCAGACCAAACTTTTGGTGGGAAAATTTAATGTACTTAAGGGTGTGCATGCTCTAGTTTGGTGCGATTTAAAAGTTTTTTCAAACCAAACTAAAAAAGTGGTTTAAAATTTTTCAAACCATTTTAGATTTCAAACCAAATTGAAAAAATACGATTTGGTCAGGTTTGGATTATAGTTTAAACTGTAATTATCAATATCCAATAATACACGATATGTATCTTATAATATGATACAATATAGGTGAAAAACCATACGTATCATAAGGTGTATTAAATTAACATGATAGAATAAATGTATCTTATAATACAATACTTATTATCGATATGAAACAATACACTTTTTTAGAGAAAATGATAGTGCAGTCTAAGTGTTTATGAAATATTTTCAAATATTAAAGGTATTTGTAATAATTTGTAAAATAATAACATGTTAATACAATACATGATACAAAATGTGAACAATTAGGTTATCAATATACTATTTAACTACCATGGTTTTAACCTTTTAAAATTATACATATATATATATAAATAAAATATAATAAAATTAATTGAATTATAATTTTTTTAAATACAATATAAACATGTAAAACAAATATAAAATATATATATAATAGACATTTAAAGAAAATGAAAAAATAAATATGAAAAAAATAAGTTGTACACCTAATTGTTTATTAAAAAATTTTGTCAAACATAATTTTATATATATATTAAATAAATACATTTTATGGTTTAATTTAATTTGGTTTGAAAATCGTTCAAATCACAACTTAAACTAAAAAAAAATATTTGAAATTTTTTTAACACAAACCAAACTATTTTACAAACTAAATCAAATCAAACTGTAATTTTTAAATAGTTTAGTTCGATTTTATAATTTGAATCAAATTATACACATCCTCAAATATACCCTTTTATTTTATTAAGTAATATTAGGATAGGAGATTCAAATGCCTCTCCAAGCTTGCAGCCCTCCACGCCACTTCCGAGATCCTTACGGAAGCATGTTTGTTAGACAAGTAAGTATTATTAATTTGGATATTAATGCTTATTAATGCTTTTGACTTAGATGAGGTAGATTGGAGACTTTGAGAATTCCAATCACGAATGGAAGCCTTTTGAAATTCCAAAACTTGGGGAAATTAATAGCAAACGGCAGGAAGGAGTCTGTTTTCATATTTAGTCAGAAATAATATTAGGTGGGGCATTTGTGTTAGGTAAATATAAGTTTCCAGCATGAATTTGGTAACCTAGTCCATCAATCGTACGTCAGACATGTTGTAATTAATACGTAAGCAATATCATTATAGACTACTTCTTTCAAACTATAATATTTATACTCATTGCAGGAAATTAACCTCGGCATAATCATAAATTATATATCCTCTCCAATATAAAAAAGGGTCTTGGGGATATATATATATATATATATTTAATTCTCATTTAGATAAGGCATAAAATTAAGTATCTTTTTTACTGAAATTGTTCCCATATATTGATTTTTTTCAACATATATATTAATTTTGTTTGCTAGAAAAAACAGACGCCTTTGTCTTCAACTTAAAACATTCCAATTACGCAAATTAAAAATGAGACTCCCCACTATTCCATAAGAAGAATAAGTGGGTCAAAGAAATTATATATTTCAAATGAATACTGTCTTCAATTTGACAAATACCAAAAGTTTGAAGTTATATATTTATATGTATATATATTATGGCATTCAGAAGTTCATTTTTTAATATAATACGCTGTCGGTACGACATCTAGTCTGACCATAAAATATTTAACGACTTAGTTTGTGGAAGAAATTAGTCTTAATTTTTATTTTTCTCCCTGAGACATTCAGGCAATAGCAGTTGACAACTCGACATGGACTTCCCTAAATTTTTTTTTTTTTTTTAAAAAGGTTTGATCTGTCTCGAGAAGTAAAATAATTCCAGTGCAGAGAATTATGTATCATTTATATAAATTTATCATACTATAAGAAGAGTTCATACTAATTTATCATACAAATTGATCATATATGTAGTTAAATTAGGAATAATTTCTTGCTTCACAATTGCTGTATACTATCGACGTTTAACAAACAATTATATAAATTTTGTTTGATGAAATGATTTGACCATTTTCCACTTTCATTAATAGTCTACGTTTAATAATAGTAGACGTAGACTATTTTCCATGTAAGGCTTAATGAAATAATTGATTCTCATCTACAAAGTCAATTTCTTATACATTTTTTAATAAATTTTGTTTTTTTATAAAATTACAGAAAAAAAAAACCCCTTCAAACTAGATAACAAATTATTCAAAAATTTTATTTAATAATTTTATACCTTAATTTATATTAATTTCAATTAAAAATAATAAAAAAGTATTGATGCATATATAAATAACGGTACAATAACATAATATGTTTGGAGATAAATTGTAATTTTTGAAAATATTAAGGGTTTTCATAAAATTATAAGGGGATTTTTTTAAATTTGAAAAGAGTTTGGGGGTGTTTTAAAATTTTTAAAAATTTTAATCTTTGTCTCAATAATTTCAAATTAACAATCATACCCCAATGGAACATTGCCACATTCTTTGAGAATTTTATATTTTCATGATCCTCAATGTGACTCTTGGTCATCTAGACGCAATACATTCTACCCCCAAACAATAACGTTGTTGTTTGTGTGATCAAGGAAATAACGTAGCTTTGCATTTTCAGTGAATCTAGCTTAAGAATAATATTACGTATATAAATAATGAATATAAATTTAAGTATTAATAATAATATATTATCATATGATTGAATATTATTTTTATCTCTAATTCAAAATTTTTTAATAACATAATAATATATTATTATTTATATTCAAATTTATGTGTATTATTTATACATAAAATTTTATTCTTAATAGCTTGACTCTGTAAAAAGACCAGTTATTCAACAATTTTAACAAGTCACGGTAATATCGACGTCCACTAATTTTGTTTACTTGATGGCCAGATAACTTGACTTTTTCTTTTTCATCTCTTGACTGCAAATTCTAACAGCCATTTTTTTAAATGTATAGCTCTAATTAAGTGCAAGAATATGTCATCATATACCTCACATCAGTATATATTATATTTAAGTTTATTTTTATCATAAGTTCGTATTCAAGTTTTAAGAATGTAATATTATTTATCGTTTTAAAAAAAATAAAATCAATACTATTCTCTAACATCTTACCAGTGTTGGTAGTGTAAGTCCTTGAGTTGTAACCTTATGAATAATTCCTAGCCATAATGGTATAATTCTCATTCATCCACCAACTACATACTTATAGGAGTCAAACTTGCATAAAAGTAAAATATATAAAAGTTATATAGACAATAGTGAAATATAGAGAATCAATGTAAAATTTTAAAAATTATATTAATGTTTTATATGCACAAAACAAAAAATTTTAAAAAATTAAGGGGGTAAATTGACTCCTCTTGACCTCTTGAATCTGTCATTATTCATTTTGTATATATATAAAGGTTTCCATAAACCCTTGGCATTAATACCATATTTAAGTTACTCCACTTTTTGGGTTGACTTAAATATGTGTCTTTCAAAGTTTTAAATCACGAAATATTGAAATCAAATTAGAATATTAAAATACAAATGAAATTTGAACACTTATGACGTACTTTTCCAAGATTTTAAATTGTCTTTGAGACGTAATTGTGGTTGTTATATGCGAGCTTGAGTTAAAGAAAAAAGATAAATATGAACAAACGATTGACTCACAATAGAGTAAGCTTGGACAAAATGTGTGCTATTGATACATAAAATCAATTATTCTCCGAAGAGGAGTTAGACTTTGAACTTCCCTCTTGTACGTACCATGGACAAACGTGTGCTACTGATACATTAAATCAATTATTCTCAAAGTTGAGTAATTGACCATTTTTCGAATTGATGCATATAATCTTCTGATTGACTAACATGAGTGTAATCTTAGGTATGTCAAAAATCTCAGAAACACTCAAGATGTGAGAAAATGAGGTTTACCACTTTGTTTTCTATAGCCGAATTAGGGCAAAATGAAGACCAATCATTATCATTCAACATGATCCTATGAAATGTGTTAACCATCTTGCGATGCAAACAAGGTACATCCAATCAATTTACATGGAGAAATGGTATGACATGACTAGTCAATGGCACAAAGTTATAGAATAGTGGGTTTTCCAATTAAAGAGTCTTTATTACGAAGATCTCACAATCTACATGTGGCACTCATCTCAACTGACAATTGATGAAATTTTCAAAATCCTCTTTGAACTTTGAAAAGCGAAGGGCACTTGTTATATAGTAGATTGATGTCCACAAAACATCTATCTAATAAACTTCTCCTAATCCAAATTAGCCCAAACAAATATAATAAATGATTAGTTGTAGTAGCATCAACCAAGCATATATCCTATACGCCAATCATCCAAAAGCATAAATAGACATGTTACTTTGAAATGATAAAATTAAATAACCGTATAAAATAGTATATCTCCTTAGTATTAAGATAATTTTCCTATTCTTCCCTTCCAAGCCTATATGGGAAAATCATCTTTTCTTTCCCAATCAAGATCATGTTGTTAATATATATATTTCGTTTAAGTTCAATTAAAATAGGAATAAATCTTAATAATCATATATGAATTAGAGATACTTATATCTTATCTTTTGAATGTGACTTTTCCTTTCTATCCTATATATATATATATATATATATATATATATATATATATATATATATATATATGAAAAACTAGTATAGAGGAAAAGGAGGGAGAGATGACACACATAAGAGATACTGCAACCATCCTCATTCATATCCTTCTCAAGATATTCTTGGTTATAGCATGATCAACAACACATTGTAGACGTAAGTGTTTTGACCATCGAGACAGATCATGTTAAATACTTTTCTGTAATCTTATTATTATTATTATTTTTCATGTTTAACTTATTGTCCATCTTAGTGGATATCTAGGTTCATTATCGAATCTTCAATGTCATTATAGTAGTCTATTTTGTGTAAGACTCCAAATTACGTACATAAGTTAGTGACAGGAATTCACATTGGTGCATAAACATTGTGGCACATATTTTATGGGATATTGAATGTTTTAACCTTAAAATTAACCGCATATACAAAAATACCAAAGTTTTCATACACTAAGCATTTTTACCATAAAGTTTGCTGAAATTCCTAAACTACCCTTGTCTTTAACCTTATAAACATAAAGGAGGAAGAGTCGGGCTTTCCACAATAAAAATCACATATGTTTGAAAGATTTTGTAGGAAAATCATCCAAATTCAAGTCAATGTTGATCAACACCTCTTGTTATGTGTTTTCTTTTTTAACAATTGAAAATAAAAAATATATGGTAGATTCATATTGTGATTTCATATGAAATATAATTTACTATTGTTTCATATGAAGATTTTATATTGTTTTATTGTTTAATGTTGTTATAATGTAATTGGATTATTGATAGTTAAACTAGGAATGAGTTGACAAAGATCCAGGTAAATTTTGGATCAAAAATAACATGAAGAACTGGTTGGCATAGCTAGTCCTACCAACCTATTCTTTTAGACCTATGAATCCTAAATGTTATTATCCAAGGTGTTTATGTTTCAAGAAGATGAAAAAAGTTGCATTTAAGATTTGCTATGAAGGGTAATGGATTTATGGCAATGATAATGTGATGAGATATGTTGGTGGGAATGAGAGACCGATTTGCATTAATATAGGTTTGATTTCAAAGGATTTATAGCAACAATATGCTAACATCTTAGAATCGATCAAAGTCAGTCAAATTTGCATGTATTTATCCCTGGTAATACAGGTCTAATTAAGATTATAAATAATGATGATCTAGAGTATATGATGGTCGTAGTAAGAAGCTTAAAAGGATCGACCAAACTCTATGTTATTAAGAGTTTAA
This sequence comes from Mangifera indica, assembly GCF_011075055.1. Taxonomy (NCBI): domain Eukaryota; kingdom Viridiplantae; phylum Streptophyta; class Magnoliopsida; order Sapindales; family Anacardiaceae; genus Mangifera; species Mangifera indica. The sequence continues at coordinate 5,929,821 of NC_058156.1, forward strand.
TTGAAGGAAGAGACAATCAAGAAACCAAGGATATTCATGAGGAAGAAAGAAATGATCATCCGAGAGATCATTAGGCACAACTACAAAGTTTTCAAGAGTTTGGTAGGAAGTATGTTGATGATGATAATGATGATGATATGGATAAAGATTATAAAGTTAAAGATAATCAGGATGATGACGATGATGATAAATTTTTAGGGTTTGATGATGACATGTTCTATAGACAAAGCTAAGACGTTGGCAGAAGTCAGAACATTGCTTGTAATGACGATGTTGAAGGTAGCACAAAACGCCATGGCTCTAAAGATATTTGAGCAAATACAAGTCATGTTCATAATTCAAATTCATTTCAATAGGTTTCTGAACCTATTATTAATGTTGAAAATGCAGGTGTTAGTAATCAGAAAACACAAAGAGATAACTATTTACAAGTGATGGGTTTTTATAATTTCAAGGCATAATTAAAAGCATTATTTCTAACATATGTGTTAGAGACTAGTATTCAATAGAAAGTTGATCACTCTAATAGGATATAATTTGAGATTATATATGTATATCCACAATGTAAAGGGCAAGCACAAGCAACAAGAGAGGAAGATGGAGAGTATTGGGTGCTATGACATATGGATGAGGCACACACTTGTTTACACAATCAAATTTTATCATATCATAGACAAACTGGTGCGAAGTCATTGGGGAATATTCTTAAATCAATGTTTGTGGTTAATCGCATTTATCGATTGAAATAAATTATTATCGACATGGTAGATCGACACAAGATCAACATGTGTACCCTTTTTTAATGTATGTAACATGCCTCCCTAAAAGTACTACCCTCTGAAGAAAAAATATTACGAATTAATATCTAGAGTGAATATTTTAAAGCAAATTTTTAAAATGAGCTCGTCACTAAAAGTGTTCAGAAATTATTTTAAGAAAATTGAAAATCTAAAAGTGAAGAAAAGATGCATATATCACATATGAAACTCATCTAAAAGGCATCTGAAAAATATGGAGTAATCATATACAATTATACAACCATCTGAAAAAGGCCAAAAGTCAATAATAACATATGGTTGTACGTATGTAACATAAACCAGAGATAACCTACTCTAGCTCGAATCTATTTTCGTTGACCTGACTTTGCCTCACAGTTACCTCAATCACCTGTACCTACAATCATGAAAGAAAAGAAAGTGAGAGATAAGAACACTCAGTAAGGGGAAATAATTAAGTAAATTATCTTTTTTTCTGTTCTAAATCACTCTCATGACTCAATCTCACATCATAACCTCCTCAAGGAATCGAGGGGATAATCTAGTTCATCTTTTACTATTTGGGTCACACTTTATCCCATCTGGTGTCTATTTGATACTTTCTGGAAGCTAACTATAGGGATTTTACACTTTTCTAAGCTTGAGCTCTCTTCCTTTCTCATACTACATTATTTTTGAATCTAAATTGTGCTCTACTATGAGTATGCTCTATTGCTAGTGGACCCTATTATGGGTCTATGTCCTACTACAGATGTGCCCTACTGTAAATAGTGTAGTGTAAAGTGCCCTCTCATAGTTCGTAGCATGCATGGATGCTTTATCTTTTACTAATCTTGATTCTATCTAAAACTATTCATAACCCACCAGACCACATTCTTAGGACGACCCTTGAATCCTAAACCCTAAATTCCTTTTCCTGCTTTTCTTTTCCTTTTCTTTTTCTCTCCTTTCTTTCCTTTTCTTTTTCTCCTCCTTTTCTTTCTTTCCAAAAACTGTAAATCATTGTTCATTATACTATTCATTTGGTAGGGTAGTCTTTTTGTTCATGCAATTTAACAATACAAACGATCTCTAATTCATACAAACTATATATCATTAAAAAGAGGATTCAAAGAGCTTTCTAACAAGCTATAACAGCACTCATGATTCATCAGATAAAGTAGTCAAAACGTGGGATGAAATCAATGGCAAAAAAATATATTCACTATTTATTTGGCAAGGTAATCCTTTTGTTCACATAATTTAATAGTCTAAACGGTCTCTAATTCATACAAGATATAGATCATTGAAAAGAGGATTCAAATAGCTTTCTAACAAGTTATAATAGCACTCATGATTCATCAGATAAGACAGTCAAAACGTGGGATGAATTCAATAGCAAAACTATAAATATTATCTAACTTTCTGTCTTGAACAAAATCACACACATATATAGCCCCAAATGGCAAAGCAACATTTCTCAACTTCAAAATCATCATTTATAACATAGAGCTAAGGAACCGAAAGCATAAAACATGAAACATACCAAGAATAATGTCACTTACCTTGTTTCAACCCAATCTTTGTTAAGTTGGCTCCCTCCTTTTTGTCCTGCTTCTTTGATCACCAAACCACCTTAAATTAACACCAAAACACACTAACATATTCATATAACAAGCATCCAATATATATAAATATAGGTAAAGGGAAAATGAAGAGATCTTTTGGTGACCAAAACTTCCAAAGTACTTCATTTTTTTTCCTATTTTGTCTTCCAAAACCACTTCAATTCCTTCCTTTTTGTTCATGAAACAAAAGAAAACAGTATGAAGAAAGCTGGCTTCTGGAATGGACGGGAAAAGATGATGGAAAGAGGTATAAAGCTTCATTTTTTTGTCTTTTCTCTCTTTATATATATCAATACCTTTTAATATGGATTTATATATACATATATATCTCTTTATCTTTTTGTAAGTATTATATATATATATATATATATATATATATATATATATATATATATATATATATATATAAACACACACATACATGTGAAAATATATATTTAAAACTAAAAATATCTTAAAACAGGGTCAAAAAATATAAATACCCCTGAAACGTATCTGAGGGTATTACAATGTACCTACGATTGTGCGTTGACGATATGCCAAATTTGACTATTATTTTTTATTGCCATCATTCAATAATTGTGTTAGTGGTAACTATACTACCTCATGCCCATCTTGTAATTACCATATAAATAGTAATATGCATATGTAATTCAAAAAAACCAAGCATATTGAAAGATTGTTTTAGAGAGCTACTAAGACATATCGCATCAAGGACTTCCAAGTTGTCATGAGTTGAATTACTTAAGTAAATCCTGCTACTGTTGCCTATTTGATCGACATTGGATATGAAAGATAGTCACATGCCTACTTTGAAGGATAACGGTACAACATCATGATGATCAATATTATTGAGTCTTTCAATGTTTTAACAAAAACTGCTCATACTTTATCTGTCACCATATTAGTTGAGTTTCTAAGGAGCACAATGCAACATTAGTTTTACAATAGGCGAAACGCGGTTGGTAAATTTAGTAAAATTGGTTTAATGTTCTTTTTTTTTCATTAGGTTTTATTATTTGTTTTAACAGGTGAGAGATCTCACCCATTGACAGTATGGGCAGAAGATAAGCTTGCTAGACATGTGCTAAAATTTGTCAATATATTGGTTAAATAGATTAACATGCATTAATACGATGTACATGTTCATAGTAACAAGTGTTCATAGTGAATATTCTCTACTGAGTGTGTGACTATGGAAAATTTTAACTTTCTCATATTCCATGTACACATGCCACAACTATTGCAAGGTATAATAACCTCTCGAAGTATGTCGAATGAGTACGTATATATTACTTGACTGAATTTTTATGAGGGATGTATAGAGAAGATGTTAATCTGGTAAGTGATCAATCAATTTGGGCACCATCTAATATGCCTATAATTTATTCATCTGTGATGCAACAATGGCAGTCTAGAAATCCATCTAACTACGCAAAAAAACCTTCACAAAAAGAGGAAGTTTGATCACAAAATTGTAGTCGATATCATTAGCTTAACCATAATCGATTGAATTGTTTAAGTTTAGCTCTGGTACTCATGGTTCACTCATCTCGTGTATTAGGTAGTGGTAGAAGATAAGGTTATCGTAATCACAATGCAACCAATCTAGTGGAATAGATTATCATGGTTTAAATTTTGTATTGACTTAGATTGCAATTTCAAGTTTATATAAATTGCATGCTTAAGTTTTCTTTTGGGTTTTGTATATATTTTATTGTATTAATTTCGTGATGGTTTATTTTCAGGTTCTTACATGTATGAAATTTCAGTTGCTCAAAAGTAACAAGTTCCCATCTTCTTTATAACAAAACCACTTGTCTTGTACTAACTTATCCAAAGTTGTTTTGGTTGAGCTAGTACAAGACAACTGGCTTAGTTACTAGACTATGAAATGTGTAATCAAGTGGCTTGTATTATTGAAGGCTTTTTGTATACTAAATTTACCTTTAATTGAATTTTTTCTTAATTTTTTGTTATGAGTTTTTTTTTTGTTTTGACTCAAGTATAAGATCATCCGTAATCAGCAAAGAAATTTGCATAAGCGTTATAATACAGACTAAAAAAAAAAATGAGGCACCCCATCCGACGAAATGGAATTATTATGGCTTATTTTAGGTTTAAGGTATTTTTATTGAAATAATTTCCTTATGGGTTATTTTGTTAATGTTGTGATGGATTATATTCGATATCATTGTATTAACACCATTTATATTTAATTTCGTAACAATTTTATTTTGTAGTAACATTCTTTCTTAATTCATTCTATGAAATAATGATACAAAAGGCAATTACATCACCAAAACAACAATCAAATGAAGTTCAACAAGCATTTTCCATGGCCACTGAACATTAAGTGAAGTCCTCCAAACCTGCATTTCAACAATCCAAGTTTAATTAAAAAAATATGGTCAATTAAGTAAAGTTTGAAAAAACCACAAAACCACTAATGAATACTTACTAAAGGCCCTCATGTGGAATATGATGGTAGTTGTGCGCTTTCAAAGCCTCTTAGAATGTCTGGATGTGAAGTTCAATGCACGATTTCGAGTAAGGTATTTTATAAACAATAGTATAAAAACTGCACAATCTTTGTTTGCTACATCTTGTTTTGGCACGTTACAAACAAACTTGAATTGTAGCATTTGTAGAGTCTTCGGTGGTTGGATACCCTTTGTTGTATAATAATTGCTTACCTTCATAAGGTGTGGCAATACCTTATACGACGCCATCAATTTTTTCATTTTTTTTTTGCTAGTAGTATATTTTGCGAAGTCGTATACATACAACTTCCACTCATTGAAAATCAATGCACCGTAAATCAGTGTTAGTTGTCGAAGTTGATAGGAAAGAATACTTGTCAAGTAATAGACAAAAATAATTGCAATTAATGATATCCCTAACCAAATAAACTAGTTAAAGTAAATCATCTTCTTGAGACTATTCCATGGCCTAATGTATTCATTGAGCGGTTCAAGTAAGATGCCATTAATTTGATGTTGGAAAAAAAAGGGGCCACTCTATGATTGAACCCAAATGTTTGAACTCATATGCATACTATGAGAGATGTGTAACGAATTAGGTAGAGACAATTGTCTAGTTACTATATGGAAAACACTTTTAAAGTATTCCTAAGAAAGCTTCAATGTACTGTGTACAAAAATAAATTAGATCATAAGCTAAAAGTAACAACTTAAATGAATGATGACATACAAATAGTGCATATTGTGTTATCTAACCATTGCTCCTCAATTACCATTAGGGACCACTAGGTTTTGGTCACATGGGCTATTGTTCAATTAGGTCTTGCAAGGAAGACACATCAGCTCTCATTATCTGAAGCATTAAAGTACTACAAATAGAATGTTGAGTAGTACTCAACAAATGTCTTGTCAGAATAAGGGCGATCAGGTATGGGTTGTATGCTCTTAATTGGTATGTTCTTTTATGTCTTTGTTGGATTTGTGAAATGACTTATCAACTGTTTACCTTTTCATAGAACATATCCAAATGTTGACTTTTTTTTGGCAATCGAAGGCTTTTCAGCATTTTTCAATGAGACATCATTCTGTTGTTGCACATTATCATCTGATAAGACATCCATCTAAAAAAAATTTATTTGTTATTAGTCTATAACACAACTAAATAAAATAATAAAAAAGTATAGTAGATATTAACCTGCAATGATCTCGATGTTTAAACATATGAATCTTCTAATGTTGTAATCCAATGCATTATAGAAGACTGTTGTTCTTGCATCTCCCTACGAAACATTGATGTCTATTATTGATAGAGCTCCTACATATCCCTATGAAACACCGTTGGTTGTTGTTGCCATTACTCCTTTATCTTTGCATGAAACACCGATGCTTGGAATTACCACTGCTCTTACATCTTCCCATGAATCATCGATACCTGGTGCTACCATTACTCCTACATCTCTCTACTAAGTTAGACACAATGCAATTGTAATCACCTCTTGGGACATAAGAGAAATTTATAAGAATTCATGAAAGAGAAGATGGAATGAAAAACAATAAATCTATCAACGATCAACTTACCAATTAAGTGTCCTAAATTTTCCCAACACCACCCTAATTTGGTAGTACAATAGTCCTCCAATTCAACATATGAGGGGCTAAATCATCTTATTTTAGACTGACATAAGGCAATAAATTTCCAATCATCTCGTAAATCTAATATTACATAATATACAACATTTATAGTTAGTATTTACAATCGTCGGTATGAATTTTAATTTTATGGATTATGTGATACTTACCTAGAAAGCAATGGAGTATCCCAAAACAATATAGCTAGCCACTGATCAAGCTCATGTAGGATAGGTAGTGCCATAGACAATACTCATATTTGTTATGTATGCCTCGCCACATGGATTCAATTGTATGGGTACCAACTAAATGCATCTAGATATCGACTAAATGCAAAAAAAATCTTGGATTAATTTTCTATTATCTATTCCTAATAGTCCTACAAATGCTAAATACAATGTCACAAACTTTACAACATCCTTGTCATTGTCTCTCCAAATGTGTTTGTCAACTGCATTCTCGATTTTTTCATAACTTAATGTCTTGTTAATACTCGAAAAGTATTTCTCTTTCAATCGAGGTTGTCCTACACAATCAACATAGTTAGACACCTCTTTGTTATCCCTGAAGATTAAACCAATCACTAGCACAAACTTAATAGAGCTGAATTAAACCTTAACACTGTTTAATATGAACCATATTTCTCTCACTTGGTCCCCGCAGTTAATCATACGAAGTAACATTACATGCATAAAAATGACTCTAAACCTTGCCTCTGCCATATTCAGCAAGTACCCAAAACAGGTTGTCTGAAATATCGTTCTCTGTGTCATAGTTAGTTTGTCTCTAATGACGATCATAGTGTCGATCATTATCCAAAGCATCATATGTACTCAAAATCTGAATTCCTCATGAAATCTATACCCTTCATTCCTGGTAGTTAATTTCAAATGCTTGAAAAATTTAACAATTCGATAATTACATTAGCATAAGATTCAAAAAAGGTATAAAACACAAGTATAACAATGGTTGAAGAATAACTTGGTTGGGTGGCCTAGGAGGGGTTAGTGAACCTGCCAGCTTGTTCTTCCTAATAAAACCCAAATTGTCCAATTAAATCATGCTCCAACATATCAAACTCTAACATATCAATACTAAGAAATCATGCTCTAACGAAAACCAACAAATCAAATCACATTTTTCTACCACATCTGAAATCTAGTTGGATTGGTGTAAACGCCAAACAGTTCATCCCAAACCTCCAGCAAAAGATAATATGAAATCTCTTAAATTAATCAATAAATAATGATCCATTGAACAAATCCATACACAACAATCCATTCAACATGCCCATACACAAAAATCCATTCAACACGCCAAAAAAGGGGAAAAATAGAAAAAGAAACTCACCTGTCTTCTTGTCATGGTGTTATTGACTACCAATTAGTGATATTTCTTGTCATCGTCTAGTGATCGATGCTGGTCATCACTCATGGGATTGGTCTTCCTTTGGTGACTTGAAAATATTACTCACAAGAGAAAACTGAAAATATTATTCATGCATTGCTTTTTTGGTTGATGGGAAAGCAAGACGATAGAGATTCCTCTACCATCTGTAAGCATCGTGTCAAGGGAGGGAATTGAAAATAATATTCATACACTACTCTTTTAGCTCATGGGAAAGTAAGATGATAGAGATTCTTCTACCAGCTGCAAGTGTCACGTCAAGGGAAGGAATCTTCCATAGCTCCAGACAAAGGTATTTTGAGGTTTTTACAAAATTTGTGGTATATTTGCTAAACTTATGAGATGTGTGATATATATATATATATAGGTGCTTCGAAATTTGGATAAAAATTTCAATGTCTCATATTTTGCTCACATAAATATATGCATTGTTTATCAAAATGTTTCACTAAAATTAAGCCAATGAAAATGTTGCAACGTCTCATGTTGGCCTTCTTTGATTAAGAAGTCAAATAATAAATTATTGTCTTACACGTTTCACAACATGTAATTCTCAGCAATTGATGATGCGCGCAATGTAACAGTTCCCTTAAAATAATACTATTAACCTTTCGGTTAGTTTTTCTATGTAGAGGACAATTAGTTTCTCTATGTACAGGAAATTAATAAACTACAAGACTGCTTGAGTGGTATCTGATGTAGTCTATATGTCAGATGATATATATATATATATATATATATATGTGTATGTGTGTGCGCGCATGCACGCGCGTGCGTGTGCGCACACTTGCATGCATGTGCATGTATGTGTGCATATACATATGTATAGACATCATGCTAAAACATCAAGAAAATACCTGTAAACACTCACGAAAGAAAATACTTGTTAATGAAATTTGGATAACCAATTTAGTCTGGTTGAAATTAAAAATATTAACAAGCCAATTTACTCTCCTTCATTTACACATAAAATTGTAATTATTATATAAAAGATGTTATGAAAACAATTTTAACGAAAATATATTATAGGTAATAATATGTATATTTATTTTAAATATTTAATAAATGTATATTTATATATATTATATATAATTAAATATTATTTTATCTTTAATTTAAAATCACTTAATTATAAAATATACGTAACCCTATTAATATATTATGCCTAGAGTTAGATCCGAACTGAGTCAAACTCAAGCTCAAGTTCAGTTCGGTTTATATATAGCTGAGTTCGAGTTTAAACTCGAACTCGTGAAAACCAAGTTTAAACTCGATTCAAATTCAGTTTGATTCGTTTTTCGTTATTAAAACGACGTCTTTTTAATACATATTGATCAAAACGATATCATTTTATATCAAAATTTTTAATTGAAAATTTTGATGAGTAGCTTGAGTTCGAACTTGTTCGATCCAAACTTGAACTCAAGCTTAAACAAGTTTGATTCGAGTCTAATCCTAATTATCCTAGAGTAATGTCACTATTTGAGTTAGGTTCCCAATAAAGAATCCGTTCACACCGACGTGATCCCATTGGCCATATTTCTTATTGAGACAGTTAACTATTAATTTAATTCATTAAAAACCCTGGAAATTCTTGTCAACCAAGCCATTGAGACCCACTCAATATCAATGAGATGAAGTAAGAGGGCATTGGAGTCAATTTTCAACTTCAAAAGCGAGAAAGGAACTTCACGATGTTTGCCGACTTTTCGTACATTCACAATGCCAACACGCTGGCCACGGATGCCAGTCACAATAGAAAGGGCATCTTGTTGGAGTCAAATTTTATTATTAAGATTATAAAGTTATTAAAAAAAATTTTAAATATAAATAATTATTATATTTAATTAAATTTTATAAATATAAATAATTATTGTATTTAATTAAAAATAATAAAAATATTAATATTTTATTTAAATATTTTTAAATATAATTATGTTTAAATATTTTTATATTATTTATCATATTAATTAAAAATAAAATTATTTTTATTTAAAAAATTAATAAATAATTATATAATTATAAAATAATTAAAATTATTTTAATAATTTTTTAATATTTAAGATGAAGATGATAATCAGAATATTATCTATATTATTTATTATATTATTATTATAATATTTTATTGTTGACAAATTTATTATTGAGAAAATATATAAAATAATTTAAATAATAAAAAATAAATTAACAAGAAATATTGAAAACCAAATGCCCTTATATTTTTTACCAATGATACCCCATCATTAATTATGAGCATTGGGGTTGTTCTCGAAAATATAAGATCCTCTGAGGGCAGAACGATAATTCATGTCTATATATATGTGCTTTGATTTATTTTATCTCACTTAGTTGGCAATTTGTTTCATATCCGCAAGATCTCGTTGACCATCTACGGTGAAGCCCAATTCCATCTCTTTATCTCTTTGTTTCCCCCATGCAGTCTCTGCAGATTAATCCTGCAGTGCCTTCTAGATTCAGATGCCAAGCATCGCCATTGAACCCATTAACAAAACCCTGCAGTACTACAGCTTCAACTCAACTGCTAAAACCAAATAATACTTGCAACGATTCGACGGCGCTACATTTATCCAACCTTGAAAATCTCCTTCAAAAAATAATCCCAGAATCAATCGAACTTGACACACGACATAAAAATTCCAACAATGGCTCTTTGGAAAATAAGGGGAAAAATCTTTTGGAAAGTCTCAACCTGGCTAGACTTTGGCCTGAAACGAAAGCGGCTGAAGAAATGTCACCGCGACACCTATACAACCTCCAACGCTTGCTATCAAAAACAGCTGAATATTCTCCAAGGAACAATCTTGGTTCACGGTGGTGGGAATATCACGGGAGTAAAGATTGGGCCGGTTTACTTGACCCACTCGATGAGAACTTAAGGCGAGAGGTGGTGAGATATGGAGAATTTGTGCAAGCAGCTTATCATTGTTTCCATTCGAATCCCGCCACGTCTCCGGAAGAAGCTCGAGCGCCCAGATACGTGGCCTCGCCCGATAGGTCTTATAAGGTGACCAAAAGTCTCTACGCAACATCATCGGTCGGATTACCCAAGTGGGTCGATGATGTTGCACCGGATCTTGGTTGGATGACCCAACGGTCAAGTTGGATAGGATATGTGGCGGTTTGTGACGATAAGGGAGAAAGCCAACGGATGGGACGGAGAGACATAGTAATCGCCTTACGTGGGACTTCCACGTGTCTTGAATGGGCTGAGAATGTTAGAGCTCAACTTGTACAGATGCCGGGATCCGATGACTCGGTCCATGGAGATTCGAAAGTTGAATGCGGATTCTTGAGTTTGTACAAGACACGTGGAACTCACGTGCCTAGCCTGGCCGACTCTGTGGTCGAAGAAGTGAAAAGACTGATGGAACTATACAAAGGTGAAACCCTTAGCATTACAGTGACAGGCCACAGCCTGGGTGCAGCCTTGGCGTTATTAGTCGCCGACGAGCTGAGCACATGCGCAGCCAACGTTCCACCGGTTGCAGTATTCTCTTTCGGCGGGCCTCGGGTTGGGAATCGGGGCTTCGCTAATAGGATTGATGAAAATAATGTTAAGGTGTTAAGAATTGTGAACAACCAAGATGTGATAACTAGAGTTCCAGGCATATTCATTGGTGAGGGGACAAACAAAAAGGAGACAAATACAACTGTTACGAAGGTGCTGAAAGTGCTAGACAACAACAACCCGTTAGCATATTCACACGTTGGAACAGAGTTACGAGTGGATACAAAAATGTCTCCATATCTAAAGCCCAATGCGGATGTTGCATGTTGCCACGACCTGGAGGCTTATCTACACTTGGTGGATGGGTTCTTGGCATCAAACTGTCCATTCAGAGCAAACGCTAAGAGAAGTCTAGTGAAGTTGATGAACGAACAGGGACCTAATGTTAAAAAATTGTATACAAATAAGTTGAATAATTTAAATCCTGAAAGGGTAGCCATACCCTCCTCTGGTTGTCTGCCGAGTCCATCTTAACTTAAATAACTGTAAACAATGAGAGAGGGCATATTTATGCTTAGGATATATACAAAATATTCATATTATCATTTTATACGGATGTTAATTTGTTGAATTTGGATAATTATTTGTGTAAGTCACAGGTTGTAACTCTATCATGTCCTTATTGCTATTTGACAGCCGGCAATCCATCGTGGGAAGGCCTGAAAAAAAGCGGGCAGTGCCAACCTACGATTTTGCAAGGCTTAAGTCACAACCTACAACTCGGTAAATTGTGTTTCTGTGACCTTTTTGACAAACAACCTACAGAAAACTGAGATACTTTTATTTGATGGGTACTATGAAATCAACGCTGGCTCCGCCAAATTTGAAGTCTTATGTTAATTGGCAACATTCTTCATTAAATTGCTTTCGGCATTTGGAAATAGTCTTCAAAACAATGACTAGTGTAGATGTGAAGCAAAAATGTAGTTTAAGGCTGCAACGTCGAATCCGTCAAAGCCCTAGTTTTCTTTTGTTGATGACAACTACAAGACGAAAGTGGCAGTTGTATAAAATTTGGATTTTGCATTACAAACCCAAATTTTAGGTTGACGACCCCCAACTGTAGTTTGAATTTGAAATCAGCAAGTATTCTCTGCCGCTTGCTGACCTTGTTTCAGTCACATTCAACTAAAGTTTTTTTAATAAATCTTTCTTTATCTTTGAATAAAACATACAACTTTTTTCTCTCTTCCAAATTAAGGCTTAAAAGAATATGTCAAAATTTAAAATACCTATTTTTTCTTTCTCTTATCTGAATTTTAAGTTATTAAAACATTAAGGAAAAAGAAAGCAAGAATTTATATTAATAGTATAATTTACTAGGGAAATTAAATTCAATACCCATTTTACCCTTTTATTAAGCAAAAATATCTATTTTTCCTATTCTTAAACAAAAATGCCTTAAATATTTTTTAAAATACTAAAACTACCTTTCACTACATCTATATAAACTCCCTCACTCTCACTCTCATTATATACACTTCTCATATCACTCAAACACTTACTCTCACTCTCATTTTCACTTAGTATCAATTACTACGAAAGTCGTATTTTTGAATTCGAATAGAAAATAGTCAATTCGTGAGGAAAAATGTATTTATACGAATCTTAACTTAAAATTCAATTTTATTTGTTAAATGTAGTTTATATGTCATGTAAAGGGGTCATTTGGATATTTGATAATAATTTAGGGGTTAAAAAAATGTTAAAAAAATATAGGGTTCATTTTGATATTACACAATATAAGAAGAATTTAAATAACATGTTAAGAATAGATAAATGCATTTTGAAACAAGACAACATACAAGAGTGTTAAATGAAATGTTAAATTATTATGGGGGTAAATGAAATATTAGAAAAATATGGGGGTATTCTGATATTAAACATTATAAGAACGTTTTAAATGAAATATTATGAATAAATAGATGTATTTTGATACAAGATAATATACAAAAATGTTAAATAAAATGTTAGATAATTATAGGAGTTAAATAAAATTTTAGAAAAATATAGAGGGTTTTTTTATATTAAACATTTTAAACTGGTTTTAAATGATATGTTATGAGTAGTTATATGCATTTCCATACAAGAAAACATGTGAGGTTTTATATGAAATATTAGATCATTATAGGGGGTTAATAGGAATATTAAAAAAATATAAGGGGTATTTTGATATTAAAATTGTAAGATGGTTTTAAATGATATGTTAAGAGTTGATAAATGCATTTCCATAGAAAACATGTGAGGGTGTTACATAAAATGTTGCATAATTATGGGTGGTAAATGAAATGTTTGAAAACTATGAGGGGTGTATTGATATTAAATATTGTAAGAACGTTTTAAATGAAATGTTAGGAATATATAGATGCATTTTAATATAAGACAACATACAAGGGTATCAAATGAAATGTTAGATAATTATAGGGGGTTAATTGAAATGTTAGAAAAAATATGAGAGTTTTTTATATTAAACATTGTAAATCGGTTTTAAATGATATGTCATGAGTAGATAAATGCATTTCCATATAAAATAATATGTGAGAGTGTTATATGAAATGTTAGATAATTATAGAGGGTTAATTGGAATGCTGAAAAAATCTAGAGATATTTTGATATTAAACATTTTAAAACAGTTTTAAATGACATGTTATGAGTAGGTTGAGACTTTTTGGGAAATTACAGGGGCATATATATCAATAAATGGTTATTGTAAATTTTTTCTTATAAATATTTAATTTTTCCCAAAAATTTGTCATTGTAGGATTCATAATTAAAATGACTGGTTATGCGTCAGTTCGTTTCCAAGGAGAATAGATTCAACGTGATGATAACACAATGAAATATGTTGGAAGATGTAAACAACTAATTAAAATTCCTTCTAGAACAACATTTGAGGGATTTATTCAACTTTTGAAGGAGTATTGCGGTGTTGATCCAATAAAAAACTACCTTCAATTATCTATGAAACCAAGAAAAATTGATCTCGATTGCCCTATACAGATCCAAAATGATGAAGATGTCCAAGGTCTTATTGATATGTCTCAATACTTATAGGAATGTATTATTGTTTTTGTTACATGTATCTCAATCGAAGGACAAAAAGAAGAAGAAGAAGAAGAAGAAGAAGAAAAAATAATTAATGAAGTGAAAAAGAAAAATGATTTGGAAGGCATGATTGATTTTAGTAACGATACATTGTATATTGCAAACTCATGGGCTCATGGAGAGAAAGATAGAGTTCCCGACAAAGGTGACTTTGAGGGGAAGACATGGTTAATATTTCTCTTGATGAGACAGAGTCCGAGCATATGTCACTTGTTACCAAAGGTATAAATAGTTTTCAACTTGAGGATTCTATTTTGGGTGGTAGAAATTATTTTGGGTCATTTTTTGACAATGTCCCCACAGATCCGTTTAGGTAGCTTTCTGATTTTTCTCCACAGCCATTAACATCATCAAGTGGTATAAGATCGTTTCGAGAGGGGAATGCTATAAAGCTTAGTGATATTTTTCTTAACAAACAACACTTGAAAGATGTTGTGGATCAATTTTCCCTTCAGTAAGAATTTCAATACAGGGTAAAAAAGTCTGACATGGGGCAATAGAAGATTAAGTGTGATGATGAAAAATGTCACTGGTATATATTTGCAACCAAATCCAAAGTTAGTGAAGTCTTTCAAATCATTAAAATGAATGCAACCTACACATGTTCAATTGATCAAATAATGTCGCATCACTAACAAGCTAAAGTTGGAGCTTTAGATCAATTAATGAGGTCAACTTTTGTGTTGATTGATCAAATTTATCGGCCTAAAGAAATAATTGTTGACATCGCTGATCAGTATAAAATTGACATTTCATATTCATAGGCTTAGTAGGCAAGAAATTGGGTTTTAAATTCACTAAGGGGCTAATCAAAAGACTCATTTATGCTTTTATCATATTATTACTATAATTTACAGCGTACTAATTCGGGAACGATGCCGCTATTGAAACAGACAATGATCATCAATTTAAGTATTTTTTTCATGGCATTGGAATGTTCTATACATGCATTTAGACAATATCTTTAACCTGTTATTTGCATTGACGCTGCTTTCCTCAAAGGTCAATATCTAGGTCATTTATTCTTTGTGGTGGGCTTCGATGGTAATAACCAGATATACCCTATTGGTTTCGGTGTCGATAAAAAAGAAGATCACGAAACATGGTATTGGTTTCTCATGAAGGTTAAAGAATGCATCCATCACATCCCCGAGTTGAAGATAATCTCAGATTGGCATCATGTTATATACTTTATAATGGCTGAAGTCTTTCTAGATGTCCACTATAGGTGTTTTTGTCATCACCTTCTGTGTAACATGTGAGCAAAGTACAAACACGACTCAAAGGTAACGTGTTTAAATATGTATAAAATTTTTATTATGTTTAACATTTCATCAATTTTGATTATAAAGTTCTTATATTATTTATTACCTTGCAGGTTGTGGGTATATCTTGGAACGTTGCAAAATCATATTCAGAAGCAAATTTTAAGGCTATGATGCGATCTCTTAATGCGATGAATCCTTAAACTGGGGCTTATCTACGTGAGGTCGGATTTCAATGATAGAGCAGGGAAACTTTTCTAAGGCATCGTTACAACATAATAACAACTAATATTGTAGAGTCATTTAATACCTTTATTGGGCATACATAGGGTCTACCTATTATGATACTCGTCGAGTTCATTCGGGGCACATTATAGCGATAGTTTTACGAGCGGAAAAATCATGCAAGTATGTACCCAATTATTAATAATTATCTGTTTTAGCATGTTTTTCTTCCCTTATGTTAATTATTAACAAATATGTTGTTGTTTTTTCCAAATTGCAGATGAATGCTCTAACTATGTTACCTCATGGACGGAGGAGAAGATCGGTCATCATGTGTCAAAGTTTGGGTGTTTAAAAGTTCGGCCAATTACACCTCTTCGGTTTCAGGTTGTTGGTTTTGGTGGATACATGGATATTGTGGACTTTAATGAAATGTCTTGTACATGCAGAAAGTTTCAGCTTTCACATATTCCATGTAAGCATGTCATTGCTATTGTAAGACACATAAGGCTCACAAATGTCAATGCATGGGTTCATCCATTTTTTCGCACCAAGTTCTACCTTGCAATATATGCAGAACCTGTCAAGCTTCTCAGAAACCAATTAAAATGGTTGCATGCACTAGAAAAAAGAGTTATCCTACCCCTCGTTCTCGATCATTGTTGATCGGGTTGCCCTTCCAATAGGAATCGATGTCCTTCACAGAGGAAAAATATTACACCTAGAATTTGTAGTCGTTGTTAGCAACCAGGATATCTCTGAACCCAATATAAAAGCCCAACACCGGTTCCAAGCTCTGTCCCACAGGGTTCATCTAGAAAAGGTAAAAGGTCGAGATCTTGATAAGCGTCAGTTTAGTTTTATTAATTATATGATTTATGACTATTGTTCAAATCATATGTAATCGATGTATTTTTTATTAATGTTTCAAATGATTAATTGTGTTCATATGTGATATAATAGATTTATTATGAATATTTTCTTCATTTCATATTTGTTAGAATAAACATTATTATTGTAATTATTAGAATTAACTTTTTCTAATTTGATTCAATATTATCCATAAACTAATAATATGATTAAATTCATACAATTAATTAAAACTATCGTTTTGAAATGATATCTTGATTTATCAATTCATTTGAAAATTCAATTGGAATAATGCTATATCAATAATTTTCATATCTAAAAAATTTCATATATAATAATGATAATAATGTTGAAAATATTTTATTATTTCACTAATACCATAATAATGACATCAAATGCATAACCATACATAAACATATACAATAAATATATACATAACAACTCTTGTATTAGTAAACCTATAAACAATGATTAAATAAAATATACATCTGTGATCTACTTAATACAGTAAAAATACAACTGTGAGGCTAAACACCAATGCATGGAGGTAGACAACTCTCGGGGAAAATCTACGCTCCGTAACAATGCCAAACACTTTATAAAGCGTAACATATAGACGCCACAGTCACTGTAGCTTTCGCTCTATTGAGAGACACCTTTGCTTGATGTAACATTAAGGGATTGCCTTAGGGTGTACGCCCAAAAGCTGTCCAAAAATCCGTCATCTCTAATAACACCGGTATGAATGTCATGTACAAACGTATCCATCGATCAATCACAAAAATTTATAACTTCGACTATCCAATGTGTGCAGTTGAAGTTTATAAGGATAAAAACCTATAAACATTGAAAAATTAGAATAGATACGCGTGTATTATATAAATTAATTCAAAGTAAATTATAATAGAAATATTATTGTATTATACCTTGTCGACTTTCCTTTGTGGTTTGTAAAACAAACCGAGGGTATAATCTGTCTCAACCATCTTTGTGAACATCTCAAGAAACCAATACTCCTCTGTCGATATGGTAAGCCAACTATCGGATGCCATCCCAAAATGTCCTACAAAAAAGTATGGACCAAGTCCAATGTTGTGAAAAGATTACTTGGTGATCATCCTGGTACCGACGTAATATAGCCAAGAAAGAATCAATGTGTTGAAATGGATATAAAAATGTTGAATTGTGTTAGTTATTAACAAATATATAAAATTTTAACCAAATTATATAGTAAGCGTAACTTACATCGTCTATCAGCCACTAGCATAGCTCCATACAATCCTCCAAAAACTGTTTCTAGATTTCAATCAAACGAAATAAACTTCACGCTTCTCGGATACTGCAGCTTTGATATACCACAAGAAAAGATTCTTCACGCTCTACAACAGATGATGGAACGATCCAGAGTTGTCGTTTTACCCTTGGTTTATTTGGATTTGTATTAGGGTATGAACGAGTAGACTCTTCTGGATGACCCGACCATGTGTAGTATGAAATAACTGAGAAAATAGACAATTGTTAATTCATTATTTAATCTTAAATAACAATTACAATTTAATCAATTAATATTACTTTATCGAAGATTTTCGGAGGAGGTTGGATGGGGGAATCCTCTATCATAACCACATCAATTATTTATACCCTCTGGATAGACTACAAAAATAATTTTATATTGTCATGATCAGTATATATGAATATATACTAATTATAATAGATATACATCCTCCTGGTTTCCAACAAAAACATCCTCTCGTAAGTTCTCCACTTATGAACTGATATCTATGACTCTTTTGCTGAAGTTGGGGATATCGACAAGTAACCATAACCATTCATCCTGTAAAGGAGAGAAAACATTTTAAATAAACATAAAAATTTGAAAGACAAATTGATCAATGACATTTCATAAAAAAATGTACTACCTCTACAGTCGGGGAAAGTGTACGGGGCGAACTCTTGATCAAAAAGGTCTCATGGCCAATACCCTATACAAATGAAAAGAACAAATTGGTTAATGATATTTCATATAAAATATAATAACTACAATTATTTTCATACCTCAGTTGCGGGATCTGAAGAAACTGAAAGATTAACCGAAACACTTTCATGAGTAGAACCCTATACGAATATATAAAAGGAATTAATTAATGACAATTAATTAAAAAAATAGTAACAACAATAAAAG
The DNA here is from genome assembly GCF_011075055.1 of Mangifera indica. NCBI lineage: Eukaryota > Viridiplantae > Streptophyta > Magnoliopsida > Sapindales > Anacardiaceae > Mangifera > Mangifera indica. The sequence goes on from NC_058156.1 coordinate 5,948,899, forward strand.
ACATACCTCAAATCAGAGAGGTGAGGTAACAAAAGGGCTAACTAAGATCCCCTCATAGCGACTACCTTGGGGATATAGTAATAATAACTTGATTAGTGACATTTCATATAAAATATAATGACAACATTTAACATTAAATACCTCTGAAAAATTAAATACAAACCTCATAAGGGTGACGGGATGGAATCGACTTATCAATGAGAGAGGTCGTTTTGACACAGTCGTGCGTACTCTACACAAAGTCAATAAAGATGTTAGAATAATAATGAAATACAACTTTTATAAGGATTAAATGAGATATGACTTTATAACCTGATCGAAATGTGTAACTATTTTCTCCAAACGAGTCAAACAATCCTCTAATCGGTTCATCTAAGAAGACATATTGTCATGTAATTGAGTCATCTATGAAGACACCTCATCACGAAAATAGGAAATCTCACACAAAACCATAATGCCCTAGTGCGCCAATGCAACATTTACTATGGATAAAATGGGTGATGCAGACGAAGGACACTCTTGTGTGATAGGATGGATAGTAAGGTCCTAAACCCTAGGAAAGTTTGTGGTCTCGATAGTTAGGGTTTGAACAACCGGGGGACATGAGGGCTACTCTATAATAGGGGGTTGAATAGGCTCATCAAGTGTCTCATGGGTACCGACTAGTATATCTACTGGTGGCATCACCGGAGAAACTTTATCACCTATCAAAGGGCACCAAGGATGATGAGAAGGAATGCGCATCCGACATACCCGTGTACAGAAGAATGTCCGCATACCATGGTCCAGCCTCCTCAATCGGTGATAGACGGAGCAAGAATGTGATATCATCCTATTCATTAAGATATATAATTCAAAATTTTTGTAATATTCAAGGAATTAATTAACTCAATAATTAATAATTACATACCTGATTAACATTGAGAATAGTGCCAATATGACTCCAAGTAGGAACATCTCATATATGCCACTTGAAAATCTGTGGAGATGCATGGATATCAACCATATCCACCCAATCATACAAGGTGTCCATCGCCTCATATATCCAATACTACAATACAACCATTAATGGTTAAAACAAATCAATTCGTATTTTTGCCAATTAATATATATAATCAAGAAAAATATAAACTTACTTGAAAAGCAAACGAAAATCTGTAAAGGTCATATTTACGTATTTTGGGCATTCGACCAGAATAGACTCTGTCACTTACCTGGGATATTGACTTGTATGTTATCTGCCACACTAGAATGCCTTAGGGATAAGAATTAAACTCATTCAGATGATCAATCAACTGTAGGTATTCAGTAGATACTTTCTTTCATCGATCATTCTCCAACAACATATAGAAGCAATACAACAATGTTATCTTGACGGCGTCAATATCATCATCCCCTCATGGTCTAGTTAGAAAAATATGCTCAATGTCATGATACTACACTTTCTGACAACCCCAAAAGTAGGTATCTCTAATCCTATGTCTAAATGCGCATGGAATATATGATGAAAATGCAATGAGCCAACTAAATGATAGCCCTGTCATCAAGGAAAACTCTAATGGGTTGAATTTAACGTCAATACCAATAACATTAAACCATAACTTATCTTTAACTGAGGGTCGATATAACTGTTGCAGGAGAAATGCATGCACTAACACTCCGAAAAACTTAATATCTGGTAGATGAAAGAGATGCCCAAAATATGTCCTCTCAAACAATCAAAGCTACTCTGGGGTCAGTGTTGACCTAATCTTTGACATGGCAGTGCACTGCACATGACATATCACCTATGCTTGGAAGTGTCTTAACTTATCGGGAATTTATAGCTCGCCTTTGATACGTTTTTTTTTATGAGAAGTATCTTGTAAAAAAATTTGAAAGTTTGTAAGAATTTTATAAAAAAAAAAGATATATAAATAGATACGAAAATAAAAATTCTAAAAAATACGAGTCGATATATCCTAAAATGGCAAAAATCAAAAAAACAAAATTGAAATTCGAATTTTATATATTGAAATACCCAAGAAGGTTAATAATAAAAAATTTGTTCAAAAATCTGAAAAGTACGGGTCGATACTTTACAAAAATGACAAAAATCTCAAAAACAGAATTGAAATTCAAATCTCATATGTTGAAATATTCTAGAATGTAAACTTTCAAAAAATCGCTAAGAAATTTGGAAAATAAGAGTCGATATATCTTAAAATGGTCAAAATTGAAAAAACGAAACTGAAATTTGAATTCTATACGTTGAAATAACAAAGAATATCAATAATAAAACAATCGCTCGAAAATCTGAAAAGTATGTGTCAATACTTTTCAGAAATGACAAAAATTTGAAAAACGAAATTAAAATTCGAATCCTATACATTGAAATACCCTAGAATGTCAACTTTCAAAAAATCACTCAAAAATCTGAAAAATATGAGTCAATATATCCTAAAATGATGAAAATAAAAAAAAAAACAAAATTTGAATTCTATACATTGAAATACCCTAGGATGTCAACAATCAAAAAGTTACGCAAATCTGAAAAAGTACGAGTTGATATTTTTCAAAAATGACAAAAATCTTAAAAATAGAAGTGAAATTCGAATTATATATGTTAAAATACCCTAGAATATCAATAATCAAAAAATCATTCGAAAATCTAAAAAAATATGAGCCGATATATCTTAAAATGGTGAAAATCGAAAAAACTAAACTAAAATTTGAATTTTATATGTTGAAATTTCCTAGAATATCAACGATCGAAAAAAAGCTTAAAAATATGAAAAAACAGATCTAAATTTCGAAAATTAAATATTGAAATATCCTTGAAACAAAAAAAACAAAATATCGGCTATAAATTTCATTATTACATAGTAAAATGTGTCTAGAAAAGCACAAAAATAAAGAAACGAATGTCAAATTCAAAAACTATATATCGAAACATCCTAAATTAGGAAAAACGGATATGAAATTCAAAAACTACACATCAAAAAAGGCCAAACGACTATTTCCCACCCAAGGTTTGATGTTTTCTCAAAAGTCCCCCCTTTAACTATGGAAACACCAAATACCCACCCATGGCCGGTTAGATTTAACAAAACCCTAACGCCTGAAAATTTTATCTCTTTTTGCCCCCCTAAACTTTAAAAACTAAAATTTTCCCTCAGCCTAAGTTTTAAAAAATGGCAGTTTCAACCTAGAGTTTGGTTTTGAAATCTCCGAAGACCGTTCTGGCTCCATTGCCGACGACTTCTCCCTCCCGAAGTAGCCTCTCCTTCCGACGAATGCTTTCCTCCCATTTGGAGGCTTGATCGACGTCAGAGACGCCTTGGGAGACGAAGACGAAGCCGTCGTCTTTGTCTGGGAAGACGATCGTCTTCCTAGAAGAAGACCTCTGGGAAGACGACCGTCTTCCCAGATGAAGACAACGACTTCGTCTTCGTTTGGGGAGACGAAGAACTTCGTCTTCCCCGACGAAGTTCTTCGTCTCCTAAGGCATCGATCGAGCCTCCAAATGGGAGGAAAACATTCGTCGAAAGGAGAGGCTGCTTCGGAAGGGAGAGGCCATCGGCAATGGAGCTAGAATGGTCGTCGGAGATTTCAAAATCAAACTCTAGGGTGAAACTGCCATTTTTTAAAACTTAGGCTGAGGGAAAATTTTAGTTTTTAAAGTTTAGGGGGGCAAAATTAGATTCTATTTTAGTTTATTTTTAATATTATAGCAAAAATGATGATTTTACCCTTACCACCATTAGGGTTTTGTTAAATCTAACCGGTCATGGGTGAGTGTTTGGTGTTTCTATAGTTAAAGATGGAAACTTGAGAAAACATCAAACCTTAGGTAGGAAATAGTCGTTTGGCCCATCAAAAAACTCTATATGTGAAAAATATCAATTTACGCCCTTATAAAATTTCTACAACAGGTCCAATATTTTTTGCCCCCTTATCAATTTTTTAATCTTCAATAACCCCTACAGTTTAAAAAAAGTCAATTTCCCCCCACCCACGGTTTTATGTAAAATTTTACACATACCCTCATGGATTTCCCCCGTTTCCCTCTGGCCCTAATATTTTGAAAAAGCTAACCCCCCCTTACCTATGGGTGATCTCTCCTCCCTATAAGAGAATTCATTTGGTCCGTGGGATTCACTATTCCCACAGACCCGAGCGTCGATAACTCTGACACATTTTTCAATCAAAAATCGTCGTTTCTACCTCCAATTTTAACACAAATCAAATCTACACATCCGATAACACAAAACCCTTTAAGAATTTTTGGCAAAACAACCAAAAATCAAAACATTTTATGTATTGTTCAAAATCGGAACCCTAAAAAGTTAAACTATAAAATTTCTCTCAAATCTCCATAATTCTAACAATAAATTGATTCAAACAAAAGTAGGGATGATGTACTAACTTTTTTTGTCATTTTCAATCATCGAAAAAAGCAAAAAATCGACAAAAAAGATGAAAATTCATGCACCTGTGGAAGACCCGTGGGAGACCCTTTTTTCTTTGGATTTCAACAGTGAATCTATGGGAATTATATAAAATTCTTGGTTTATATATGGGGATAGTTTGGTCATTTCACAAAAATAGGGCATTTTGGCTTAATCTTGGTAATTTTAGTCATTTAATTTAATTTCCCAATTTACTAACAATTGAACATACTTTATAACATAATTTGACAAATATTAATAGTATTTTAATATAGCTTTCAAAAGTATGGTAGATGTATAAAAAATTAAGTTAATGTTAGAGTTTTTCTTTTCTCAAGCGATGTAGTAAATATATAATGTGTAATTCCCATGTCAAACCAATTGATACCAAAAATCTCAAATCAAACATGAGTTTAAGGGTCTTTATTGTCTTCCTCTCTCTCTCTCTAGATACTTTTTAAAAACAAAATTGTGAGCCCGATAAAGCAAAAAACATATAATACTTTGTAACTTTAAATCCCCCAATTGGGAGGATTGTGTTAATGTCAAAATTCCATATCGAATAGAATCCAAGGATCCGTTAAATTTTTATTTATTTGTTATTTGGACCTAAATATTGATAACGATATACATTGAATGTTGTCAACATTTTGGATAAAGACCATATTATAAAATATAATAGACACAATATAAATAGATTAGGATCCTCAGACTAAACCCTAACTTTTATTTACATCATTACTCATACCCCATTATTGAATAATTGTGAAAGTTTTTTTATAAGATTTATTTTGCATAAATTGAATAAAATAAATCAATCCTAAATCCACAGAATCTACACACAGGTTATAAAATACTGAATTAAATTTTAGGGTTTTAAGAATACTTAGATCACCCTCAAAATTGAATTCATAAAACGTCTCAAATTACCTGTCAAGATCATCTCTCAATGTGATTTGGTTTTTCTACTCTAGAAACCTTTCTGAATGATAGCTTTGAATGTATAAGCTATATTGTAGGTATACTACATTAGGTTTTAGAGGAGGGACCTAGCCAATTTAGAAATGGTTAATTAATCTCCATGAAGGTCCAATAAATTTCAAGGTCCACACTTATACTGTTTACCAAGATCACAACTTTTAAGTGTATTAAACTTATCTATATTGATCACTTACACCCATTTGTAAATTGGCATTGGACTATTTAATTACTTGATTTTATTAAACTAAAACATAATTAATGTTAGCACACATTAGAAAATTTCGAACATTCTCTCACTTAGGCAACATTAATTATTTTTATGTTATTTTAAGAAAAAGAAAACATTTTTTTATTCTCGAGTAATCAACATTTTTAACCTTAAGTAGCCATTATTTTAGAAAACAAAATAGTTCAAAAGTAAATTGATTAGATTGAAGTCAAATGTGAGACTTATGGTGCTTTTTAAACTTCAATAATTACTTATCACTTTTTGATTTATTCATTACCGCTATACGTTGTTAGAGTTACATCACTCACTACATTAGTATCTCCAATATTATGAGACATTTCAGTAACCTTAGAGTAAACCTACAATGAGGTAATTAATAATGGCTTATTTATGGCTAGCAACCTTAACCTAATGGATTTCTCTACCATATAAATCCTTTTGTTCAATTGAGCTGTTATCTTTGAGCTTGGGTGGTTTATTAACTCGTTAGGCCAAAACTATATCCTGAATCAGCAGTACAAATTCAAATTTTATCTGTAACTTTTTAAAGTTAGAACCAATCAGGGTCTCTATTATAGTATTATTATTATTATTGTTTACAATAATCAATTCTGTTAAAGATGAAATGCAATAAACAATATCATTGACAATAAATAGCTTGAAAACCTTATAAGCTATTAACCAAAAGGGTTTCAGACGCATCATCGTATAATTATCTTTGGGTAGAGAATACAACACTAAATTAGGGCCCTCAAGCATAAAGTTACAAATAAGAAGAATAAATAACTTTTGAAAAGTCTATCACCTTTAGACAGATAAACCCCTTAGATTACTACTCTTTATCACACTAGAAGAAAAAACATATATCAATTGAAAATTCATACCCACCTTTGGGTGAATTGAAATTTTCACGATCAATATTATTCTACAATCACCTTATGCAACCATCATTTTTATACATAAAATAACCACCTTTGGATAGGAAATTATATATATCAAAACTCAATAAATGCACTGCTTTAACGATTGAACATTTTGACAGCTTAAAATAATTTTTACTAAGACTAAATAATATTATAAAAATTAAGATTTCATGAGATATAATACCGAATTATCTTTGACAATCTTAATTAGATATTGCAACAAATTCATTTAAGCAATAATCAAAGTAGCTTTAAAACCATATAAGCCACACCTTATAGGGACTTCTGGTGCATCATCATTAAATCACCTTTCGGCAGAAAAAAGGACATGTTTTTAGGATCCTAAACACAAGGTTATATAAGTCATATGAAAACCTTCAGAATATATAACTTTTGAAAGAAATATCACTTTTGGACAGATAAAACTTTCTATACTATTGTTCTTCCTCTATGTAATATGAAAGTATATATCAATTGAATAAACCCAATCACCTTTAGATATATTGAGTTCTCCACGACCAATGCATTTTCAAAAATTAACTTTATGCAAAAAAAAATGAAAAATGTATCATTACCAAAGGGAAAATTTTGTAAGCCTTAATAATGGACCACTTTGGTGATTACATTATGAAAACTTATAAAATATTCTAATGATACTAAATATTACTATTTTAATTAAGATTTTATGAGACACGATACCTTATTGTCTTTGACAATCTTTCTTAAAATTGTTATATCTAATCCAATAAACAATAATTTTAACTTTATGTGGTAACTCAACCACACATGACAAAATGGATACTAAAATTTACCAATTCTAATAATAGGAGAGTATTTTGTGTCATAGTATTTAACCTAAAATTTAATTTACCTTCAAATGGAGACCTACAAAGACCTCATATTTCTTTATATGTCATCCCAAGCCATTCATGTGCAACTATAATTCCATGTACGTTATGGATTGTTGCTTGCCTTTAATGTGATCTCACTCATCGTCACAAGTCTTTATTGTTCTTCACATGCTACCTTAGGTTTTTACACACTCTAACGAGCTTAAATAACCTTTCACATGCATATGCATACCTCAGGAAAACTTTACAACATTATCACTTCTTCTCACGCATTGATGTGTTCAAAAATCCTTTATGCTCACACATTACTAGAAAGCATTCACACATAATTACATTAGCTACTTAATATAATACACCATTTACATGTATTGACATGTTTTTGAAAGACCCTACATGTTACTTGCACCCACCATAAGTTTACATGTGCCTACAAATGTTGTCAACAAGGGCTCACGCACCGAAGGAACCCATCCATGCGTCTCATGGGTAACTAGAACAGTTCCACGCACTCAAACACACTTCCAAAAGACTGTCACGGGCTTCCAATACAGTTCATGCTTTTACACACGCTTCCAAACATGCCCCACATGCTCTCATGCTTGAGCTACAGTGATCACATGCTTCCAAACATGGATGCAGCCTCTCCACACGCCTGCATGTGCGAGACACACTTTTAGGACATCTTCACGCACATGATGATCATGCACCTTGGGTTGTGTTTAGTTCAACTAACATTAGGTCAGGTTTGTAGGTTGTTATTCAACCCGTTGACTTTGACCAGATTGGACTCAATCTATTTAATATTATGGGTCGGGTCACTGAGTTTCCCCAACTAGGTTGCGAATCAACTTCGGTAAACAAATAGTCAGTCTTTGATCGTCCAATCAGTTTCTATGGAGAGGAAAATTCACCTATAAGGACTTTAAAGGCTATTTCGATGTTGAACTTACACTGAAAAGCGATGATAGAAACTTGATTCGCAACCTAACACTGACAACATTATATCGCCTTCTTCAGCCATTGTTTCAGTTCATGGTATTGGGGTTTTTATTGGGCATGAGCAACCGGTTCACGACAATGGTACCACTGTTGCTTTAGCTAGAAGTTCGTCACAATTTGTGACAAAATGGAGAGAAAGGAAAAAATAATAATAATAATGATAACTTGCAGTTGTTTGGACTTAATTTCGACCAAAATTTTTGTCTCAAGTCAAAAAATCTTATTCCAAATTGAAATTCAACCAAACAAGCATTCAATCAGGGATTATTGGATTCTAATTCCAAATTTAGGGGTTCAATTAGAAACCCGAATGTTATCTTAGAACCCTAATTGCAATAATTCCATTTTAGATTTCAACTAAACCTTGATTTTAGATTTTCAATCATATTTCTAGATATTTAAACCCTAATTTTAGAATTAATAAATCATGGTTTCAATTATGAATTTTCAGATATCATAACCTAATGTGTATTGCTTTGATGATACATGTAAGATTTATTTTGCATAAACTGAATAAAATAAAACAATCCTAAATCTACAAGATCTACACACAAGTTTAAAATACTAAATCAAATTTTAAAGTTTTAAAAATACCTGGATCATCATGCAAATTCAATTCATAAAGCGTCTCAAATTACCTACGAGATCACCTCTTGACGTAATTTAGTCTTCTATTCTAGAAATTTTTTTGAATGACAACTTTCAATAGATAAGCTATACTGCAAGCATAGTGCATTAGGTTTTGAAGCAAAGACCAAACTAATTTATAATAGGTTAATTAATTTCCCATCAAGATCTAATAAATCTCAAGACTCATATTTATGTTGTCCATCTAGATAAAAATTTTTAAGTATATTAGACTTGTCTTTATTAATCACTTAAACTTATTTGTAAATTGGTATTAGACTATTCAATTACCTAATTTTATTAAACCAAAATATAATTAATATTAGAACATATCAAGAAATTTCTAACATTTTTCTCTGTGAGTGGGTTCTACACATGAAAACAATCAACCGTGTAATATTATGCTATTATAGATTCAAGTGTGCTTCTGTAAATATGTTTTCTTTTAAGATTTGACATAACGGCCTGATTTGGTGAATTTATATATGTCTCACTATTAAAATTTTAACATATGGTTGTTAGTTTTTCTTTCTTCATGGCTTCATGCATGGTAACTGCTTTCTTCATGGCTTCATGCATGGTAACTGCAACAGTTACTTCTTCATGGGATAATGGTAACTGCTTCATGCAGTTATTTCTTCATGATGTAATGGTCTGTAACTCCCATGCATAACTCCACAAGTTACGTAGCATTCTTGATGGTAGAATGCTTCTTAAGGCTATAAATAGGGTCCCTGGGTGAGCTTTTTTAACACTGAAAACATACACCATTCTATGAGAAAAAGAGATCACCTGGAAGACGAAAGTTTACAACAATTTCCAGAGGATTATTCTACATCAAATCGTCAAGCAATGGCTGGAGGTTAGTGTTTAATATTCCGTAATTTAATTTTGGTTTCTATCTTGCATACTCAGTATATATATGCTTAGATAGAGACCATATACATGATTCTAACATTTGGTATCAGAGCTTTTTTATGCCTCTGCCTTGCTTTGATGTGTTAAACATGCATAATTTTATGAAATCCCGAATTTCTTTAAAGAGAGAAAGTTGGTTGTTGGCATTTTTTGAATAAAATTTTTATTTAGATGAATTCTACATCAAAAACTGAGAATTTTGATATATGGAACGTCAAAATCAGAGTTTTGTAGGCTAATTTAGAGTTTAAAATTGTATACGGGTCTGTCGACCCGAATCTTGACCGGGCTAGAGGTCAGGGACGATCTTCAGATGACATGTCGTTCATCTATTTTATTAAAATGTAAAATTTTCCTTCAGTTTCGTGTCTTGAACCCAGGCCACAAGGCACCAGGTTCTGAGTAAGACACTTGCCACTCAGCCAGTTTCATTTTCGTTGAAATTTTGGGACATCATACATTGTTATATGCTTTAGTTTTAGTTGCCATGAATAATAACTTTGTTAGGGTTAAGTGTGAATATTTTTGGCCTTAATAAAATATATTTTTATAATATGTGATTGCCAAAATTATTATTATTAATTTTAATTGGATAATTTAAGTTTCATTTATCCAATTTTTAGTGTTTATTAAATAATTTAATAATTATTTATATGATTAATTTTATGCATAATTTTGGTTTAATTGAAATTATACTTTAAATAATTTCTTAAGGATTATATGCATAAAATTAAATGTCATGTGATTAGTATAATATTTGATTGATCATAGAGTAGCCACAGCATCTTTGATTATATCAAAGTTATACATTAAGTATCATGGGATCACATTTAGTTATATGACATCAATTGTAATTAATCAATATAAGTATGATAAATTTTATCCCACAGGAATTTTTATTATATTTATGTGATTAATTAGGATGAAATAACAAATTATTTTTTGTAATCTACCCACAGGAATTAAGAAAAGGAATATAATTTGGTAGTTTTATCATACGGTTTATATATTTGTAGATAAACCTATTTAAATTAAAAACTTAGCCCACAGACAGTTTTTATGTTATATGGTTTATATATTTAAAGCATGTTTATACATTGGTAGAACATGATATTAATTTTGATAGCTTCAAATTTAGTGACTTAAGCGTATATGTTAATATTTATTTGCAGTTATTCAACCTGTGAATTTCTCTGATAATGTATGTGATGTTCCTATTTTGAGTGGTGACAATTATAAAATTTGGAAGGAGAGAATTCTTCTCCAATTAGGGTGTATGGACATTGATTATGCTATTAGGAAGGATGAACCACCTACAACTACAGAAACTAGCACTCAGAATGAAATTGCCCTGTATGAACGTTGGGAGCGATCTAATCGCTTGAGTATGATGTTCATCAGGACACGCATATCTGCTAGTATTCGTGGTTCAATCCCTGAGTGTAATAATGTCAGGCAATTACTGAAGGCTATTGATGAACAGTTTGAGTCTTCAGATAAAGCACTTGTCAGTACTCTAATAACAAAGTTTACATAATGAAGCTCACTAGTGTTAAAGGTGTGTGTGAGCACATCATGCAAATGAGGGATTTTGCAGCTCAACTTAAGGCTCTTGAGATTGAGATGTCTGAATCTTTCCTGGTGCATTTCATTCTAAATTCTTTTCCACATCAATACGGACCTTTCAAAATCTCTTATAACACACATAAGGAAAAATGGTCAATCAATGAACTTCTGACCATGTGTGTTTAAGAGGAAGGAAGGTTATTGATTGAAAGGAATGAAAGTGCACATATGGTTACACAAGGGAATAAGACGAAAAACCAAGCTAAGTATAAGGGAAAGGATAAAATATTCAATCAACCCGAATTTAAGAAGGAAACCAAATGTTTTTTCTGTAAAAAGAAAGGACATGTCAAAAAGGATTGCATTAAGTTTAAAACTTGGCTTGAAAAGAAAGGTAATCCAATCTCACTTGTATGTTATGAATCTAATATGGTTGATGTTTGTCATAACACTTGGTGGATTGATTCTGGTTCTACAATCCATGTTTCAAATACCTTGCAAGGCTTTCTAAACCAAAGGAAGTCGATGGCCAGTGAACAAAACATCTATTCAGGAAATAAGATGCGTTCACATGTGGAAGCGGTCGGAACGTGCAGATTAGTTTTAGATTCTGGTTTTGTTTTGGATTTAGAACGAACCTTTTATATTCCAAGTTTCTCTAGAAACTTGATTTCTGTTTCAAGACTTGTACCCTTTGGATTTTCCTTTACATTTAATGAAACTGCATTTAGTTTGATTTATAAATCTGTAGTTGTGGGAAATAGTACATTGTTTGATGGTTTGTTCCGAATTCATTTACAAAATAATGTTTCATTTAATTTGATGCATGTTCAAGATAATGTTGGTATTAAAAGAAGTGTTATGAATGAAAATTCCTCTATATTATGGCATCGGAGATTGGGACATATCTCCATAGAAAGAATTAAAAGGTTAGTGAATGATGGAGTACTAGATACTCTAGATTTTACTGACTTTGATACTTGTGTGGATTGTATAAAGGGAAAACAAACCAACAAGTCAAAGAAAGGTGCCAAGAGGAGTTCAGACATATTAGAAATCATACATACAGATATTTGTTGTCCTGATATGGACGCTTATGGTCAAAAATACTTCATCTCATTTATTGATGATTATTCACGATACATGTATCTCTACATGCTCCATAACAAGAATGAAACATTAGATGCCTTTAAGGTTTTCAAGGCAGAAGTAGAGAAACAATCTGGAAAACAAATTAAAATCGTGAGATCAGACAGAGGTGGAGAATATTATGGTAAATACACTCATGATGGACAAGCACCTGGTCCATTTGCAAGGTTTCTTGAAGAAAATGGGATTGTTGCCCAATACACTATGCCTGGTTCTTCGGACCAAAATGGTATAGCGGAAAGAAGAAACCGAACTCTATTGGACATGGTGCGGAGTATGCTTAGCAGCTCTAATCTTCCTAAATCACTGTGGGTAGAAGCTCTTAAAACGGCAGTGTATATATTGAACCGAGTTCTAACCAAGGCTGTTTCTAAAACACCATTTGAGTTATTTAAAGGTTGGAAACCGAGTTTGCGACATATACGCGTTTGGGGATGGCCGTCTGAAGTAAGAGTTTATAATTCACATGAAAAGAAATTAGACCCAAGGACTATAAGTGGTTATTTCATTAGATATGCCGAAAAGTCTAAGAGTTATAGATTTTATTGTCCATCACATAGCACTAGAATAGTGGAATCTCGAAATGCAAAATTTCTTGAAAATGACTTAATCAGTGGAAGCGATCAATCTCAGGATTTAATTTTTGAGAAAGATCATTCAGGTACTCAACCACCCATTTCGAGTAAAAGATTGGTTGTTATTTACAACACCCCTCAAGTTCAAATGGATGTTGAACAACCAATCAATGAAGTTCCACAAGTTGCTGATAATACTCTAGTAGATCAAACTGTTCAACAACCTTCAGATATTGTTGAACCTCCAGTTGTACACTCTACTCCACAAGAGGATAGTGTTACAACATTAAGAAGATCAACTAGAATGAAGAAATCAGCTATTTTTAGTGATTATATAGTGTATTTACAAGAAATTGATCATAATTTAGGAGCCGAAGATGATCCTGTTACGTTTTCACAAGCAACGGATTGCAATAAATCTATTTTGTGGTACAATGCTATAAAAGATGAGATGAAATCTATGAAGAGTAATGAAGTCTGGGATTTTGTCAAGTTACCTAATGGGGCAAAGGCCATTGGGTGTAAATAGGTCTATAAAACAAAGAAAGACTCATTAGGTAACATCGAGAGATATAAAGCAAGACTCGTTGCTAAGGGTTTCACTCAAAAGGAGGGAATCGATTATACGGAGACCTTTTCTCCTGTATCTAAGAAAGATTCTTTTCGTATTATAATGGCATTAGTAGCCCATTTTGACTTAGAATTGCATCAAATGGATGTGAAAACGGCATTCCTCAATGGAGATTTAGAGGAAGAGGTATCTATGAAACAACCTGAAGGATTCTCCTCTAGTGATGGTGAGCAATTGGTGTGCAAGCTTAGAAAGTCCATATATGGATTGAAACAAGCATCCCGTCAATGGTATTTGAAATTCCATGAGGTTATCTTTTCATTAGGTTTTGAAGAGAATATCATGGATCAATGTATATACCAGAAGGTCAGTGGGAGTAAAATTTGTTTCCTTGTTTTATATGTGGATGATATATTACTTGCAACCAATGATAAAGGATTGCTTTATGAGGTGAAACAATTTCTCTCTAAAAACTTTGATATGAAAGATATGGGTGAGGCGTCTTATGTCATTGGCATTAAGATTTATAGGAACAGACCTCAAGGCATACTAGGTCTATCTCAAGAAACCTATATCAACAAAGTTTTAGAGTGATTTCGGATGAAAGATTGTTCACCAAGTATAGCACCAATTGTGAAGGGTGATAAGTTCAATTTGAACCAATGTCTTAAAAATGAACTTGAAAAGGAACAAATGCAGAACATTCCCTATGCTTCAGCTGTTGGAAGCCTTATGTATGCTCAGGTTTGCACAAGACCTGACATTGCATTTGCTATTGGGATGTTAGGAAGATATCAGAGTAACCCAGGTATAGACCACTGGAGAGCTGCAAAGAAAGTGATGCGGTACCTTCAAGGGACCAAAGAATACATGTTTATATATAAACGGACTGATAATTTAGAGGTAGTTGGTTACTCCGATTCGGATTTTGTCGGTTGTGTTGATTCAAGAAAATCAACATCTGGATATATTTTCTTGTTTGCCGGCGGAGCCATATCTTGGAGGAGTGCCAAGCAGTCATTGATTGCTACATCTACCATGGAGGCTGAGTTCGTTTCTTGTTTTGAGGCTACATCACATGGTGTATAGTTGAAGAGTTTCATATCTAGGCTTAGGATTGTGGATTCTATTTCTAAGTCGTTAAAAATTTATTATGACAATTCAGCTGCTGTTTTCTTGGCTAAAAATAATAAAAGTAGTAGTCGAAGTAAACATATCGACATTAAGTATTTAGCCATTAAGAAACGTGTAAAAGAAAATAAAGTGGTCATTGAACACGTTAGCATTGAATTGATGATTGCCGATCCTTTGACAAAAGGCATGCCACCAAAAAGTTTTAAGGATCATGTAGAGCGAATGAGAGTTAGTCTCATGTTGTAATAGTGATGGGAGTTAGTTCCATCATGTGATTTGATGTATATACATTTTCTATAATAAAATTATTCAGTTTTTCAATTGATTAAGTTTTCTCATTTTATGTGCACATTTTGGTTGAGAAAATAATCAAATTTGGACCTAGAATAAACATAAGGTTTATTCATTAAGATATAGAGGAATGAATACATCGTGATACATGGAAGATAATACTCGTTCTTAGAGGACTTATCGCCATGATTCGTGTATTTTATTTCTTTACTTCAGTATGTGGATTGATGGGTTACAGACCAAGTGGGAGAATGTTAGTTTTTCTTTCTTCATGGCTTCATGCATGGTAACTGCTTTCTTCATGGCTTCATGCATGGTAACTGCAGCAGTTACTTCTTCATGGGATAATGGTAACTGCTTCATGCAGTTATTTCTTCATGGTGTAATGGTCTGTAACTCCCATGCATAACTCCACAAGTTACGTAGCATTCTTGATGGTAGAATGCTTCTTAAGGCTATAAATAGGGTCCCTGGGTGAGCTTTTTTAACACTGAAAACATACACCATTCTATGAGAAAAAGAGATCACCTGGAAGACGAAAGTTTACAACAATTTCCAGAGGATTATTCTGCATCAAATCGTCAAGCAATGGCTGGAGGTTAGTGTTTAATATTCCGCAATTTAATTTTGGTTTCTATCTTGCATACTCAGTATATATATGCTTAGATAGAGACCATATACATGATTCTAACAATGGTATCACTACGATTTTTGTCAGATTTTGGAAGAAAGAAAAAACTATAGTTTTATAATTAGTTTACATGAAAATTCGGATTTAATGATTGGTAATTTATGGAATCATTCACAGAGTGGTTAAAAAGTAATTAAAAATTGTTATTGCTTTTGTTTGTCGACTGAGCGGTATAAGTGACTGTAATTATTGAATTTGTTGATCATGATTCAACATCACGATGATTTAATTGGTTTGATTGTATATAGCTAGGCTGATTTATAATTGTTGAAAAGTAAATGATTTGATGTTGAATTGGTTTGATGAATTCAATTGTACTGCTAAGGGTTTATTTGATGGAACAATTTGTGGGTTATATAGATTTATATTTTCTTTGTCTGTTTGTTTGTTTTTTAGGGTTAAAGTTTATGCTATACCTATATCTCTCTTAATTATAAAATAAGCCAATTAAATCATAATTTTTTGATTGGCCCTTTGGTTTGACTATTTTAGAGTTTTTGAGTCAAGATATGATGGCTATTCAATTGGGTCATTCAAATTGGTTTTTTGTATCTGACCCATACAGATTTGGCATAGCTTTGATCTACTAGACTCTATTCATATTAGACCCAAATCTATAGAGAATAAAATTATTTATTATTTTATTATACGTACACATAAACTTCTTTATTTTGTAATTTTTATTTCATTTTTCAGTATAAATTGAAATAATATATTGTTTAAATAGCCTTTATTATATACATTTATTTTGATTTTTGTGAATGTAAAATAAAAAATTGCATAATTTATATCTAAAACTATTCAAATAATAATGAACACAAAGGTTGTTTTTTTTCATAGAGTTTAGGTATATGAGGTAATACATATTATTATTAATGCATTGCATGAGTAATTATGAGTTTTCTTTTGTTTTGCATATCTTTATTTACTGTTTTGAATCATTACTGTCACTAACTTTGTAAAATGGAAAGAACATATTATCATTGTACTTTCTTTTCTTTTTTTTAACGAGTAAATGTGTATAAAACAGAACAAGGGGACACTTAAGTGAAGAACTGAAGCCAACCTAAGCTCGACCAAACCTAAGGCAGGCCAGCAAAAAAACTACAACAGACAAGCCAAGAACAAGCAAGCCATTCCAAGAAGTAAGAGAGCTTCCCATAACCCCGGCAAAACATAAGCAGCAGAAACAAAACAAGATGCCTCCAGGAAACGCACACCAGCCAGAAACACAAAGGAGCAAAGGGCTTCAGCAGAGAGACTGCCAATCAAGCAGTAGCGAAGCACCAGCAACAGGATAGCCAGAGAGCAGAGTAAAAACAAAGAGAAGCTCAAATACAAAGCAGGGAGATGCAGCAGAAGATGCGCTGGAAAACTCCATCAAACCAGAAGAAGAAACCATGCCGAAAACACCAAACTGACGAGCATAGAGCAGGATCTAGCAGCTGACCTCTGGAAGATGCACACTGGAAGCAAGCAGCTGGACAAGGAAACAAAAACTGGACCAGGGCGATAGAAAGCAGGCAAGGCAAGAAACTGTGGAGAAGCTTGGCAGCAACACAGGCCGAACAACACTAGAAAGAGAGCAACAGGAAAATGCAGCAAGCAACAAAATGAAGCACAGGACTAGAAACAGCTGGAGGCTGGACTTTAGGAAAAAACCGCTGCCACAAAATGGGCAGAAAGAGACCACCAGGCGCAGATGCAGCGACGGAGAAAAGTTGCTAGCACAGAAAGACCATCCATGGGGTAAGGAGAGCCAGCGCAGACTTGCAACAAGGGACCAACCTGAGCAGGAAGAAGAACACAAAAAAACTGTAGGAGCAAAACCAGCCCACAGCACCAAACACGAACAAAAACCGTTATCGTACTTGGGTGTATGGATCTAGACTATGCAATTTGGGTTGAGCAACCTCCCATTCTTACTAAAGATAGTACAACTGAACAAAAAAAAAACTTTATGAAAAATGGGAGTGTTCAAACCACGTAAGTCTTAACATAATGAAACACTTTATTCATGTTTCCATTAGAGGATCAATGCTTGAAGAAGTAATTGCATTGTAGAGCAGTTCATTGGATCAAAAAAGGTAGAAACAAATACGCTTCTTAGCAAGCTTGTTTCAATGCAGTACGAAAGCAAAAGGAATGTAAGAGAGTACATTATATAAATATCTAATCTTGTGACTAAACTAAGGGCGCTAAAGCTATATTTGTGTGATGACATTCATGTGCACCTACTCTTCATCTCTCTACTTGTACAATTCAACCATTTTAAAATTAGCTATAATACTCCAAAGGAAAAACGGAGTCTAAATGAGCTTATTGCTCAATGTGTGCAAGAGAAAGAGAAGATTGAAAGTGCTTATTTAGCAACCTCTTCTCATGTAAATACACATGAAAAGAAAAGAAAAATAGATAATAAATTAGGTAATGGAGTTGGAATGCTAGGACTTCATAACCGAAGGTGCAACAGAAACTTGATAAAGGTATCAATTGTTTCTTTTCCAAGAAAGTTGGTCATATAAAGAAGGATTGTTCCAAGTATGATAAATGGCCCACCAAAAAAAACGTAAACTTCTCAACTTTGTTTTTTTGAAGTTAATTTAGCTATTATACCAATGCACGCTTGATAGATAGGTACAGGTGTAACTGCTCACATAAGTGTTACTATGTAAGATTGTCTAAGGAGTCAAATGCCAAATAATACTAAAAGATTTATCTATGTGGGAAATGGCAACAAAGCTCTTGTGGAGGCAATTGGATTATATAGGTTATATTTAGAATTTTGTTGATATATGAAGTTAGATGAGACTTATTATGTATCGCCAATTGGAGGGAATTTAATTTCTATTTCTTGTTTGGACATATTAGGTTCCTTTTATTCTTTTAGGAATGGCAAATTTAATCTTTTTCAATATTCAGATATTGTCAATACAGGTAGTTTGATTAATAATCTATATAAACTTAATTTGCATGTCTTACATATGAATGAAACCTTGCATGTAAGTGATTAGGGTATAAAACACAAAGTGATTAATGAAAATTCTTTCATGTTATGGCATAAGCATTTTGGAACATATATTAAAACAAAGAATTGTAGGGCTTGTGTAAGAATAAATTCTTAATTCCATTTCTTTTTCAGATTTTGGTACATGCATTAAATGCATTAAGGGAAAACCTACAAACATGAAAAAATTAGGTGCATATAAGAGTTTAAATTTCCCGGAAGTAATACATAGTAATGTGTATGGGTCATTCCTTATGACATCTTGGAATGGTTAATAGTATTTCATTATTTGTATAGATGTTTATTCTCGTTATGGGTGTTTGTACTTCATAAATAAAAAGTCAAAATCATTAACATAAGAATTCCTATTTGCTACTTAACATAGGTGTAAACAATCCAATGCATAGGGATTATCACCTATTGTTGCTACTTAATACATGGTACTCAGTTACTTTAGTAATTTGTCATTTATTACTTGCATTACCTTGTTTAGTTTATTATTAATAAAATATTACAATAGTATTCTATTACTAATGATGATATAGCAGGTAATATAAGTGATAATCCGATTACCACCATCACCATAGATATTAAAATATTACTAAAGTAATTTTAATTGTATTATAATTATATTTTTATTTATTAATTTTTAAGATAAAAATAACCTCATTTTCAATTAATAGAACAATTAATATAAAAAAATATTTTAGAATAATTATACCCTAGAACATTTAAGTAAAATAATATACTAGTATTTTTTTATTATCCTAAGCAAACACAATAATTATTTATGTCTACCACATTTTATCAAACATAGTGATAATTTATATCTAATAATCTTCTAAATAATCTATTTTCAAAGTAATCTTTCAATTTTAGTGATAAAACATTACCCAAACCAAACGTCCTCTTAGGGTATTCCTAAAGAGGAACATGTTTCTAGTCGTGTGGAGGAATCATAATAACCTTAACAAGATGTTCCATTGTGTAGATCCACTAGGGAGAGGAGATAAGCAATTTCAAATGATTATGTTGTTTATCTCCTAGAGCATGAGTTTGATATAAGATTAGAAGATGATCCAATATCTTTTAGTCAAGACGAAAAAAGTGCTAATGCCCAAAAATGGATAGATGTCATGAAAGATGAGATAAAATCAATGAAAGATAATGACGTGTCCGATTTTTCAAATTTCTCGAAGGAGTGAAATTAGTTGGTTACAAATAGGTTTTCAAAATCAAGTGAGATTTAAAAGGCAATGTTGAAATATGCAAAACACATCTTACCACAAAATGTTTTACTCAAAAGGAAGACATTGACTATAAAAAGACTTTCTCTCTAGTTTTTGTAACACCCATAGGTAAGCTTAAGGGCATTCTAGTCTTTTTTTCTTGCTTTTAATTGAGCTAATTAATGTTTTTCAAAGTGCTACAGGTTTGTCTATAGGGTATACACTTTTGTGTATCGTTAGCAAGTTTGAATTTCTCAGATAAGATTAGAATTGCGACAAGATCGAGTATTGTCTTAGTTGTATGACATGACACATGCCTGTGTAAAGTCCATACATATCTGTGTGTCGCGTCAATGAGGCAAAAATAAAAGCTTGTTTAACCTATTTTTTTTATTATTGCTTCTATCACCTAACTACATTACAACTAGAACAAAGAGAGAATAGAGTTTTGGTCACTAGAGAGGAGCTCGGAGCATTGGAAAAACCATAAGCCATGCCAATGTTTTACTTAATCATCAAAAGTCAAGTAAGTTGACCTTTTGGCTTGATATCTAATGAGAAAATATTGTTGATCATTTGTTGCATAACTATGATTATTTAGGATATTTCAGGTGTGTGAAAATATGTTTTATACTTGATTATTTAGACTATATGATTGACTATTATGTTGGATTATTTAGATTGTACGATTGGCTATCATAAGTGGCATTATTATTAGGTTATATCCATGATGAGCTTTTGTTTGTATATTGATAATGAATGGGCTGGTTATTATGAAAAAGTGAAAGTATGTGTGTGTTGTCATGACTTCAAGGATCATAAAGTATTTTTGATAAGTCTGTTCTTATGATGAATGAGAAATATTGACTAAACTAATGTATTGGTGTTGTGAATAGTTAGATAGATTAAAACCTGCTTTATAAGAATATTAACCATGATATAAGATATTGATTGTGATCATATGTATCCTAGTACTATAAACTATCCTAGGATGTTTACATGTGTTGAAACCCTTGTGTGAAAATGGATGACCAAAATTAATCGAAAAAGCATAGAAAAATGGTAGTCATAGTGATCTCCAAATCGTGATACAAGATCGTGTATGGCCTCATACACGTTTATGTCTCCTTAGTTTAAAGTAGGAAATTTCATAATTTTGCACACTCATTCGGAGGAAAGGCACACACGGTCATGTGTGACTTTCCAAAAGTAGATGTTATGCTAAAAAAAGAGGCATATAAGGGTGCACCTTAGGCACGCACCTGTTTAGTGAAAATACTATTTTACCTTTAGTTAAAACATGAAAAGGGAGAGCAAGAAGAAAAAGTAAAGAATAAGAGACTCTAGTAAAAAGGACAAGATAGTAATAGTTAGAAAGAGTACTCGACTATGTGGAAGATGGCATATTACCCCAACCACGTTGGATCCGAGTCAAAAATAAAAAAATTAAGGAAAATGATTTATATCTAATTAGCCATTAGCTATATGTAAGAGTGGCAAGATACATGAAAGCAATAGGGTCAGATACCTATGAGATGCATCATGCACTCAATGTCAAGACACATGACCACTCAGTTCAGTTCAGGTGTGCATGTTAAGGTATTATGGCTTTTTAGTTCTTCCTCACATAGTCAGCAAGATGCATTATATATATACCATGGTAAAGGCTATCCTAGAATGGTTTAGACTATTTTTTCAATTAGCTTATGTGATAAAGGAAGCGACTGCTATCAGATTTTCCCATTTGACCAAGGTATCCTAATTAGCTAGCCTAATAGACTGTATGACATACGTGCAAGACATGACAGATAGTGATATGTAAGGTATCTTATGTTTTTACTAGGGCATCAAATATGCTAATTTTAGCTTAGGCCTTGGTAATCTTTATGAATAGCCCATGTTAGGGCACGAGGGTTATAAGTTGTGACCATATCTAAATTCAAAAATGGAACACTAGGTTTATCAGTTTATATGTGTATTCAGGGTGTTAAGATGTCACTGGCTTACTGAGTGTTTTCACTCACATGTTTGTTTTTACTATTTTGCATGTATAGGTGAGTAGAGGGGCATGTGAAGAAGCTAATGGTCCAGCTGAGCAGTTGTATAAGGGTGAAAGGCAAAAACATCATTTCTAGATTTTTCCTTGTTTTGTAATTGTGTTTTAGTTATGCACATTATAAATTTTTAGTCATTTCTTTTCAGACACGTTACTTGTAATAATGTAAGTATTTATTCTAAATTAAGGTATTTATTTAGATTTCACCTTTTTGCATGCTTAAGTATTTATCATTATGCATTAAATTACAAGGCTTTGAATAAAGTAGTCCAGTCGTGCACATCTCTTCAGGTCTTATTCTAAATAAGGATATGTATCTAGGAGGGGTGTTACATTTATGATATCAAAGCATAATCTTGGTACCCAAAAAGGTGTTAAGTTTTGGCTGTGTCTAAAACTACATAATAAAGTTAAAGAAAGCAATCCTTCATGTAGTGTTGACCACCCTTACATGTTTACCGCTATAAATATAATAAACCTACATTCAATTAAAGTATTATGTGTGCCTGAATCATGATCATATTTTAGGATAAAGAGATATAACAGGTTAATCAGGGATGCCCTAAAGGCCCCCAATCAAGAGAAAAGCCAAGCTAAGGCTTAAGGACAAGCATACAATGTGTCAGTTACATTATCA